>NC_081344.1:39358849-39390030 GCF_029784015.1 Lycium ferocissimum | reverse complement strand
AAAATTTCAAAAAAATTGGAGGAGAAAAGCAGGCCATATTCGGCCAAGCTCCAAGAAAACAAGACCAAGATTTGGCCATCCAAAAAAAATTGTTTCTTCATGCAAACTTACTAATTGGAGGGTGCTCGTTAACGTGGAAGTGTTGTTGGAAGCAATAGACTACTCGTTTTTCTCATCCACTACCTTAAGCAAGTTGCAAAGTTGAAGAAGGAAGGTGAGTTTTAATCTTGTTTCTATGTGTTGTGGATGGTTCATGTGTGTTGTAGTGTGTCAAAATGAATGAAATTATGGAAATATTGTGTCACGACCCAACCCCGTGGGCCGTGACCGGTGCCCTACCTAGGCACCCGAACGAACTGACGAATCAAATCTTCATAATGCTACGCGTTCAGATTTTTACATACGCCGCTCCGTATCGAAAATCGAAAGCGTATATTACACAAATGCGGTCCAAGCGGTCGCCGTGTCAAAACATCATATCAAAATCAAGGTTGGCGGAATGTATCGCCCGGACACACACACGCAAACAAACATACGGGCCGCTCGAAGGATGCAAATCGGAGCCTAGACAAACCGAGATCACATACAAACGGCTGGACCCCACGACCCACAAACATGACTACGAAGTCTACAAACATAACAAAACATACGAACATGTGACGGGACGGGCCCCGCCGTGCCGGATAGTCACAAATATACGAATATACAACGCAGCAAAGAAATATACCAAAAGTATAAGCTCCGGGATCAAAGGAGCCTCAAACGTGAGAACAAGTATCCTAAAAGGTGGCGGCGTGTCGCGCGGAGCACACATACACGCGGCATGAACGCAGCCCCCGAAGAACGAGGGGGTCGTGCGAAACAAGTGCGAGTATGTAAATGAAGGTACAAGAAACCAAAGCATAATCGGTGTGTGGAAATACGAAAGCGAGATACAAATATAACGGATCCAACCCCGTGCGAGATACGGATGTACATAATGCAAATAGAAATCATGCATAAGGCTCGGAACGTGGTCACCCCCCGACGCATTGCGCCACAACACATCATACTCCGAAAGTTTTCAAATCTCCGTACATCCCCGAACAAATCACAATATCACACACATCATCGACATAATAAGGCCATATCACATCATAACTCCAAAACGGAATCGGCCCTATGGCGAGGCCTCGAAACCGTAACACATCATACCGCCGAATATGATATACCGCGCACGATCACAAAACCGGCCGGGATCCGGTGAACGGAGTCATATAAGGGCACGAGCGAGTCGTGAGCAAACAATGCACCTTAAGTAAGTCAAAATAGCTTTTTCAAAGCTTGATTACTTCATAAGTCCATTCATTAATCAAAATAGTCAATAGTTATTTAGTACGGAAGTTTATTTCACAAAATGATTCCAAAGTGGTACGTATGGTTCCAAACATAGCCTAGCATTTCGTAGGGTTCAAGACATTATTTCATAAGGAACAATTTCAAAATCGAAGATTCCTTATCGAAGCTTATTCAAAAGAGGTTCTAGTAAGACAACTAAGGCATATCGGGGTTGGCGGGCCCACCTCGGTCGGTCGAGGTGGCAATCATAATTTATGGACGTTTAGGGTCTATGAGACCATACTTAAAGATTTCAAAGTAAACCGGTCGCCTTACATAGGTTTCGGACATTTGATTGCTTTCAGCCAAAATAGGGTCATTAGGCTTCAATTGAATTGAATGAATAGTAGCCGGCTTATAGATCGGATTTAGAGCGGCACTACTTCCGGGTTCCGATATCAACCTAACATACTAAGACATGCCAAAAGAAAGGAGCGGGGAGCTTTACATACTCCGGATTGCGTCTCACGCTTGTCAAATCTCAATCCCCGTTTCGTCTAAAAACTGCAAATGGTCATTTTTACCAAATTACTATTCACGGAAGTTAACATTTCAATTTTTGGCTACACTTGGCTACCGAAATTTCGGCAGCACTTCCCCTATAAATATGACACCCCGAGATTCGACTACTCAAAAATAATCAACAACAACCCAACAACAACCACAATTATCAATTAGAATCACTTACTAACATAAATAATCTTCTTCCTTCATAAAGCAACAACTCCCAACTAACTACACATTTTTAACTAATATCGATATTTTCATACTCATTACACATTCAAGACCATTCAAATACCATTCGGGAAATATTTCACATTATTTCGCAAATTATACAAAAATTCCTCGAAACCATAATTCATTCAAAACTTCCAACTTCCAACATAGACTCCTATGTCATGTTTTTACCTTTCATTTCCATTAGTAACTATCATATCTAACATCTAAACAATCCATTCCTTATAATTACATACCAACTACATTAGAACACATTCCTTCCCATAACGACATATGTGAAATTCTAATGCCGACTTAACTTGTTAAACCTTGTTTACATTACGAAGATCACAATAACACATCTAACATCCTAAACAACATAATTCCATTTTCATTCCACCAACCCATATCACACGGCCAACATGCCATTTTCCAACTTCAACCAATTTTTGTTCATCTTTCCATTTTTAATGAAATTTCCGCGATAATCATACTAGGTTAAAACATAGAATTCTACACATTCCAACACACCAATGTACACAGACTCTCATGGCTACACCCCTACATGCACACACACAGCTTACTTCCACACACCTCCTATTCCCATGATTTTTATCCAATTTCATTCATCACAACACTTATAAATTTCCTATAACACGAAGAGAAAACATGAAGTTCTTGCTTGTTCTTAACATTATGGCACACGGCCATGTACGGTTGCACATATACACACGGACCATGCACACATACACACCCCCTTAATTCCCATCCAATTCTAAGCATTCTAGCATGCATATTCATTCCATAACATAAAGGAATAAAATTCATACCTTATTCTTCAAATTCCAACTCGCCGCAAACGTCGTTCTTTCGCTTAACTAATTGTTTCACGTCGGGAGAGCGCCTTGAACTTACTACTAATTCAATAAGAACAAGATTTATGGATCAAAGTTGATGGCCCAAGATTTTTTTTTTCTCCTTATGCTTCGGCGAATGGCCCTTCAATTGTTGGTCTTGCTCTTGTTTGATTTTCTTGAAGTTTCTTGAAGCTTAATCTCTCCTTATATTAGTTGGTCACATGATTAATCACATGACCAACTAATATTATGGGCTTGGCCGGCCACAACAAGGCTTGGGCCTTAATTCTTTTTTTTTTTGTTAAGCCCAATTCTTCATAATTCATATTTTGACATTCCCGAAACAAATTTCCAAAATTCCGATTTTTTCCCTTAGTCTTTCTCAACATCTCCGCATCCATACTTCCATAACCTAAGCATGCACATGTTAAGAAAAATTCAACATAACCTAATTCCTTACAACTCAAGGTTAATTCCAAATTTTCCAAATACGCGAAAATGCCGGATATAACATCCTCCCCCTTTAAAACATTCGTCCTCGAATGTTAAATCAACCTATGGGACTTGCCAACATTTTGGGGAGGGTCTTCTTGCCGGCTACACATTCGCACCTGATCGAAATACTTAGAAAGACCTTTATTTTCCAACTCCTTTTTATCCTCATCCAACGTTACCATATTCGGGTTGGTCGAAATTCTAATTAACCTAGGTCCGTACGATCTTAAATCGGATATAGGACGAACAGAACCTTTGTCAAAACCAGAAAATCAGGAGTATGTCAGACGGGATCATATCCGGAATCAGAGGTACAGAAGTATGGCAGACAGAATCGTAATTATACGTTGTACCAAACAGACTCACGATCAGATTCTGACACACAGAAGCCTATCGGACAAACTTATATTCGGGGTCGGGTATCGAGCTATATCGGACGGATTCGTAGTCGAATCAAATGCATAGGGGTATGTCGGGCGGTAGCGTAGTCGGAGTCGGACATGTAGGTATTTATCGGACGGTGCTGAAATCGAAGCACGACGTGCCGAAATATATCGGGGCGAGAATCATAGTCGGGGTCGGACATACGAGGTACATTAAACGAAGCGTGATCGGATTCGAAGGATAGAGATATAATAGACGAAATTTCTTCAAAAGGCGGGGGCGCGAAAGTATAACACACGGGATCATATTCCATTCACCTTAGGGTTTCTA
The DNA here is from genome assembly GCF_029784015.1 of Lycium ferocissimum. Classification (NCBI taxonomy): domain Eukaryota; kingdom Viridiplantae; phylum Streptophyta; class Magnoliopsida; order Solanales; family Solanaceae; genus Lycium; species Lycium ferocissimum. The sequence continues at coordinate 39,385,870 of NC_081344.1, read as the reverse complement.
CGAGAGATTTCTCTGCGTCATCGTTTCACCATTTACCATTTTTTTTTTTGGATTCTTCCCGGGGGGTCACCACCTCGAATTGCTACGGTTCCGGACGCTTAACTTCGAAACTTTCATGCATTTTTGGTGCGTTGTTGCCAATATAATGGCGTCGACTGCCCCACACGACCTTCGTCACGTAATTTAGAGCGGATTGGGGTCTTGGTAAATTTTTCGAAACAAATTTTTCATAGCGGGTCCCACCCCGACTTTTCTCTCCTCTAATCACACAATTTCCATATTGCCCTTCTGAATTCGCAATGTTCATTTTTCATCTGTATATATAGTTATCTCGGACGATTCTAATGATTTAGATGTTTACCTTACTTTTACTGACGGCCAGAAGGAGAAAATCACGTAATATAACAGAACACAAATCCATCAATACATATATTTTCAAGAAAGGTGTGACAATATACACAGGTCCGCGTCCGGTGATGCCTCGGGATTCCGCCGACCGATCAAAGCGTAGATGCGGTTCGAGGGACCGCCGAATCCGAACCCCCGCCACCGCCTGCGCGCGCCCGGCCCAAGTGTTGGCGTGCTTCGCCCCGCGGCGCGCAGGCCGGGGGTAGATGACGAACCCGCAACGGAACTGTCCTGGGCTGTGCGCCCACCGGGACCGCCTACCCACGGACGCCTCTCTCTCGTAATGTGGCTGCGGCGACCGCAAGAAAAACAAGCTCCCCGTAGCCGGTAGCACTCCACGGGTGCGACCTCCCACAATGTGAACACCGGGCATAGGCGGCCTCGTCGGCGGGACCTCTCGCGCCGAGGACACGAGGCTCTAGAACTCGATCCGTCCCGGACGGCCCCGCGCCACCAAATCGCCCGGCCGGCCGACGTGTATCCCGACTCGGCGGAGGGAAATATCCACCGGAGCGATGCGGAGGCAGCCCGCCACGGGATTCTCCGGAATACCCCGGCCGGCCGGCCCTTGGGGGCGCCTCCTATCATACTCCCCGCACCGATCTTCCCTATGCCGGTCCTCCATACCCCGTGCGTAGGCTTGTAACGGCGATGTCCATGCCCGTCCGTGCCGCCATCGTCATGCGGAGTCAACCAAATAGGGGTCCAACCCCATCACGTATCGATGCATCCTATCCTCCATATCGGCCACGATGGTAGGGGCATACACGCCGGGGAATTAAACTCCAAATTATACTCTCGGACACTCCGGCCCTCTCGCTCTATCTTCAGAATCTATCAACTCTCGCTCTCCGCGCCTCCGGGGCAAAAAGTGACGAAGAAAAGCGGCCTCGAACTCGGTCCAGTAGGCCCGGGCAAAGACCCTCGCCCGGGACAACTCCCAGGACTCGTACCAATGGGCAGCAACATCCCGTAGTCTATGCGAAGCCAACTCAACAGACTCGTTCCGAAGCTCTGACCAAATCTAGTGAGCGCCGCACCCCCACGAATAAAGTCATGGGGGTCCTCATCGGGCTTAGACCCGAAAAACTGCGGAGGCCGCATAATAGGAACTCTCGAACCCTAAAGTGTCACGCACCGCCCTCGTCGTCATCATCTCTCGCCGCGTCTACGGACTTTGATGCGCCACCGGTGTTGTCAATAGCGTACGGCCTCTCGCGGTGTCCTGTCCTCGCCGGCCGGGGAGGCGAGGCACGAGCGCTGCGTGGGCGGGGGCTGGCGATGGACTGCTCCGGCCCTGCGGTGGTGTACGGAACCCTTGACTGAAGTATAATGCCGGGCGCGGTCTGAGCACGTGCCCGTGTAATCCTCGGCGCCCGACTAATCTCATCTGCCTTTGTCTTGCCCTTCTGGGCGGCCGTTGCCTTCTTCGGAGGCATTGCGAAAAAATATAACAGTTCGGTCGAAAAGAGTCATCACGATATCACGGCTCTGCCGCACGATCTAAGATTCAAAGGAGGAAACATCCTAAATGACTGTAGCCTCTTGTTTATAGATGTGGTGTACGACACACCGATAAACGGAGACTCTACGAGACACGCTTCGTAGACATTCCGAGGACGGATCGCTCGATACCACTTTTGTCACGACCCAACCCCGTGGGCCGTGACCGGTGCCTACCTAGGCACCGAACGAGCGACGAATCAAATCTTCATAATGCTACGCGTTCGGATTTTTACATACACCGCGCTCGTATCGAAAATCGAAAGCGATATTACACAAATGCGATCCTAAGCGGTCGCCGTGTCAAAACATCATATCAAAATCAAGGTTGGCGGAATGTACATCGCCCCGGACACACACACGCAAACAAACATACGGGCCACTCAAGGATGCAAATCGGAGTCATATGCGGACAAACCGAGATCACATACAAACAGCTGGACCCACGACCCACAAACATGACTACGAAAAGCCTCTACAAACATAACAAAACATACGAACATGTGACGGGACGGGCCCCGCCGTGCCGGATAGTCACAAATGTACGGAATATACAACGAAAAGAAATATACCAAAAGTATAAGCTCGGATCAAAGGAGCCTCTCAAACAACGAACAAGTATCCTAAGCTGGCGGCGTGTCGCGCGCGGAGCACACCGTACACGCGGCATGAAACGCCGGCCCCCGAAAGAACGGGGGTCGATGCGAAACAAGTACTGAGTATGTAAAGCGGAAGGTACAGTAAACCAAAGCATAACTGGTGTCAGGGAAATACGAAAACAGATACAAATATAACGGATCCAACCTGTGCGAGATACAGATGTACATAATGCAAATAGAAATCATGCATAAGGCTCAGGAACGTGGTCACCCCCTGACGCTGGTGCCACAACACATCATACTCCGGAAGTTTTCAAATCTCCGTACATCCCCGAACAAATCACAATATCACACACATCATCGTACATAATAAGGCCATATCACATCATAACTCCAAAACAGTAACCGGCCCTATGGCGAGGCCTCGGAAACCGTAACACATCATACTTGCCGAATATGATATACTGCGCACGATCACAAAACCGGCCGGGGATCCGGTGAACGGAGTCATATAAGGGCACGAGCAGAGTCGTGAGCAAACAATGCAATTCGTAAGTCAAAATAGCTTTTCCAAGCTTGATTACTTCATAAGTCCATTCATTAATCAAAATAGTCAATAGTTATTTAGTACGGAAGTTTATTTCACAAAATGATTCCAAAGTGGTACGTATGGTTCCAAACATAGCCTAGCATTTCGTAGGGTTCAAGACATTATTTCATAAGGAACAATTTCAAAATTGAAGATTCCTTATCGAAGCTTATTCAAAAGAGGTTCTAGTAAGACAACTAAGGCATATCGGGGTTGGCGGGCCCACCTCGGGTCAGGTCGAGGTGGCAATCATAATTTATGGACGTTTAGGGTCTATGAGACCATACTTAAAGATTTCAAAGTAAACCGGTCGCCTTACATAGGTTTCGGACATTTGATTGCTTTCTAGCCAAAGTAGGGTCATTAGGCTTCAATTGAATTGAATGAATAGTAGCCAACTTATAGATCGGATTTCGAGGAGCAGAATTACTTCCGGGGTTCCGATATCAACCTAACATACTAAGACATGCCAAAAGAAAGGAGCGGGGAGCTTTACATACCTGGATTGCGTCTCACGCTTGTCAAATCTCAATCCCCGTTTCGTCTAAAAACTGCAAATGGTCATTTTTACCAAATTACTATTCACGGAAGTTAACATTTCAATTTTTGGCTACACTTGGCTACCGAAATTTCGGCAGCACTTCCCCTATAAATATGACACCCCCGAGATTCGACTCGGCTCAAAATAATCAACAACAACCCAACAACAACCACAATTATCAATTAGAATCACTTACTAACATAAATAATCTTCTTCTTCATAAAGCAACAACTCCCAACTAACTACACATTTTTAACTAATATCGATATTTTCATACTCATTACACATTCAAGACCATTCAAATACCATTCGGAAATATTTCACATTATTTCGCAAATTATACAAAAATTCCTCCGAAACCATAATTCATTCAAAACTTCCAACTTCCAACATAGACTCCTATGTCATGTTTTTACCTTTCATTTCCATTAGTAACTATCATATCTAACATCTAAACAATCCATTCCTTATAATTACATACCAACTACATTAGAACACATTCCTTCCCATAACGACATATGTGAAATTCTAATGCCGACTTAACTTGTTAAACCTTGTTTACATTACGAAGATCACAATAACACATCTAACATCCTAAACAACATAATTCCATTTTCATTCCACCAACCCATGTCACACGGCCAACATGCCATTTTCCAACTTCAACCAATTTTTGTTCATCTTTCCATTTTTAATGAAATTTCCGCGATAATCATACTAGGTTAAAACATAGAATTCTACACATTCCAACACACCAATGTACACACACTCTCACGGCTACACCCCTACATGCACACACACGGCTTACTTCCACACACCTCCTATTCCCATGATTTTTATCCAATTTCATTCATCACAACACTTATAAATTTCCTATAACACGAAGAGAAAACATGAAGTTCTTGCTTGTTCTTAACATTATGGCACACGGCCATGCATGGTTGCACATATACACACGGCCATGCACACATACACCACACCCCCTTAATTCCCATCCAATTCTAAGCATTCTAGCATGCATATTCATTCCATAACATAAAGGAATAAAATTCATACCTTATTCTTCAAATTCCAACTCGCCGCAAACGTCGTTCTTTCGCTTAACTAATTGTTTCACGTCGGAGAGCGCCTTGAACTTGCTACTAATTCAATAAGAACAAGATTTATGGATCAAAGTTGATGGCCTAAGAATTTTTTTTTTTCTCCTTATGCTTCGGCCGAATGGCCCTTCAATTGTTGGTCTTGCTCTTGTTTGATTTTCTTGAAGTTTCTTGAAGCTTAATCTCTCCTTATATTAGTTGGTCACATGATTAATCACATGACCAACTAATATTATGGGCTTATGACCGGCCACAACAAGGCTTGGGCCTTAATTCTTTTTTTTTTTTTTTGTTAAGCCCAATTCTTCATAATTCATATTTTGAAATTCCCGAAACAAATTTCCAAAATTCTGATTTTTGCCCTTAGTCTTTCTCAACATCTCCGCATCCATACTTCCATAACCGGCATGCACATGTTAAGAAAAATTCAACATAACCTAATTCCTTACAACTCAAGGTTAATTCCAAATTTTCCAAATACGCGAAAATGCCGGATATAACATATTGCATGTTGGAATGTAGCCGTGTGTAGGTGTGTTTGGCCGTGTGGTGTATGTGTTATGTAAGGGTGATGAATTAATTGTATTTAGCATGTTGGCATGTTGTTGTAATGTGTAGAAAATGAATGGAAATCATGGAATTTACATGGGGGTGTGTTGGCCGTATGTATGGTGTTGTATATGGCAAGGAATGAATTAATGTTACTTAGTGTTTTAGTTGATGTGTTGTTGTTGGTTCTATAATGAAAATGAGATCTTAATGATTCAAGTTGAAGTTGTAATGGTTGTGGGTTGATTTAGGAGTTCATGTGATTTTAATGTAGATTCTATATTTATGATAATGACATTGTTAGGGTGTGGATTATTGGTGTAATTCATGAATTGGGAAGAAAGAAATATAGGTGTGTTGCCCTCGGGTTTGGGAGTGATTTCGGGTGAGTTGGAGCTTTGTTTGGGTTGTTTGAAATATTGCATGAATTGTTTAAAGCATTCTCGAATATTGTTTGAACGGGTTCGGATTAGTAATCGAATGTATGAGCGTTTATGTTGATTTGAATGCGAGTAGTCGAATTGAATATAATGAAATGTTGAAGTATGTGGGAAAGAGTTACTAGTGTTATAGTACGTTTCAAATCGATTATTGATGTTGTTATTATGATTGTTGGTATGGTTGTTGATGAAATTGGCGAGTTGAATTCTCGGGGTGTTGCATTTACAGGGGAAATGCTGCCCGATTTTCTGTAGAATTTGGTATTCGTTTAGAATTGAATGCATAAATGCCTATGGCTAATGTTTAGTATGTGACGATGTTGTTGTAGATCGTGGGCAGCCCAAGATTTAAGTTGGGATTGGCTTAGAAAGCAGACAAGGTATGTAAAGCTCGACCTTTCCTTCTTTTAGCATGTCGTAGTTAAACGTAGGTTATGACACGAACCCCGAGGCGACTCTATTCTTGCGATCCGGGCATGCTTATGGTTCTTATTGTTCCCTCGGTATTCATATTCTTAACATAGACGAATTATGGTTCTTATGCCTTTTGTATGACTAAGTTTCAAGGTTATATACAGAATTTTGTTCCTAAAAGATTCCGTAACTACGAACGGCCGTAACTTTCGTGGACGAGCTCGGATCGCCTCGAAACGTTCGTAGGAGATTCCATAACGAGTAATAATCCTAACTTTCATAGGCGGGGCGGATTGGGCTGACGCTCGTCCGTGGGTCCCGCGACTTTCTATGTTTGCTTCTAATGACCTATTTTAGAAAGAATTTGGCATGACTATTTTCTCGACCCCCGAGTATGATTATATAGTTAGCTATGGAGTCTGAGGTGATGATTCGTATACCTATGATTTCGATACGTAGTTACGATTTCTATAGTCCTATGTGATACGTACCCGAGCGACCTTCGGAAGCAATTGGATTTGACCATTGGTTAGCCTTTACATGAAGGTTCGTTTGACTATTCTGATAAGTTGATAATGATGATTATATATGTGTGTGTGATTTCTGACTACTCTGCTCGTGCGTATGATTATTACCTCTATTCACTGAGTCCCGGGCCAGGACATGTTTTCGTGCGCAGCTTTGATATATTATGATTCACCGAGTCCCTCAATAGAGGGCCGGGACACGCTATGTACATGATGATATAATGGTGACATGACTTTATTTACCGAGTCCCTCATTAGAGGGCCGGGACACGCTATCCACCGAGTCCCTCATTAGAGGGCCGGGACACGCTATTTACCGAGTCCCTCAGTAGAGGGCCGGGACACGCTATATGGATATATATGATGGTATGATCTCATCTACCGAGTCCCTCACTAGAGGGCCGGGACACGTTATATGTATACAGATGTGCAGAATAATTGTTTGATTGTGTCACTAAGCCCATGACAGGTTGGATATGATATTGTTAAGTCTGGTTTGTGTTTAAGGGTAAGCAGATCTGATATTCTGATTGTCGTCCTCACTTAATACTTTTATTTCGGTTATGTCTTTGTTCTTGTATTCCATGCTTTACATACTCGGTACATATTCCGTGCGACCTCTTTCTTCGAAATGCGTTTCGTACCCGCAGTGCGACGATCATTTCGGAGTGCCGCCAGTTTAGGACATCCATTCTGCTGTTTGGAGTGCTCCCTTGTTCAGGAGCCCATATTTGGTACAGACTTTTCTGTTATATATGTGTATATCCATTCAGGGGTACGACGGGGCCCTGTCCCGTCATATGATTCGGTTATTACTCTTAGAGGTCTGTAGACATGTCTGTGGGTTGTGGGTAGTATTGTCAGTTGCGTTTGCGTTCTGTACATTCCAGGTTATTTGTATGATATGTATATACGTATATGTTTCACCGTGCCTTTTGTATGTGTAAGTTCCTAATATGCTTGCTATGAGTTGATTATGGTTAGCTGAGGGTACGAGTGCCCAGTTCGGGCACTAGTCACGGCCTACGGGGTTGGGTCGTGACAGGAATCTGCTCCAGCAAATGGAGCTCCACTGGCATGGATGCGCTGTAGCGATGGGGACGTCAAAGGAGCTGTCCCGCTGTAGTGGTCCCATTATCGCTGCGATGGGAAACGCAAATCAGTATCCTATTTAATTCTAAGTAATACCCTTCATCTCCTATTCCTACATTTATTATTCCTAAGTGTCTTTAAGGCGAATTACAGAGGTTCTAAGCAGATTCTTCTTGAGGGTAAGCTCTCTAACCTTGATTTCATTTATTTACCTTTCTTAAGCATGAATCCCTAGTAGGAAATCTATAGAAGTTAAGGAAGAAGATAGGTTTTGACATTTACTTCATTTATTTGATATTAGTCTTTCAATATGAGATTTGTTGATATATTTGACTAATCTAAGCATGGAATTTAATGAATTAGTGACCAGTAGGCTTGAATATTCCATTATAGTATTGAAAGATTAAAAGTTCGGGTTTATACCCAAATTGGGGATTTTTGACTTGAATGATGAAATTGACCAATTCTTGAGCTAATTTAGCAATTGGGGAGTAGAATTGAACTTCTATAATATTGGGTTACCTATTCCATCTTTAAAATACTCGTTTTACCCTTGTTGGCCCATTTTTCCCTTTTTGCTTAACGATAGTATAGCAATATGGGTATTGTTGTTTCTTATTTCTAACTTAGAATTCGATAATGGACAGACTTTGAGTACTTGGAGGCTCTCCGGAAAGGCAAGGCGCAGATTTGATTGTTTATGGCTCTAACTCGGTAGCCAGGTAGGTTACGGCTTACCTTCTGTCACGCTCCAAAACCCACCCTAGACGTGACCGGCATCCGACGTCATGAACAACATCAAAAGAACCTAAATGATGCACAATGACACTTGAACCCGCCAGGTTCAATAATCACCTCCAACAGTTTATAAAATAAATTTAAACAAGTCATGATGTAAGAATAAAATCAGCAGAAGTCTTTATAATTTAAATAATTCAACCCACAACATGATAGTATGCCCCAAATAATATTAAGGAGCTTCTAAGAATAAGAAATAAACGTCTAACTCATCAGGACGCAGCCCGAAAACTAATATAAATAAATGGAATCAATAAATGGGGTGTCCCACGAACAAGCATGTGGGCTCACCAAATCAGCAGCATCAACAAGTTCTCCTAAACGTTCTGAATGTCACGAACCTGCTCTTCTTCGTTACCTAACATACCATCAAAACCAACAATGGTATGCCTGAGTACTTCGTACTCAGTGAATGCCTCGGGAACAACAAGTGATATGAAAATAAATTGTAATAACATATAAAGAAATCAGTTCTGAGGATAGTGTGACACAACATGGAAACAATTATTCAGCTTGTTTATCTAAATGAAAGACAATTATCAAAATAGGTTATAAAGTCCTTGTCAAGTTCCAACCTCCAAATATGCCATTTAAGTTGATCATGATTATTAACAACAGTTCCATTAAAAGATAGGGAATATCACACTTGCCAATACAGGCCCAAAAATCAATCATAACGAAAAGACAACCTTTGAGGTTCCCTAATCATAGCAACGCATCACACCAGAATATGAAATTCAATGGTGGCTATCCTTCCTCCCGTATAGCTAGGCATAATAACACCCCAGGTAGCGAACCCGAAAGTGGCCACTCTTCCTCCCGAATGGCTAGGCATTATCACACTAGGATCCATAGTAGCTACCCTTCCTCCCGAGTAGCTAGGCAAAACACAACAACTAGTTTTCATAGCATAGAAGCCAATTCATAATTCATTTGTAATGTAGTCTCATCATCAATTGCCATTAAGGTTCATTATGCCATATTGAAAGAATAAGTCATTCCAATTAATGTTTTGAAAACGTTTAACTTATTTACGAAATATTTTCATGTCCTTATTCATCAATGAGAATATCATTACCAACCCTTAACCATCATTATTAAGCATCTCTTATAGAGGAAAACGTTCATAATATCATATACATATATAGGGTTTGTTACAATCTAGGTTTAATGTGGGTTTGTCCCCTCACACACATTAACCACCATTTAGACATGAATTAGAGTTTAAGAAACATGAAAAGATTACTTTTCTTTTCATTCATTAAAGAACCCTGAATGAAATTTGTACTTCCAACAATAGTTTCAAAAAGTGATTTTCATTCAAAATAAGTTTTTAAAAGAGATACATACCTTAATTATACTTTACGTATCTTAACAATTCACCTTCTTAGTGAAGAACACCCAAAACCCGAGATTGAGTAACTTTGAGAAGGATTACTTTGCAAACCCTAGGTTTTTGTTATAAGAATTATGTTAAGAATCATGGGTTTGATGCTAGGATGGATTAATAATGATAAAGATGTTCTCACCTTTGAGTTCAAGACTTGGAGGAATGGTTTTCGCTCTTAGAGTTTTTCAGAAAGTGGAGGAGTGAATAAAATAACTAAACTATTTATAATTTTCGGGTGAAAAATTGACGTTATGGTAGTGTGTTACGGACTGTAACACCTCACCGTAACGTGACCAAAATTTCCAGAATGTTTGGTGAAAAAAGTTGACGTTACGGTTCCGTAACACGTGTTACGGTCCGTAACGCCTCACCTTAACGTGGACCAAAATTCCAGCAAAGACAGGCTTCAGCAAAATAGGCATAACTTTTTGTACTTAACTGTTCTTGCATTGGGTGACCTACCGTTGGAAAGTTAGTTCATAGATCTACAACTTTCATTAAGGAGGTGTTTCCAAATTTTCAACACATTTTCATGAAAATCGCCCAGAAGATAGACCTACCGAAACTTAGGCGAGATTAAGAGCCCTTAAGAACTTAACTAGTTGGTTTGACTTCAAAACAACTACCTTCCACCCAAATTCATCCCGAATGGATTCATATCGATAAAATATTATTTTAACACTAGATTTTTACACATTCACACCTAGTTCAAGTTTACGGGGTGCTACACCTTCTAGTTAGACTTCGGTTAGCGAAGCATATGTAGAGTTAGTGATTGTCGGAGAAAGTATGTTACACCTTCGGGTATAAAGTTGGGATGGATTACTTAGGTTTGGTATTGTTGACTGATTGGTGGGCTTGTTGCCTCTTTGTGATTTATTGGCTTGTTGTCATGTGTGTGATATTGGACTTGGACTTAGTTGTCATATTGTGATTTTGATACAGTTGTCTCTCACTTATCTTGACATTATCTTGGATAGAGGAAAGGACTTGACTTGATATTGATATTGTAATTTGTGTCTATGTGTGGCACGATTGGGAATTGATTATGATTTACACTTGAGATTGATATTATGCATATCATCCATACACATTCTACATGACTCATTAATATGAAATGTGATTTGATATTAATAAGGATAAGAGTGAAAGTGAAACATCTGAAGCTTCTTATTATGGTGTTTGCTACACGCATATGTCATATGGCATCTCTTGCACATATTATTTGGTGTTACCTATGTGGTCCGAAGGGAAATTATTTCGGACGTGGCATTGCACAGATTTGGGAATGAGATTGTATTAGCAGTTGATTTACAGATGTGGTTATGTTTATTCACCCTCATGATTGTTGTTGAATTGAAATTAATGCATGGCACTCATCCTCATTTTACATGATACATTAATATGAGCTGTGACTTGGCACTAATGATGATGAAAGAGATGAGTGTCCAATGCCCGAGGTCTTTGCCAGGTTCGTGAGAGTATCCGATGCCCGAGGTCTTTCCTGTGATCGTGAGAGTGGTACATGGACTTTACGGGTCCCTCATAGGTCATGACTATCGAGACGTGGAGGTATTCCGTCTGTAGCATGTGTGTATGGAGACTTACATTTGGCCAGTGCATATCATTGTATTACATCGCACATGCATTCATATTACACCCATTCACATCTCTGATTCTGGTTGTTGTGTCAATTGTATTGCATGGTGAGCTTCAGACTTGATTCTTCGGTTGTTGATTCATTTGAGATGTTGTGTGCTTGTTAATCACTTACTTAGACACTTGATGGATTGGAGGACTAGAGGTTCCGCCTAGGCTATGACTATAGACTCTTGAGATCTAGTGTGGTTCACATTACTGCAAGTCTTACGTGGATGTGCTTAGTGATTACTTCATTCTCACACTTCATGGATTCCGACGTGATACTTCTATACTTGAGTTGTTGTTCTTGGACTGTGTTGTGTTTGTACTTGATTGCGAGCATGTCTATTCTTCAGTTTCTTTCTTTATATATGTTAGCTAACTGTTGTCGGCCTATGATACCTACTAGTACATAGTGTTTGTACTGATATCAGTCTTGCTACACCCTTTTCGGGGTGTAGAGTTATTCCAGGTACGTGAGTAAGATTCGATTAGCCTTCAAGGATCTCATGGAGTTCATCTAGACTTTTCTGTTTAATTCTCATTCTAAACAAAAGTTGTATTCAGGTTGTGGTTGTACCTTTTATTCAAGTTGTATACTTAGAAGCTCTTGTACTATTCAGACCAGATTCCTTGGGTATTTGTCGTAATCCACATTACTAATTATTTATGATTTTGGATTTCTATTGCTCTTATTTATTATTTACGTTGTTTGTTGAGTCTTTAAGGGACGGGTTCGCCTACCAGGTGAGAAAATGATAGGTGCCCGCACGATCAGTGATTTGGGTCGTGACATTTTAGGTGATCGGGGCCATTTTGTCTTCATCATCATTTCATCTGGTCTTGAATGTCAAGGACTTTCCAGTATTCGCTTCCTCTTTTATGGAGTTAGGTCCTTAAGTTTCCTACCAGTTCATCTGGAGATATGATCTCGATTTCTTTTGCTTCCCTTATAGCGGTGACTTTCATCTTGAAGGGCTTTGGCAGGGTCCTCAAGATTTTGTCCACTGAATCCTCAGTGGTGATTGTCTCTCCAAGAAAGGATAACTCATTTAGTGTCACGACCCAACCGGAGGGCCGCGACGGGTACCCGGTACTGACCCACCCGGGCACCTCTTAACATACTTTCACATCACATCTAGGTGAGCCACATAGCTAAATTATGCTTTCATTCGTCATCATTCTAATCTCATTGGATGACAATTCACTTCTATCAGCATTAACAACTATGCCCATATAAATGTACATAAGCCGACGAGGCTGACAAAATAATATCCCAAAATATAGGCCGACAAGGCCAAACATATCTAACCATATATACACGTCTACGAGCCTCTAAGAAGAGTACGCCATATCATATAGGCGGGACAGGACCCCGCCGTGCCCATAAATATGTACACAAAAGAATATATACCAAAAGCTGTAGCTCCGAATGAAGTGGAGCTCCGCTATGTAGTCCCTGAATAATAAGGCTATGGATCGAGTCTGTCTCCCTTGCCACCTGCGGGCATGACGCAGCGTCCACAAACAAAAGGTCGTCAGTACGAAGAATGTACTGAGTATGTAAAGCATGATCAATATCAATATGAAAGCATAGTAGACAACATATGAAATAGCATAGGATGGGAAATGATAGTATCATCGTCATACCACTTACTTCCCTTTCATAGGGACATTCCATTTCTATTGCGTATCCGTGTACATACATCCATATCCGTATCTGTCTACGTATCCGTACTCATTTACCTTTCGTATCCATTTTCGTATTCGTATTCATATTTCCATTCATACTCATATTCATATCATTTACATCTCGTATACATTGCATATACATAGCCTTTACATAACATTTACATATACTTAGCATATTCGTACTATATTGATGTCATATACATAGCATTATATAGCATACCCGACCACGAAGGTTCGGTGTTTCACATACCTGGCCCTACCAAGGCTCAGTGTCATACATACCTGGCCCTACCAAGGCTCAGGGTTATCCGTACCCAACTGCAGTGGTGCGCGCGCATTACATATATACATATCTACTATATTCTACCCGGCCATATAAGCTCGGGGTTTCATGGTAGCCACACATGGGCACATATACATATAAGCATCTTTAGCATTATTACCATCGTCGTTCATTGCATCTATTCTTAAAGGATTACTCGTCATATAAGGAACTTAATACAATCGTATCATATCGAGAATCATAAGCTTAGTAGCTTTTAGAGATAGGATCATTGGAGAATATCGTAGGCTCATAGAAGGATAAATATTTGGCCAAAGAACCATGCCTTATGAAAGAAGGGTTAGCCTTACATACCTTTCCGTTCCACTATTCTATCACTTGCACGTGCTTCTTCAATGCTCACGTTTCTACCTTCATTAGAGTGCACACTAATATTAGATGATCGATAGCTTAGCATTCATGACTAAAGCTAGGGAAAATTGGACAGCATCTCCTTTATTTATACGACTTCCTCCATATCATATATCAACTCCCAAACATTAATAATAATATCCACAATATCATCACAATAGCCTTTATTCAACCACATTATCCTTACTTCTCAATTCACTTCAATTCATCCATATTCATGGTCATATCACACAATTTCGTTAATCCATATACAAGGTCTATTCCATGTTCTCAATATCATTTATAACATGATTATAATCATAATGTATCAAGAATCATAACTCAATCCAAACATCTACTCAAAAGTGACACTATTCCCATATTCACGACCCATTTCCTATTTCCTTATATAATCCAAGTGTTTCAACTTTCAAATACCTTAAACAACAAGGAAATGTCATAAAACTTACCTTAGATGGTGTAGGAATGAACCTTGGGTGCAAACACTTCACTTGAGAAAAACCCTAGTTTCACCTTCACTTGAATTTCTTGTTTTGGATGAACATTAATGGATTTCTTGCACTTGATTCACTTCGTTTGATGTAGATGATCACTAATATCTCTTGAATTTGTATGGAAGAAATGTTCTAGAGAGTTCTAGAGAGAAGGAGTGAAATGTGGAAATGAAATAATGAACTTGGTCCCCTTTTTAATAACTCAGAAATCTGATCTGTCGGAACATTATACGAACACTTATACGGTCCTTATAAACTTATACGGTCCGTATAAGTGACCGTGAAATGGGACCTTCAAACTCTCATCTCTGTGACCATTATATGGTCCGTATAACTGACCGTATAATCCCACCAGTGAGGGACCTTCACTGTGATGGTCCTACAGTCCATTATACGATCCGTATAACATTATACAGTCCGTATAATGAGTCGTATAATCCATCAGTCCACTGATCTTGTTCTCATCACTTCGTTTGATCTCCAATCCTTATGGAACTTTCTTAACACTTGTTTATCACCTCATTAACAATCTAAGGGGCATTATAACTCTTCCCCAAAGCACCATTAAGTCGTCATCAACTCGTTACTCATAATTCTCGTCCGATACCTATCGTATACATTGCCTTCTCTTGGCAACTTTCTCGTCTAACATCGAATGTCTTTGAAATCTTACTTAAGGTCATCAAATGCTACTTCTTACTTATCGAAACACCATATACTTCGTGCTCTTCGTTAGCCTATTCACTGTGCATCAACGGAAAATTTTTCGAGGTGTAACATTTAGGATAAAAGAGTATCCAGTGAACATATCAGAAACTGTCTCTCCAGGCTTCATTTTGAAGTTTTCAAAGTCAGCTGCCAAGATGGCCTTCCTGAACTTCCTTACTTGACTGGTTCCTTCAGGAGCGTTCTTCAGGGTATCCTAAATTTGCTTGGTAGTTGTACATCCTGATATTATGTTGTACTCATCAAGTCCAAGTTCACAGATCAAGACATTCTTGGCCTTTGCATTCTTTTCGAGTATCTTGCAGTCACTTTAAACATACTCGCTCTTCTCCTTTTTCACATCGACCTTCTTCATGGGGTATTTTGGTTCTTCGATAACTCTATCCCAGAGCTCATAGTCCTCATTCTGTAAGTGATCCTCCATGCGAGCTTTCCACCATCTGTAGCACTGTCCATTGAATAGTGGTAGCCTTCTGGGTAAGTACCCTTTACTGTGTCCAAGTAGTGGTACAGCATTCATCATGTTCCTTTTCTTAAGGGGGTTAACCTTTTTCAAGAAAACATGCTCTGATACAAATTAATATTTTGCACACCCAGTTATCTATCCTTTTATGTACTAGATTTTTTCCTATAGGATAGAACACGTTACCCTACCTGTTCCAAGCTAGCATTTGCAGAATAGTAAAGTAAGGACACATCAATTTTTACGTGAAAACCACCCGGCTCACAAGGGTGCAAAAAACACGACCTATACCTCTGTAGAATTATTCTCAAACTCCACTACAACTGTAAGCCTATGAAAATTCAAGTTACAGCTTTGTAACCTAGGAACTAAACTCTAGTTCCTATCTCACTAATCTATCTAGACTAATGAGCACACTTCAAGTTATCCCAACTTGAAGTTGAATTCGACTAACTATTTATACCTACATGATATGATCCAAAGAAGCTCATGGGTGATTATGGGGGCTAAATATCCATGTTGGAACCTTGGACGTACATTCTCATGTCACACACCCTTTGGTGATGTATATTGGGCCTTTGGAGGCCATGGAAAGACAATTCACAAGGGCATACATAGTGTGGATGATTGCTTGGAAGAGGCACAAAGATGATGGCCAAAAGATGGAAGCCACAAAAAGTGGCTAAGAGGGTAATTGGGTGTGTGAAGGCCCAATGTTGGGTTATTTGTGCAAAGGCCACTTTTGGGCCTCTGTTTTAATAGGACATAATGGTTAAATGCCAAATGTGGCTAGTGGCTAATTAATTGTGGTTATGCATGTAAAGGCAAAACTATATAAGATTGCCTTAGCCTATTTTCATTCTTTAGCTTAAGATTTATGATGAAACTCTTATGAGTGTGTTTTTCTCCTTGTATGGAGCTAGTTTAGCAAGGATTAGCTAGTATTAGGATTAGTGGGTGGATTCCCTTAACTAATACCTTGAATCTCTCTTGGATGATCTAGGATTAGATTTCCATGTATGAGTTTGAGTCTCTTCTTCCTTGGAATGAATTCATCTTAGATTGTTGATTAATAGGTGTAGGTTTCCTTTCCTATGTTGATTAGTCACAATTGTAGTTGATTAATTCCTTTCTTTCTTCTAAATCTCATCTCCTTTTCTTCTATTCTCATCTCTAACTTTCTATCTATCTTAATTTTTGCATTTGTTGTTTGATTCGGTGTTTATCCCAAGCCAAATCTTATCATTTGGTATCAGAGCTTAGGCTAAAGGATTGTCCCTACAATTCTTAATCCTAGGTTCATCTTATTTTGAAAATCTCAACAAAAAAATAAAAATCTAAAAATTCCACAAAAAAAAAAAAATAATCAAAAATTGGTGTTGTGTTGTGATTTGAGTGAAATTATTATTAGATTTGAGTTCCTTGTGGTTGTTTCTATCAAAATCTGAAGTTTGATTGCATTTGGAGGAGTTTTGAGTAGTTTCACCATGTTGGAGCTTCAAACTTGAAGAATAAGTTTTGGGCCTTGATGATTGAGCAAGAATTAGAGATTCAAAGTTATTGGGCTTTAATTATCTAGTGATAGAAGCTCAAGATGTTAAGTTTGGGGAGATTTCAAGTTGATTTGAAGAATTCACCATTGTTAGGTTTGAAGGTTTGAAGAACTTGAAGAACAAGCAATTTGGGTTTGTTGATTTGAGGGTTAATTGATTTCAATTTGTATTGCGCTTTCTTCTCTATGTTGAAGAGGAGCTAGATTCAAAATTTTGAGTTAATTGGACTTCATTTGAAGAAATTGCAAATTTCAAGTTCATAGTTTTCTTGAAGATCTTCATATCTTCATAGGTGTTCTTGGAAAAGCATTGAAACTACCAAATGGGTTTTGTTGATTTTTTGCTTGTTTGACAAAATTGATGAGTGGTGATTGTTCTAGTTGGTATAGAGAAGCTTTGTTTCGAGTTTGGAGTTGATTTGAAGAATTTATGACAAAAACTTTGAAGCAAATTTGAAAAACAATATGAAGGTGGTGAAGAAGATGTTGAAATTGCAATTTCTTGCATAAATAGCCACTGATTTGTTGTTTACCAGAATTTTGCACAGAAATTGCAGAAACGACCAGAATTTGCATAAATGACCATATTTTGCTGAAATGGCCACAAATGCTGAAATTTCAGAATTTCAGAAATTGCAAAGAATAGCCAATTTTTGCATAAATGACCACAAATCTAGAAATTTCAGAATTTGCGGAACATAACCAGTAATTGAATTTTGATCTTTTCTCAAAGACAGCCTTCTCCATATTAGTTCTTCTCTTTTCTTGTTAGTTCTAACTAGATTTTCATTAAGTATTTGTTTCATACTTATATTAGTCTACTTTTGTGTCTGTATTTTTATTTCGTGCCAATTCTTTTTGTGATTTTTCTCATTTTATTTCGTTGATACTTCTTTGGCTCTTGTCTGTTGCTTTTACTAGTCTATTTCTTGGTGTCTCATAAACTCCATTCAGAACTGATACATGGTGCTATCTTAGACTTGCTTAAGTTGGTGGTTCATGAGTTGAGGAATGCATCTTGAGTGATAAAAGGCAAGAGAGTGAGATTATTTGAGCGGTGCTAGCCAAGCACAAACGAGTGCAAACACGAGTTTTGGTGAAGAGCTTTTATTACTAACCTTGTTTGCTCGTTTTGTAGGTACAAGAAGAAGAAATTCAATGTTTCAAAAGTGGATTGACCCAAAGAGGCGGACTCTTGAAACAAAAGTGAGTGTTTCCAATGTGGAGTGGCCAACCTTATGTCCAGAAATTCAATGTTTCCAGAGTGGATTGACCCGAAGAGGCGGACTCTTGAAACAAAAGTGAGTGTTTCCAATGTGGAGTGACCAACCTTATGTCCAAAATCTAATGAAGAAGATTACTTCGAATGGGAACACAAGTTGGATGAAATCTTTAAATGTTACCACTACTTGGAAAAGAAAAAAGTGGAGCTAGCTTCTAGCACCCTCAAAGGAATTCTTATAAAGCATTGGGAGCATGAGAAATTAAAGGGGAACCCAATTGAGACTTGGAGTGCCTTGAAGGAATTTTGGAGGTGTCACTTTGTCAATCCATATGAAAAGAAAAAAAAGACACCAAGCACATTCCTAAAAGGCTAGTAGGAAAGAAAGTCGTTTCTTGTGAAGCGAAATGGAAAATAGAAGTGAAGGGTTCACCCAGCCCTTCCAAAGGGATCCTTGGCACTTGCCCCAACTCCCCCAAAATTGAGAGGGAAAAGATTGAGATGAGTAAGGGAGAGAAAAATGACAACTCTAGAGTGGAAAAAGGAGAGGTTGTGAGGAGTAATGTGAGAGGGTTGTCACGGCCTTTTTCTAACTCGTGTAACTTTACTTTTGTCTCTAGTTGTCTTAATGATGTTGTAGGTATTCTAGGGAGCAAGCCAAGTAAAGAGCCTCAAGCTATGAAAATACATGAGACAATCAAAGCCTTTCCAAATGAGCAAATGAGCTTGAAAGTTGAAAACCGAGGTAAAGAAGATGCTATGCGTGAAGGTAAATTAGCTAATCTCAACTCTCCAAATCTTGTGGATGAGCATATTGACTTGAGTGTGAGTAATAGCATATCCTTATGTGAGCTTAATTGTTATACCCCGCGTTTTCAAGAGCATAAGTATGACATGTACCTCATCGTAGAAATAGAGTGTCGGAGACGTCCCATGATGTTTTGAAAGGCTCAAGCCATGGAAAGTACGTAACAACGAAGAAAAAGGGTGAATTACGACCTCGTAAGTCGTAATTGGGAAAGAGTATTTTGAAACACGAGAACATGGCCATTATTAGTATAATGAATGACAAATACCATATATGGAGAGTTTCGGAATATTTCGAGGTCGAGTAAATTGAAGAGAAATAATTTGAGAAATGCTGGGCGGATTTTTAGTCAACTTTGGAGGCGCATATCTCCTAGTATATTTAGAGTTTTAAGGTGAAACAAAAGCCTAAAATGAAGTTCGTCGAGTCTAGTTTGTAATGCAACAAACCGTTTGTCGATAGGACATCGGAGTAGAGAATTATAGACGTTACAAACTGAACTGTCGCGCAGAGACAGCACTCTACAGTACCGCTACAGCACTGCTACAGTACCGTAGCTACAGTATGCCGACTTAACTGTTATAAAAAGGGCCAAAAATCACATTTTTCAGCATCAAAATGGTCCAAAATGTTCCAGAATTTTCAGCACACAAAAGGGCTCTTAATCTCATATAAAAGTGAAGATTTTGGGCAAAATTTCAAGCTACGGAATATCAATCGAGGTCCGGCCAACGCGTAGTCGCGAATATAATTTCGTGTGATGTTGGAGTGGCTTGGGAACAAGAAAATAGTGAAGAATTTGCTACCTTCATAAAAATAAGGTATGAATTGTTGAATCTCTTTCTCTATCACTATGAATTAAGGAATAATTTCAAGAATAGTGGTTATGGTGTGTTGTGTTGATGTTGTTGATTTATGGATTGAGGATTGAAGAGAAATTTGGATGAAAATACATATATTTGTCTTGTACGATGTTGAGGATGTTGTTATTGATGTGGTTAGTATTAATTTCGACTTCTTTACAGAAATAAAGTTATTAATTAGTCGTATTCCAAGTTGGTTGGTTGGGAAATTTAGAAAACAGTGTGTGGGTTGTTTCATGGCATACGTTGGTGTTGGAAATGATGTTATTACTATTGGTTTTGCTGTTGATGTTGTTGGTTGTTGAATTGGAATTTCGGGCTAGGCACATAAACAGGGGAAATCTTGAATTTCGACGAAATTTAAAAGGACTTTCATTAAGTGTTTAAGACGAGCGTATGACGATAATCCTAATGATATTATGGGTGGTTCGATATGTAGATTACGAGGCTACGAATAATTCTTAAGCGAATTGCAAGACAGGAAATAGGTCGAAAGTCGAGAATTTATTTTCCAGGTATGTAAAGCTACCCTTTCTTTCTTTTGGCATGTCTTAGATGTAAGTAAGATATGATATGAGCTTTGGGGTAACTCTATTCTTGAGATCCGAGCATGTCCACGATTCTTATTCACTTCTTGATGTTGGCATTCTTAATATAGTCGAACTATGGTCCTTGTGTCTTTTGTATGATTGGAAAATAAATGTCGCATAAAAGCTTTTGTTCCTAAAGGAGTCTATGTTGAATATTGTCCCTAACTTTCATAGAAGGGCTCGGATCGCTATGATATGTTCGTAGAGAATTCTATAATGAATAACGCCCGTAACTTTCATAGGCGGGCTCGGATTGGCTTGATACATGTTTACGATTCCTGAGACGTTATGTGACATATTCCGTAATGATAATTCAAGAGTCCTGAGTGTGACTATTATTCGGATACTCGAGCGTTGATTTGTCTACTTACTTATCTATCGAGTCTTAAAAGATGCTTTATGTGCATATGATTTCTCACTACTCTGCTCGTGCGAGCTGTTATTACTTCTTTCACTGCATCGCGGGCCAGGGCATGTATTCGTGCACAACTCCACTGCATTATTCATCGCGTCCCTCACTAGAGGGCCGGGGCACGTTATATGTATATGATGATATTCACCGCGTCCCTCACTAGAGGGCCGGGGCACCTTATATGATAGGATGATGATATGATGATATGGGGGAGGCGGCCAGGATGGCATATGATGACTTCATTCACTGCGTCCCTCACTAGAGGGCCGGGGCACGTTATATGTACATGCATATGATGATTTTATTCACCGCGTCCCTCACTAAAGAGCTGGGGCACGTTATATGTACATGTATATGATGATTTTAATTACCGAGTCCCTCACTAAAGGGCCGGGACACGTTATACATGCATATGTACATGATGATTAATTACCTATGTCCCTCAGTCCCATAATGGTCTGGATATGATATTGATACGCATGATTTATGTTTCAGAGGCAAGCCTTATGATTTTTATGCTCCTTATTTCAGTATGATTACGGCGATCGTATTTCATGCTTTACATGCTCAGTACATATTCCGTACTGACCCCCTTCCTTCGGGGGGCTGCGTTTCATGCCACGCAGGTGTATACAAATGAGTAGAAGATGTTCCAACTGGATTGGCGAGCTCCATTTCCTTCCGGAGTGCTGCCGAGTCAAAGTAGCTATGCTATGGTATCTTGAGTTATGTTAGAGACTTTGCAGACAGAGTCATGTATATAACATGTCAGTTTTGTAAGCGGCTCTGTAAGCCGATGTATCATTATGCATTATATTACAGATTTTATTTGATTTGAGAAAGACTAAAAGCACATTTCTTTGAAAGGTTTACATTATGCATTCATTTCACGATTTAAGAGTCCAGTAAGACTATGAGTATCACGAGGGTCAGCGGGTTCGCTCGGCCCTAAGTAAGGGTCGGGTGCCCATCATGCCCTATCAAACGTTAGGGTGTGACATTAATGAATCTTTACCATGTGTTGAGCTTAGATATTTAATGATTGTCGACAATGTAGTTGATGTGGGTGTTCCAACACTAGTTGATCCTTTTGATGACCGAATTGATTCTTCTTGTGAGGTCGATTTGTGTCCACCTAGTGTTAACACTTGTGATTTGAATGTTAGTACATTGTCTTGTGATATGATTGCCCACCCACTAGTTGATCCTATTGATGACCGGATTGACTCTTCTAGCAAGATTAATTTGAGTCCAACTAGTGTGAATACTTGTGTTGGTCAACTTACTTATATTAATAGTCCACTAATTGAGAAATCTTGTGATGTGTTTTATGAGCCTCAATTTAGTGATGAATTTAACCAAGTTGATCATGTGAAAGTATGTGAATATGACACACCACCTTTATTTGACACGTATGAAGATGAATCCCATGATTTTACCTTGTTGACATTTAATGAGACTCGAGGTCATGATAGTGTTTTGTGTCATGTCGATAGTCATGAGAAGGAAAGTCTTTTGAAAAATGACGTTTATCTTTGCGAGAGTGAAATCACATGTTTTGAATCCTCATCATTTATTGATTGTTCTCTCTTTAAATATAATGTCTTATTTGATGTTGACATGACAATTAAAGATGATGTGCCTAATGGGATGTATGGTAATGTTGAAAAGTAGTCACCTTTGGAGACTACAAGGTGTTTAGTAACCCACTATGGAATGACAACACTCTTCTCTGTGATGGAAATCTTCCCTTGAGGAATGGTAATACACTTATGGGGAAGGGAAGTGTTAAAAAAAGAAGGTGATGCTTGTCTACAAATTGCTAATTCTTCCTTGCATGTTCAAAATCATAGTAGCCTAATGCATGATCTTGTTCTTGAACCTAGCAGTGAGGCTACATTTGAGGATGACATAGATGAGGAAGTTGTTTTGTGTGACACCTTTTTTTACTACTTATTTGCATATGATAACTCTTATGTTTATGTTGGGGTGCATCTTATGTTGTGAAGGGTTCTTATGGGGTAGATAGTTGTGTTCTTGACCGTGATATATGGATAATATTCCTTTTTGATCCCGGTGATGTCTTGTGTGACTTAGTCTTGGCATTACCTTGGAGGAGTCCTTATTTGAAAAGTAAGGATCCAATGTGCTTCATGTCAAATAGCACCAATGTAGTATTGCATGCCTCGTGTTTTGAATCCATTAGTTTTATTACTTTATCCTTATGTCATGAACCTTGGAGGATGAACCTTGGAGGAATCAACTTCTTGATACCTAATTTGTGCAGATTTTATTTGTGATAATTATTGATGTGTGGATACACCACAAGTTTATCCCTCCTTGGAGTGAGAGTGTAATTGTTGCCTTTTGTGCTAACCCTCATGCTTCGAGGACAATGTTTTCGTATGTCTTCCCTTGGGTTTTGCTAGGTTTGGATTCGAGAAAAAATCCTTTTGAAGAAGAGGAGGATGATATGATCCTAAGAAGCTCATTGTCACGACCCAAACCGATGAGCCGTGACGAGTGCCCGACCACTATCGGCCAAACACTCCTATGCTTGCATTCTCGCTCACCGACTATCACAGGCCCGTACACAATGAATCAGAATCGAGGCCGTCTTGTCTCCTGAACAATCAACATAAGAGACACTGCACCGGGAACTCACGGCCAACGCATACATATAAACATAAACACTGAGAGTAACAGCGCGAGCCGATTTGGCCGCCACTTATGTACTGTACAACAAAATAAATGCCGACGAGGCTGCATAACATAACGACTACATATCACTGTCTACAGACCTCTATGGAGTACAAACTGTAGAAAGGATAGGACAAGGCCCTGCCGTACCCATGTATCTATATATCAAACAGCATACCAAAAAGGCTGCAGCTCCGGATCAATGGCGCACATTGACCGCCCCGAGGGGGAGGTCCCTGCGATACGGATCGTACGGCGGCTACAGATCCTACGGGCATGAACGCAGCGTCCATAAGAAGGGACGTCAGTACGAACAGTGTACTGAGTATGTAAGGCATGAATAGTAACATAGTAAGAGATACCGAACATGGAAAATAATATAATGAACGTATGAAGATAAAGTAATATAAAAGAGATCAACCTGTGCCTCTGAATGCCCTTTTAAGGCGAATGTCGTGCATGCTTAGCTTTTTAGAAAAAACCTTTCCATATATATCCATATATAATATCTTGTTCGGCCGTTAAGGCGCGGTAATATATATAGCATCTTGCCCGGCCATTAAGGCACGGTAATATATATAGCATCTTGCCCGGCCATTAAGGCACGGTAATATAGAGCATCTTGCCCGGCCATTAAGGCACGGTAATATATATAGCTTCTTGCCCGGCCATTAAGGCACGGTGTTATCTTGCCCGGCCATTTAGGCGCGGTATTATCTTGCCCGGCCATGTAGGCGCGGTATTATCTTGCTCGGCCATGTAGGCGCGGTATTATCCCCAGCTGATCAGTGGGATGCAATGCATACATACATACATACACATAAAAATATATAAATGAAATCAACATCATTATTAGCATTACCATTATCATCACCATTATCATCATATCATTCCTTGAAGGATCAACCAGCGTAAGATGAAATTGACGATGTCACGGCAGTCTCGAGAATCATGAACTTAGGTAGCACTGAAAATAGAATCATTATCTTCACTATATCTTACCTCGAAGGAACGAATGACATGAGGTGAGACCATCAACAACAAATAAGATCAAGGGATTCATAAAATGGCTCAATAATCTCATAATGCTCTCAAATCATAGCCTCAGAGTTTCTAGAAGAGAATCATCATCATCGTCACAATCATCATATAACACTTTTCATTTAACACCATAAGAAGCTTTAAGAGTCATGGACTTCTAGCTTTTGAAAACAACGAGGTTATGAAAACATTTATGGGATCATAACTTAAGAATCATGCCTTTGAAAGAAAGGGACGAGCCTTAACATACCTGTTCAGCCACAAACTACCTACGCTTATCCGTCCGAACCCGCAATTCTACATATAAGACCATTCATACTATGATTAGGCCCATCATAGCATACTTATACTAAACGTTCAAGTCAAACTACTCTATATTCTGCCAAAAATCTGGCAGTATCTCCCCTGTTTATATGCCTAGCCAAAAACCCCAATTCAGCAACCAACAACAATAACATCAATACCAACATTAACAATATCACTTTCAACACCAACATGTGCCATAACACAGCCCACACGTTGTTTTCCAACTTCCATAACTAACCAACTTATTATACAATTATTTAACGACTTTATCTCCGTAAATAAGCCTTAAATAATACCAAAAGAGAAAGATTCATACCTTTTTTATATCCTCAATATCCACGCTAAAATCCACCGCAAAACAATACTAGAATGACAACCATGCATTACCCGGACCTAAACCACTACTTCGCGACTTAAAAATTGCTCACTTTTGATTCCCTCACTTTCTCTCTTCCAATTTCTGGAATTTTCTAGGAAAATCTTATGAAAAAGGGGGGTTATTACCCTTTATATAGGGGTCAAATTCGGGTCGGGTTCACTGTAGTATTATACTGTAGCAGGTCGGTACTGTAGCAGTACTATAACACGCGTTTCTGCTCTATCAGCCGAACTTGTAACGCCCATAATTCTCTACTCTGATGTCCTATCAACGAGTAGTTTATTGCGTTGAAAACTAGACTCGACGAACTTCATTTTAGGCTTTTTTTTTGCTTCAAAACACTTCATATGCTAAGATATATTCATCCCCCAAGTTGGACAAAACTTTTCACACAAAACATTACCCATCCTTTCTCCAAAGTCGCACTACTCCATTTCTTCCACTCATTTCTTTATAAAACCTTCCGGTATACCTTATATACATCCTTCACTCATTAAATATACTTAATAATTCTTGCTCCTTATATTCCAAAGTGGTTTTGCTTAACCATAACTCAACGTACTTATGTTTCAAATTTGATAAGTGCTTCATCGAAGATACGGGGTGTAACACTCATGGGTGATTATAGGGTCTAAAATCCATGTTGGAGCTTTGGACGTACATTCTCATGTCACAAGCCCTTTGGTGATGAAGATTGGGCCTTTGGAGGCCATGGAAAGACAATTCACAAGGGCATACATAGTGTGGATGATTTCTTGGAAGAGGCACAAAGATGATGGCCAAAAAATGGAAGCCACAAAAAGTGGCTAAAAGCGCAATTGGGTGTGTGAAGGCCTAATGTTAGGTTATTTGTGCAAAGGCCACTTTTGGGCCTTTGTTGTAATAGGACTTAATGGTTAAATGCCAATTGTGGCTAGTAGTTAATTAACAATGGCTATGCATGTAAAGGCAAAACCATATAAGCTTGCCTTAGCCTATTTTCATTCTTTAGCTTGAGATTTATGATGAAACTCTTATGAGTGTATTTTTCTCCTTGTATGGAGCTAGTTTAGCTAGGATTAGATAACATTAGGATTAGTGGGTGGATTCCCTTAACTCTTACCTTGAATCTCTCTTGGATGATCTAGGATTAAATTTCCATGTATGAGTTTGAGTCTCTCCTTCATTGGAATGAATTCATCTTAGATTGTTAATTAATAGGTGTAGGTTTCCTTTCCTATATTGATTAGTCACAATTGTAGTTGATTAATTCCTTTCTTTCTTCTAAATCTCATCTCCTTTTCTTCTATTCTCATCTCTAACTTTCTATCTATCTTAATTTCCGCATTTGTTGTTTGATTCGGTATTTATCCCAAGCCGGATATTATCACTACAATATTTGGTTCTAGAAAAGCTAATAAAAGTCACCAATGGCTTCATCTAGATTTCTCTATTTCTCCCATCAGAGAGAGACAAAACCCAGCAAAAGAATATCAAATTTCAAGCTTA
>NC_081344.1:39245100-39358749 GCF_029784015.1 Lycium ferocissimum | reverse complement strand
CTTAGTAACAAGAACAAGACATATGATGGGGTGCCCTAAGATAAGCAAGTTCGGTACTGTCCGCGCCCTGTTGGGTCGTGACACCAAAGTCCCCTAAGTCATGGTAAAACAAGTTTGGAAAATGATATAAGAAAGAATTGATTAGTAATGTTAGCTTGTAGCACTAGTTGGTTTGTATGCGAACTACAACGTCGTCTAAATGTTTGAAAGGGATTGTGAGCGTCAAGCATCGCGTGTTAAAATCCTTTGTAAAACTAATTGTAGCTCTTGATATCTTGATATAGGATAAGTGTTGTTGGGCAGCAAGTACAGTTATTATACGACTAAATCGCTAAAGGTACGTAAAGCCTACTCCTTCCTTCTTTTTGGCATGTTCTAGACGTAAGTAAGATATAATTCGAGCCTCGGTAACTCCACTCTACTAACTCCTAGTATGACATGTGATTGTTATTCATCCTTAATGTTGAAAATGCTGAATGGTCGAGTTATGATCTCGCTATCTATTACATGATTGACTTGTATGTAACGTACATAGGAGTTCTTTCTCTTAAAATGAATTGCATAGGTATGTTGAGTTTTTATCAAATGTAACATGCTAGGGTGATACATGTACATGAATCTCGAAACGTTCCTTAATATAGTTTACGATAGTAATTGAAAAGAATTTAATGTGATTAGTGTCCTGATGTCCGAGAACCCGATTTAGTTTACTATTCATTGAGTCTCAAAGATGTTTTACTTTTATGTGGTTGCTTATTATTCTGCTCGTGCTTACCGCCATATCCTTCACCGAGTCCCGGCCGAGGCACGTTCTCGTGCGCACAACTATTATACCATTCACCGAGTCCCTCACTAGAGGGCCGGGACACGTTATATATATATATGATGATGATGATGATGACATGATGATATGATGATTTGGAGATGGAGGCCGGAGGGCATATATCCTTATTACCGAGTCCACTTACTAAAAGTGGCCGGGACACGAATATGTTTATGTTTATGATGTTATGATTATAAACTTGAGTCCCTTACTAAAGGGGCGGGACACGTTATATATGTTATATAAATGATTATGCGCTTTTGATTATAAAACACTATATTGATATTGATATGAGAACGATACGGATGAAATATGTTCAAAGGCAAGTTATTTTTGAAACTCGATTGTTGCATTGAATCCGTTCACCTTGTCATAGATACGATTCTCTTTACTTTGTTTCATGCTTTATATATCAGTACATATTCCGTATTCACCCCCCCACTTCTTCGATTGCGTTTCATGTAGTGCGGACGCTCGTTTCGGAGATCCGCTTGACCTAGGATATCTACTCGGCTATTTAGAGTGCTCCTTTGTTCGTGAGCATAGTTTCGTGGTATAGCTTTTGATATGCTCATATGTTGTCGTTCAGTGGTACCGACGGGGCCCTCGTCCCGTCATATGATGTCGTTGTCACTCTTAGAGTGCGTGGTCACGTGTGGGTCTCGTGTGTAGTTGATTTTTAGTTGTGTGGACATGACTTGTGTTTGGGGAGTACCCATTTGTAGTGGCGACCTTGCCGGCTTGCGTAGATATATGTTTACTATGGCGGTGTGCGTGAAGGTAGCCTTCTCGGCTTATGTTTTGTTGGGACGTTCCCCTAAATATATAAAAGATGACCTTGCCGGTTTTTGTGCGATATTAACCGTTAAAGGTTGTAACTCTTGAAGATATAGGTAGCTTTGATATGCATACGTCTTGTCTTTATACTTATATATCGGCTCGTTCATGCTAGTAGTATATGGCTATAGATAAGAGGTGTATACGAGTGTCCAGCTCGGGCACTAGTCACGGCCTACGGGGTTGGGTCGTGACACAACAGCAACCCGAGAATGGAACTCGGCCAAAATAACAACAACCATACCAACAACAATATAAACAACCAATCCAAAACACATTCCAACATAAGTAGTCTCCTTACTACATAGTATGTCAACTTTCAATCCAATTACGCACATTCGAACCAACATGAACGTTTACATATTCATTCACTAATTTGAGATCATTTAAACATAAACTAAAAGCATTTCAAGCTATATGTCCGATATTCAACAATTTCATCAATTTCCATATTCCATCCAAAATTCTCATATATGAAACAAAACCATTCCAACACATTTTCTACTTACTAATTCATCTCCAACAACAACAATTTACACCTTAACAACTTTATAATCTTAATATCATAAAATCACCTTAATGTGACATAACTCTTCACATTCCATTTTCATGCAAACTTAACCCATATAATCTTCATTTACATTATAATGATCACAATAACGCAACTAACACGTTAAACAAAATAAATCCATCACAATTCCCCTATCACATACCACACGGCCATAGGCCAATTTCCAACTTCATTCCATTTTCATTCAACTTTCATTTCCAATACAATTTCCACAATAACCACAACTAAATTACAACATAAAATTCAACTTATCTTACCTATTCAACAACATACACACACGGCCATATACATGCATATATAAATACCATGCAAACATCCATATTTCCATGAATTCTATTCGTTCCCACGTACTACAATCTCAACAAAGCCTTTATAACCTATAAAAAAGGATTGAATCATACCTTTTTCTCTCAACTTCTCCACTCCACCAATTTGCCCAAACGACGAAACGGACGACTTATCTTCCGAAATAATTATACCACGTTGTAGAGGACCCTTGAATTAGTAGGAATACAACAAGAAAATAATTTTTGGAAACAAAATTTAAGGGGACAAAGTTTGAGGACCATGGCCGAATGGCCATGGTTATTATTTCTCCTTCTTTCTTTCTTTCTTCTTTCTTCATTTTCTTGGAGTTTCTTGAATATCCCTTTAGCCCCCTTATTTTCCTTTATAATACCAATTCTAATTACATGGGCTTGGCCCATTTTTTTTCTTTCTCCACATGATGGCCGGCCACCCCTTGGTGGATTGGGCCTTTTTCTTTTCTTTTTTTTTCCATTTCCAAGCCCAATTACATAGTCCATAATTTTTTTGTAATTCATGAAACTAATTTTTGAAATTTCAATTCTGCCCTTAGCCTTTTCCAATATTTCCACGTCTAAATTTTTCCCACAACCAACATACATATCAAACAAGATCAATACATTGCATTGTCCTCAACTTAACTCAAAAATCCCAAGGTGTCCAAAGGTGTGAGATACGGGTTATAACATCCTCCTCCCCTTTAGAACATTCGTCCTCGAATGTTAAATTAGCCTTATAGGGGCTTACAGGTACTTCTGGGGGAGTTTCCTTGGTACGGTTATCACACCCGACTCGTGCTTTAATCAACATCATCAAGTAAAGAATTCTGATTGTCTGTAGGTATAGGAATCAAGTGGGGTACTTCCTTTGTGTTTCGACTCGAACCTCTTAAGTCACCTTTGCTTTATTACTCTTTCGTCAAATAGTACCTTAACGGAAGCTACATTTTTGTCACACAGTTTTTCTTTTCCTGCCAAGTTAGGACCGCTATTGGCCATTTCTCGTAGGGCAGCTCTTCTATTCCTCGAATGCCTCTCCATGGCGAATATTGTAGGGGTTACAATGTATTTGCGAAGTATAGGCATACGGGTCATTAGATGCACCGCTTCTACCTCAGATGGCAGTTCTAATTCATAGGCGATTTTGCTCACCTTACGGATGACCCAATAAGGTCCAACATTTCTTGAGCTAAGCTTTCCTTGTTGATTTCATAACACTTTTAACGGGCAATATTTTCAGAAATACCCAGTCACCAAGCTGGAATTCTAAGCGTCAATACCGATTACTTACACATGATTTCTATCGGCTCTGAGTCTCTGATGATTGTGTTATAGCCCGTATTTTGCACGTTTGGATATTTCAAAGTCATCGTGGAAAGTTAAGGGCGAGACCATTTTCCGAAATCATTTCAATGTATAAGTAGGTTATGAATATTGTTTACAAGTATTATTAGTATGGAAATGTCGAGAGAGACTAAGGGCAAAAAGGGGAAAATTCGAAAAAATAGTTTATGGTAATATTGAGTCAAGGCTAGGGGTAAAATGGGAATTTTTCAAAGTTTAAGAAAATTCAAGAAAAGGCCAAGTGGCCGTGAGTGTGTGTATGTGTATATGTGTGGGTCCCACTTTTGTATAGCCATGTGATTATATACATGGGTCAAGCTTGCATAGCAAGACTTAGATTATTCTTCATATTTGAAGAAATTTCTAGAAAAAGAAATGAAGGGGCCATGTGCCTATAATTTTACTTGGAGGGCCTAATTATATATATATGTATAGATAAGTGGTGGAAAGAAATATAAATAACAAGACATATTCATCTTTTATATACTTGGAAAGTTCAAGAAAGACTTGGAGAAAAACAAGAAAATGAAGAGTTCATTCGGCCATGGAGTTGGCCGAATAGGTTCATGGAAAAATTGGCTAAGAAAAATTGATTTCTTCTAGCTATTCAATTAATTCAAGGGTGCTCTTCAACATAGCATAGTTGTTAGAACAAGAAGAACAACAATTCTTGCAAGGAGCAACTTGGGACAAGGAAGGAGACAAGAAGAAAAAGGTAAGAACTAACCTTCTTTCCTATGTTATGGATGCTTGTGAATGATGTAGTGTGGAGAAATGAATAAAAATCATGAAGGGTGTGTGTGTGTTGCAAGTTGTGGCCGCGGGTTGGTGTGGTTGGAGTAGGCATGAGGAATAAATTCTATTTAGTGTAATTTGATTGTTGTGTGTGTTGTTGTAATGTGTAGAAAATGAATGAAACTCATGGAAATTATGAAAATATGGATGTTGAATAGTTGGCCGTGTGGTGTGTGTATGTGTGTTGTGGCCGTGTGCCTCAAGTTGGAGAGGGAATATGAATTAAATTATCTAGTATGTTAATTGTGTTGTTGAAGTCTTGTGATGAAAATGGAAGGTTAATGGTTCGAGTTGGCATGGAAATTCATTGTTAAGTTGTTGTGGGGAATTTATGTGATTTTTATATGAATTTCGTATAATTGTGAAAATAAGAATTTAAATGTGAACTTTGGTAGTTGTTGATGAATTTGGAGGAAAACTATTTTGGTTGATAATGTTGTTGCACTTGTTGGAGTTTCGGATGAATTATGACCTCGGTGGAAAATTTGTATATCTTGTATATTTCGTGAATGCTTTGTGAAATGATATGAAATGATTTCAAATCGTATTGTAATGATCTTGATTAGTAATGAACGTGAAAATATTGAGATCGGTTGGGACTGTGAAGTTGGAAAGGAGAGTTATTGCACTATGTTGGAAAGAAGACTAGTGATGCTATATTGTGTTTCATAATGATTGTTTGTGTTGCTGGGTTGTTGTTGTTGACATATTGGGCCGAGGTAAGTCTCGGGGATGCTGTATGTCTGGGGGAAATGCTGCCGAAATTTCGGTAGACAAACATGAATTTAAGTTGAACTCTTGAAAGCTACAACTCACAATTGGTAAACATGACCATTTGTAGATTTTGGAGAAAGCGGGATTCGAATTTGGAGAAGCTTAAGAAGCGGAAAAGGTATGTAAGGCTTACCCTTTCTTTCTCTTGGCATGTCCTAGATATACTAGGCTTGAATTTGGACCTGGGGGACAACTCTACTCTTCGGAATCCACGTCCGAAATTGCCCCTTTTTCTTTCAATAGAATTGAAACAATTATGTTGCTAATGGTTGGAAAAGATGTCTAAACACCTAGAACTTGAACAAACGAGACCCGACCATCTTAAAATTACCACGAATGATATTATGAAGTGTAAAATACGTAAATTGGGTACGCCACCTCATTTGACCCGAGGTGGGCCCACAACCCCCGAGACCTTTGTATATTGTTCTATTAGCCTTATTTCTGTATGACTATTAATGGAAACTTTTGGCTAATGTTCCGAGTTTGTTATAAGTATTTGGTAACTCAGATAGGAGCATTCTGGTTCGGCTATTCTGACATAAATGCTTCGGTATGAATGATCTGACCTGAATATTTGATATAAACATTCCGATGGAAATATTATAATACAAGTGTTCTGATATAAGTATTTGAGAGTAAATGTTCTGATATATGTATGTTCTGACATGAGTATCCTGATCTCAGTATTCTGGTATAAGCACTCTGATGTAAATGTTTTGAAATAGAAACTCTGATATAAGTGTTCGGATATAAGTGTTGTGACGTAAGTATTTGATACAAGTATTTGATATGAACATTCTCTCGTAAGCCGTGATGTTCGCATACACGATCCTGGATCGCTTGAAAAGTCCGAAGAGGTTTCTGTGCTTCAAACGTCCATAACTTTCTGACACTAATTCGGAAGGACCCGAAACTTGCTTCTGGATCTTCAGATGTCGGTAAGTGTACGTATCCTTCGAGTCTGGATTTTTATGCATATGGTTTCTCACGACTCTGCTCGTGCATGGCTTAATGTATCTTTCACTGAGTCCCGGGCCAGGGCATGTTATGTTCTCGTGCGTACTCTATGGTATGATTCTGATTCACTGAGTCCCGGGCCAGGACATGTTATCGTGCCATTCTCTGCATTATTCACCGAGTCCCTCGTACTTGCGGGCCGGGACACGTTATCTGTGTATGTTTATGATGATACGGGGATGGCGGCCAGGATGGCATTTGATATTATCCACCGAGACCCGCGTAGAGGGCGGGACACGTTATGTATATTTTTGGCACAGATTCGATCGCATGATTCTACATTACCGAGTCCCTTGACAAAGGGCCGGACACGTTATTTGCATATATGACATATGAGTCTCATATATGATCCTATTCACCGAGTCCCTTATCGAGGGCCGGGACACGTTTTATGCGTATGCGGTATATAAAATCATCTGAGCATTCCGTGCATTCTGTATTCTGTCCGATATATGTCAGTATCTGAACATTCCGTATGCTCTGTAGTTTGTTCGCTATATGATCCAATCTGAATATTCCGTATGTTCGGCATTCCGTCCGATGTATGATTCTATCTGAATATTCTGTACATTCTGAACTCCGTCTGACGTGTGGCATCACCCGTGCGTTCTGTATTTTTCGTACCTCTTCGGACATGCGATCGGTGATTCCAAAATAAGTATTTTTGGGTATACTGGTTGATTCATTTATTTTTCGTACACTTTTTAGCATATGAAACAGGTATGTATGAATTGCGTCTGGGAGGTAAGCGTCTGCTATTTTGAGTAACGTAGGTACCTGATAGTTCGTCGTTTCGATTCTGCTTTGTCTCTCTGCATTTGCATGCCTTACGTACTCAGTACATATTCCGTACTGACCCCCTTTCTTCGGGGGCTGCGTTTCATGCCGCGCAGGTACTCCCAGATGACCTGGAGTTATTATAGAAGACGTTCCAGCGGAGATGGCAAGCTCCAATTTCCCGGAGTGCTGCCGAGTCAGAGTTTGTCTGTTATGATTTCTGGATCTGTGTTAGAGACCTTGCAGACAGCGTCGTGGGTATGATATGTCAGTCTGTCAGCGGCTCCATCAGCCGACATGCCGATTTGTATTATGTAGTAAATCTTGTATAACTACAGATTTTGTCAGATTTATAAGCCTCATTATGTATTTCATGATTATTCAGTTTTGAGATTTGAAAAAAAAAAAAATTATGTGCGTAATAAGAGTCTGTGGGTTCGCTCGGCTCCGGATGTGGGGTCGGGTGCCCATCACACCCTAGTAAGGTCGGGGTGTGACAAAAACACTTCATATACTAAGAGATATTCGTCCCCCAAGTTGGACCAAAATTTTTACACAAAACATTGCCCATCCTTTCTCCAAAATTGTACTACTCCATTTCTTCCACTCATTTACTTATAAAACCTTCCGGTATACCTTATATACATCCTTCACTCATTAAATATACTTAATAATACTTGCTCCTTATATTCCAAAGTGATTTTACTTAACCCTAGCTCAACGTACTTATGTTTCAAATTTGATAAGTGCTCTTCGAAGATACGGGGTGTAACAATGTCTATTTTAATTCTAGACATTTATGTTATTTTCAGACATTTATGTACTTCTTAGACAGTATTATGATTAGAGTCCTTGTACGATTACTTTTGGATTTTGGGGTTGTAATAAGTAGTATTCCACACTTTCTTTTATTTATGGCATGACTTAGACTTGTTATTATTGTTTCTGTTGTTCTTTAAGTGTAAATTGGTTAATTAATTGGTTAAGGGGATGATTTGCCCACCAGGAGGGTAAGTATGGGTGCTATCACGACGGATTGGGTCGTGACAAATTTGGTATCTGAGCCCTAGATTTGTCAATCTCATTATACAAGGACATATCTAGTAGAGTCTTGCAGATCGGTACGGAGACGTCTGTACTTATCTTCGAGAGCCTATGGGACAATAGGAAAATTCAAACTCTTTCTTTCCTTCGTGCTACTTGATTCCAATTTGTATCTGGATGATTCAAATTAGTATCTGACCTTTTCATTCTATTATTTCACAGATGGTGAGGACTCGTGCTAGGGCAGCCGTTGATGAGGTACTCGAGCCAGCCGCCGGGGCCGCAGCTCGAGGTAGAGGCCAGGTTATAGGTCGTAGATGTCGTAGATGTCGGGGAGCAACACCAGCTAGGGAGGGCTCCTGTGACTGGTCAGGCTAGTACTAGATCACTTTCCCCCGCACCTTCGACAGCTCTAGATGAGGGGGAAGAGTTTATATTGGCCCCAGCTCAGCCAGATATTATAGCTACTCCAGTGTTATCAGATGTTATAGTCCGTGGGTTGAACCTGCTGAATGGATTGACTGAGGCAGGTGTATTACCTGCTATTCCAGATGGCCAGGGTGTGAGATTAGCTGACTAGATTCCTGACAGAGTCCGTGCTCCAGGAGCGCAGCATGCTGTAGCTGTTGCTCCATGTTTGGATGAGGCTCCAGGCCCGGAGATTTTCCCTAGACCAGTGGCTAGCCCGGTGATGACTGATGAGGATCATGATCTATTTTAGAGGTTCACCGAGATGAAGCCTCCCGTCTTCTATGGCACAGAGTCTGAGGATACTTACGAGTTCATTATTGATTGTCAAGAGAGGATCTACAAGATGGGGGTGGTCAAGAGACATGATGTTGAGTTTGTGACTTTTCAGCTTTTGGGTGACGCCAAGTTATGGTGGAGGGCTTATGTGGAGTGTAGACCAGCTGGGTTGCCTCCGTTGACTTGGACTCAGTTTTATTCAGTTTTTTTGGAGAAGTACGTTTCATGTACTCTGAGGGATAAGAGAAGTGACGAGTTTAGCAATATCGAGCAGGGGAGTTCTTCAATTGCCGCATATGAGGCCTGTTTTCATTCCTTGTCCCGTTATGCTCTTCAGCTATTGCCTACTGAGGAGGAGAGAGTTTGGAGGTTTTTTAAGGGATTGATCACTTCTTTTGAAGTTGCCAGCCCTTCAGCTAGTAGCCTCAGGAGCTTCATTTCAGGATGTGGTGGATCATGTTACCACGGTTGAGGGTGTGAGACAGGGACATCTATGGGAAATATGTTGATAAGAAGTACTGCAAAGGTGATGGTTTCAGTGGTACATTCTCTAGAGGACAGGGTCAGTATGGGCAGAGTTCCCAGGTTTATTCGAGTCGTCCTATCTAGTCAGCTATGCAGGTTTTCATTGGAGGGCCATCAGGGCCCGGTCATTATTCTTTAAGTTAGCTAGAGGGTTCATACTCAAGACCTTCTAATCATGGTGGCTATTTTGGTTCTTCTCTTTTTGTTCAGTGGCCTAGGTTGGGCCCGATGTGCTACGAGTGTGGAGAGTTGGGGCAGGTTAAAAGGTTTTGTCCTAGACCTAGGTAGAGTGGTTCGAGTGCTCAGTACCAGACCCCCAGGGCTCCAGTTTCATCAGCTAGAAGAGGAGGATCTTATGATAGGGATCGTGCTCAGACTAGGCATGGTGGCCACACATCCGATAGAGGTGACACCCAGCCTAGTAGAGGCGGATGTCATTCAGGCACATGTGGCCATCATCCCGGTAGGCACGGGGCTCAGTCAGGCCAAGGTGATCGTCGGGGTTCGCAGGCTAGTGGCGGAAGGGTTCATTGCTATGCCTTTTCGGGTAGATCAGAGGCTGAGGGTTCTGATGCAGTTATTACAGGTAATATCTCAGTCTGTCACCGGTCGGCTACT
The DNA here is from genome assembly GCF_029784015.1 of Lycium ferocissimum. NCBI lineage: Eukaryota > Viridiplantae > Streptophyta > Magnoliopsida > Solanales > Solanaceae > Lycium > Lycium ferocissimum. The sequence goes on along the minus strand of NC_081344.1, from coordinate 39,348,569 downwards.
GTGTTGTTCGACCCGGGTTCTATATTCTCTTATGTGTCCACATACTTCTCTAGGGGTCTCGATATGATTTGTGATTTGCTTGATACTCATATTCATGTATCTAATCCGGTTGGAGACTTGGTAGTGGTAAATAGAGTCTACCGGTGTTGGACGATCACTTTTATGGGGTATAGTATGTGGGTAGACTTGGTGATTCTATATATGGTAGATTTTGATGTCATTCTGGGTATGAGTTGGCTGTCTCCTTACCATGTGATTCTGGACTGTCATGGCAAGATAATCACTTTAGCTATGCCGAGTATGTCTAGACTTGAGTGGAAGGGTACTCCCAGTCCCTTCCCAAGAAAGATCATTTCCTTTCTTCGCGCTAAAAAGTTAGTTGATAGAGGTTGTTTGGCTTATATGACCTATATTCTTGATACCAGTGCTGACGTTCCATCACTTGAGTCGGTCCTCGTGGTATGTGAGTTCACGGAGGTGTTTTCTACGGACTTGCCGGGTATGCCACTCGACCGTGATATTAATTTCTGTACTGACTTGGAGCCAGGGACTCACCCTATTTCTATTCCGCCATATCGGATGGCGCTAGCTGAGTTGAGAGAGTTGAAAGAGAAGCTTTAGGATCTTCTTAGCAAGGGATTCATTGAACCGAGCGTCCCCCCTTGGGGCGCTCCTATGCTTTTTGTGAAGAAGAAGGATGGGAATATGCGGATATGCATTGATTACTGCCAGTTGAACAAAGCCACCGTTCAGAATAAGTACCCCATTACTCGTATTGATGATCTATTTGACCAGCTTCGGGGGGCTTCTACATTTTCCAAGATTGACTTAAGGTCCGGTTATCACCAGTTGAAGATCCGAGCCGAAGATATTCCTAAGATAGCCTTCAGGACTTGGTATGGGCATTATGAGTTTCTTGTCATGTCATTTGGGCTTACCAATGCCCTAGCTGCTTTGATGGACTTGATGAATGACATTTTTAAGCCATACTTGGATTCCATTGTGATTGTGTTCATTGATGATATATTGGTCTACTCGATGAGTAGGGAGGACCACACGAAACACTTGAGGATTATTCTTAGTTTGTTGAGAGACAGGGAGTTGTATGCCAAGTTCTCCAAGTGTGAGTTTTGGCTTGAGTCTGTATCCTTCTTAGGTCATGTGGTATAAAAGGATCGGATAATGGTTGATCCTAAGAAGATTGAGGCCGTGAGAGATTGAGCCAGGACCACTTCACAAGGATAGAGATTCGTAACTTAATGGGTTTGGCCAATTACTACCGTCAATTCGTGAAGGAGTTTGCTTCCATTGCTTCGCATTTGACCCGATTGACTCAGAAAGAAGTACCTTTCAAGTGGACCAACGAGTGTGAGGAGAGCTTTCAAAAGCTCAAGATTTTATTGACTACAGCTTTGATTTTAGCATTGCCCGTGGAGGGAAAGGATTTTATGGTATATTGTGATGCTTCTCGTTCTGGGTTGGGTGCCGTGTTGATGCAGGAAAAGAAGGTTATTGCCTATGCTTCCAGGCAGCTGAAGATTCATGAGGAGGGCTACCCTACCCGCGATTTGGAGTTGGCCACAGTGGTATTTGCTTTTATGATTTGAAGAGACTATCTCTGCCATGTCCATTGTGAGGTATTCACCGACCATCGTAGCCTCAGTATGTGTTTATTCAGAGAGATCTCAATTCTAGGCAGCAGAGATGGACGGATTTGCTTAAGGATTATGATAGTACCATCTTATATCATTTGGGCAAGGCAAATGTGGTAGCGGATGCCTTAAGTAGGAAGTTAGTGAGTATGGGCAGTTTGGCTCGATTGATCGCTTTGGAGCATCCCTTAGCCATGCAGGTTCAGACTGTGGCTAACAATTTTGTGAGGCTTGACATTTTAGATTCGAGTAGAGTGTTGGCTTGTGTTGAGGCGAGATCATCGCTTCTGGATAAGATTAAGGCAAAGCAGTTTGAGGATGCAGGGTCGTGCAAGATTCGTGATAAGGTCTTGAGTGGTGAGGCCAAGGAGGCCATGATTGATAGTGAGGGAGTCTTGAGTATCAAGAGAGGTGTTTGCGTTCTTTGCGTTGATGATTTGATTAGGACGATTTTGGAAGAGTCCCACAGTTCCAGATACTCTATTAATCCTGGTGCTACCAAGATGTACCGTGATTTGAGACACCAATACTGGTGGGGTCGGATGAAAAGAGATATTGCATATTTTATTACTATGTGTGCGAATTGTCAGCAGGTCAAGTATGAGCACCAAAGACCCTGGTGGTGTACCTCAGAGGAGGCCCATTCCCAAGTAGAAGTGGGAGCGGATTGCCATGGATTTCATTGTGGGTCTTTCGAAGACCCTGGCCAAGTTTGATTCAGTTTGGGTTATTGTTGATCGATTGACTAAGTCTGCTCATTTCATCCCCGTTCAGGTTACCTACACTGCTTAGAAGTTAGCCCAGATCTATATTCATAAGATTGTTCATTTGCATGGGGTCCCCATCTCCATTATATCTGATAGAGGCACTCAGTTTAAGTCCCATTTCTGGAGGACTTTACAGGCCGAGTTGGGTACTCGATTGGATCTCAGTAAAGCTTTCCACCCTCAGACGGATGGTCAGTCTGAGCGAACGATTCAGGTTTTTTAGGATATGCTCCGAGCGTGTAAGATCGACTTTGGTGGTCATTGGGACCAGCTCTTACATTTGGAAGAGTTCGCGTACAACAACAATTACCATTCGAGCATCGATATGTCTCCGTTTGAGGCTCTTTACGGGAGGAGATGCCAATCTCCTATTGGATGGTTTGAAGCCTTTGAGGTGAGGCCGGGGGGTACTGATCTTTTAAGAGTGTCGTTGGATAAGGTTGAGGTGATTCAAGATAAGCTTTTAGCGGGTTAGAGTAGGCAGAAGGAGTATGCAGACCGGAAGGTCTGAGATCTAGCGTTCATGATTCAGGAGCAGGTTCTGTTGAAGGTCTCATCCATGAAGGGTGTGATGAGGTGTGGGAAGATGGGCAAGCTCAGTCCAAGGTTCATTGGTCAGTTTGAGATTCTTGATCGTGTGGAGGAGGTAATGTCACGACCCATTTCGACTAAGTCGTGAGGGAACTTACCTTTCCCTTCTCGGTAAACGAACCCTCAACCCAATGGTAAGTAAAGACATAATTAGATAAATCAATCAAGAAAAGAATAATTACGTAAGTCTCACAATAATATGTAAAGAGAAATAGTGCGAAAATAAAAAAAATACCCGAGGGTCTGGTCTAAGCCATACAAGAGCATCTAAGTGAAATTATACAAGTCTAGAATATAATAATACATCAATCTGTCTATGTCTCAGAGTAGAAAGTAAGACATAATAATAAGAGGAGTCTTCAAGGCAACGAACGACTTGCGTTCACCCTAGAAACTCGATACTATGCTGATGGCGACTATCAGCCACGAGAGATGGAAGCAGAACGCAGCAAGTGTGTCGCAAGAAAACCACAAGATCGGTAGGTATCATCGGCCGACTAAGTATAGCTAACATAATTCAGACAATAAAGCAAGATAGGCAAATAAATCAACAAGTATAAGTCAAACATAATCTGAACCAAGTACACGTCATCGCCTAAGTAAAGCATCTAAACCCAAATATGTCAAGTCTCAATATGTCCAATTCGAAACCAACATCACAAGTAAAACACCAAATCATCTAAATATAAGCCACGATGCAATGCAATGCAATAATGTATGAATGCAAGGCAATGCCATGCAATGCTGTGTACACATGTACTTCGGACGGAAGTATCGACGTCTTGGTAGTACAACCAAAGGTCACTCACGAAGTTTAAGTGCCACTCATCCCGGATCTTTGCCTAACAGACAGACCAGACCCCGGATCTTTGCCCATCGGGGGTTTCTCTCCAGCACCACCCTAGGGTCCCGTGGAGTCCATGTACTCACTCAATCCAAGATTTCGAAACGAACATCGGATATCGAAATCTCACGTCACTCAAGTAAAAACTGAGCCCATCTCATCACAAAGATTTCATCAAGTATCAACTCACTCAATTCACGACTCCGGAATGAACATCGTATATTGGACTCTCACGTCACTCAAGTAAAAATAGAGCCCAGCTCATCACAGTGTTTCATCAAGTATCATCAAGGTATCAACAGTGTATCATGAATGGATGAGAATGCGTGCAATGCCTATGCCAACATCAATAATCTGATCAACCTCACAAGTACTAACATGGGCACGCCAACAACATATCAATGTCACAAGTACCAACATGGGTACGCCAATAATATAGCAGTGTCACAAGTACCAACATGGGTACGCTAACAATATCAGTGTCACAAGTACCAACATGGGTACGCCAACAATATCAGTGTCATAAGTACCAACATGGGTACGCCAACAATAACAGGAAAGGCTGCACAAGTCATATAGAACTCTATCCTCGTATCAACGTCAACCCGTAAGATACTACAATATCACAATCAAGATGGAACAACAAATTTCAATATCTACTAACAACAAGTGGCATCAAGCCAACATAATAGAACAATCAAGTCACCATACAACGGGGTGGCTAGCCCCAATCACGCAACAGGGCCCAACTTAAGACAATATCCAACCCAACTTCATACCTGAAGGTTTTCATGTTTTCTTCGACAATATCATCTAAATATATGCTTCGTTACACAAAGTTTCACCAAGGGTAAGCCATAACCTACCTAGATGTCCGAACAAAGAACACCAACAATCACTCTCTAGCCTTGCCCTTCCACTGAGCCTCAAGATCAAAGAAGTCTAGGCATAATTGAAATCTAAATTAGAAATCACGAAGACCGATATCTATGTTGGTATCATTCAAATTAAGTTAAAACCAACCCTAGAATTTGGGAAAACGGGCCCCACAAGGGCAAAATGGGAAACTCGGGTATAAAATGTCAAATTAAACACTAGGCGATCAAAACCCATCAATTAATTGCTAATTAACTCAAGGATTCATCCAATTTCGAATTTCAAGTAAAACCCTCAGTTTTGGGTAGAAACCCTAACTCTTAGATTCAACAATTCAACACAAATAATGGGAGATATATGATTAACAACCTTAGATTGATTATAATCTAGCATAAACTCCATCAATTTCATCATTAATAAGCCTAGATATAAAATCCATCAAAATCCACTTTTAATCTTCCATTACTAAGGGCTAACAAGGAAAGAGGAATCCTTAAGATGATTTGGAACAATGAAATAGCAAGAAGGTTAGGAGAGCTTACCACCAAGAATCTCCAATAATCCTCTAGAAGTGTTCCCAATATGAACCAATTTCGGAATAACAATGAATGAAAAGACTTGGGGTTTTTTATCATTTAAATACCCCAAATATCGCCGATCACCGCTTTCGCAAGACTCGATCGTTCCCAGCTAGCGCCGCCCTGGCGTGCATTGACCGTTACAACGGTCAAGCCCAAATGGCCAGGACCGCTCTAGCGATAGGGTGACCGCTCCAGCAGTACCGTTGCTGCGGTGCTGGTGCCGCCAAAGCGGGCACCAGACACCAGAAACTACACCAAGTTTCACACTTCAATTCGATTTTCTGACTAATTCCTGAGGCCATCTGCTCACACACCACATACATAAACACACATAAAAACATGCTACAAATGCGCTCGTGGCTGCGGAATTCCCAATGGAGATCTCGTTGACCGAGTCAACCTCCGATATCTTAATTTTAATTTCCCAACCCAAGTCCCAAAATGCATCCGAGTGCATTGGGAACTGAACCAGATATACACATTAGTTCTAAATAATCATCCGGACCTCTTGGAATCGACAAATTTTTGAAAAAGGTCCGTTTACCTAAATGTCAACTTTGAGTCAACTATTTTTTGCTTTAAGCTTAAACTTCACAAAAAGCCCCCCGAACCAAATCTAAACACCTTGGGAAGCATGTCAACTGTCCCCTCGGGTCAAAAAAGAGCTAACCAAGCTTGGAAAAGGGTCAAAAGAGTCAGAAGTGTAATAACGAACAAACGGGTCGTTACATCAGATACCAATTAAACAATCACTCGTCCTCGAGAGACAAGGAAGAGAGGACGAAAAATTACTCGAATTGGCAATGACTGAAGATATCAGCCACGCACGTCGGCCTTCTTCTTACAGGAAAGATTCTCACCGAACAAACTGAATTGTTACACCTCAAAATTTTTTGCGTTGTTTGCGATGTGAGTAAACTAGCATAAGCTCAGAGAGTTCATAGAACCCTTATATGGTTAAGGAGTGCTCTTAACAAGTGTTAACCAAGTGTCTAAAGGTTCTGGTATCAAGCAAATCAAAGAAAATAACTTTGTCAAAAATTTGGGAAAATTTGGCAGAATTTTGGATAGAAATTTTGGGTCAAATTTAGAGAAGTATAAATTTTAGCATATGAAGAGCTTTGAAGTAAAGTAAAAGCCTAAAATGAAGTTCATGAAGCCTAATTTCCAACGCAACAAATCGCTCATCGATATGACATTGGAGTAGAGAGTTATGGACATTACAAGTAAGGCCAGCAGAGCAGAGGCGCACCCAACTACAATGCTCGAACGCACAACTACAGTGTGCGAACATTCTAGGTCGGTGCAAACCGACCCTAGAACACTATAAAAGGGGGTTTACCCCTTATTTCTTCATCCAAACACCCCTAAAACTATCCCAAACTCTCTAGGACATTCCCCCAACTTCCGTCCATAATTTTTTTTTATCTCAAATCAAGTAAAATCACGGTATTTAGGCTCGGGAAGTGTATAGGATTTTGTAGCTCTTGTTCTAAACATCAAATCTTGACGGGACGAAGGAATCTATTGAAGATAAATAAGATTTCAAGCTCTTCCAACTTTGATTGAGGTAAGGATACTCTCTATTTTTTTTTTTTAATATTATGAATTGTATTATGGAGATTTGATTGTTAAGGCTTCGTAAAGGCTAATGATTGGTTGAGACATTGGGAAAACATCGTGTGGGATGTTTTATGGAATATTTTGGTATTGAGGATGATTTTATTGATGTTAGTATTATTGTTGTTGTTTTTGGTTGTTGGTGTTGTGATTTCGGGCTAGGGATATAAACAGGGGAGATGCTGCCCGAATTTCGGCAGATTCTAAAAGGATTTAATTTGAAGGCTTACGACAAGCATATGACTATAAGCCTAAAAATAATATGAATGGTCTTGAATTTAGATTTACGAGCTTGGGAGGATAAGCGTTAAGTAGTTAAGGAGACCCAAAAGGTATGTTAAGGCTGTCCCTTTCTTTCTAAAGGCACAATTCTTTCTTACAAACCTATACGTGTTTTCCATAACATTCTTATTCCCAAAAGCTAAAAGTTCATGATTCTTAGAGTTTCTTATGATACTAAAGATAAGTATGTTCCATGATGATGATGATGATGATTCCATTTTTGCAGATTCCAAAGCTTATGGTTTTGATGCTATTATGAGATTATTGAGTTTATTTCATGATTTTCTTGATTTTATTCATTGTTGTTGATCTCACCTTATGATAATTGTTCCTCCAAGTTCAGATATAGCGATGATGATTGTTCCATAATATAAATCGGAGGTCACTGACCTTACGTTATTCCAATAAAATAGTAACTTTTAATTGGGCTCTCATGCATGCTACTTATGTCATATATGTACATATGATATGAGAAAAGATGACGATATTATATACGCACATATTATATGAATATGGGGTATGGAAAAAGGGTGACAGTGTTATATACGCATAACCACCTGATCAGTTGGTAAATTATAACATCGTCCGGGACGCGAGATTCCCAGACGTGGGATATATAGGTATATCATGATGATATAATATATTTATAGATCGAGCTGCACGTTCCGTAGCACTATTATGTTATATATATGTATGAGCAATGTTTTTGTGAAAAGGCTAAGCATGCATGATATTCGCCTTAAGAGGCATTCAGATGTACAGGTTATCTCTTTATCTCATGTTATGTTCCTTATTTCTTGTTATGTTGCTATTCATGTCTTACATACTCAGTACATCGCTTGTACTGACATCCTTTCTTGTGGACGCTGCGTTCATGCCAGCAGGAAGGCAGGGTGACGGATCTGATCCTTAAGAGCTTCATCAGCGAAGTTTCAGGAGCGCTCCATTTGTTTCGGAACTGCAGTATATTGGTATTACGCTTTTGTGGATGTACTTGGGCATGGGGAAGTCCTGCCCCGTCTTTATGGATTCTTGGATTCTATATAGAGGCTCCTACACAGATGTATGTAGTTAGATGTCCTCTAACCTTATTAGTTCATATTGTTGTATAATATTTTGGCAGCCTTGTCGGCTCGTGATGATGGGCCTAATTGTTGATGATTATATAGAAATGTGCCATTATCTTGTGACATATGCCCTTATAGATCATGACACCCATGAGCTATCTTTGTGGTCCACTTAGAAATAAGTATGAAATGTATGTTCAGTGGTGCTCGGTAGGTTAGCTCCGGGTACCTGTCGCGGCCCTCCAGTTAGGGTCGTGACAAACTGAATCCCCAACAAATGATACAGAAACTACCAGAATAGTACTTCTCCAATAAAGAACCATGGAAAACCGAATAAACATTCAACAAATCTGGTGAAAAACAAACTCATAGAACAAGGGTCCAACAATGGGTAGTCTCAACGGCCAATACACCTTGGGCTCACTTGCCTCCTTCCTAATCGCAAGAGACCCTTGCCGGGTGTAACATTAAAACCTGATCGTTCACTCTACTAGTCACTACTCTCTAACTTAGCTCAAGCTCCAGTTCTCATAGCTCTGCATTCAAATTTCCTTCACAACTGATCCTCGAATAATAATTTTTTTTTACCCAAATTCTCTGATTGGATAACACTGCAATCCTGAACACGATCAATAGGCCCCACAAACACTTTCCCAAACCAACGTAATCCTCTGAAATCTGGTCAAAAACCATAGCCCATTCTGAACCGATAAAATACTCCGATTTTGATAACTCCTTCTCGCACATCTTCTAAAGCCATTACTCGCACCGCGATTTCTTAGAAACATATGAACATATACCAAATTTCTGAACTCATAACTTACTCTCGCCAGAAGAATCCTTGATTCATCTGCGATCTCTATGCAATTTTATCAAAACTGATCTTACCGGCAGCCAACTTGGCCAGTTCCAAATCTTTTTGAACCTTCAAATCACAATACAGGAATCATACCACTGAATATCTCGTCGAGCAAACAACTGATCACTATAGAGACCTCTCGCACAACAGTTCCTCCTCAAATCTGTACTAGGCTCATTGTATACTCTTATTCTATCCCGATTAACTGTTCCCAGAAAGTGTCATCAAATTCACTAGGAAACCCTGACAAAGCTCGGTAAATCTGTCATACCTCAATTCTGAGCCAAAATGCACCGAATCTGTAAATATCTTCCTGGAAATATAACCATAGACCATTAAGCTTAACGCGAACCATGCTGACCCTGAATGAATGGACAATTCTCGAATATCACCAATTAGTCATTTGAACTGAATCCGAATTCCTGAACCCAATCACCGCCATATCATGCGTAACAATTCCTGTCAATCATTTTTGACTCCACAAGTTAAGTCCTATCCCAGTTATCAACTTAGTACTGAAGAACTATACCCTACGATTTCAATATTCATATCTCTCAACCTTTATCCGATACGCAAATCCGATACAAACCTGAACTTTTTGACGCAAAACCTGAAGCCTCATATAATAATTATATAACCATCAAATCTCTCATAGTACCACCTCGATATGCCCGTAAATTCTCTGAAAGTATCCAATCTTACACTACCGCTCGAAATCTCACATAATTACCCCTAAGTCCTTAGTAACTAAATGTTCTTACCCAAACTGTCCCGTCAATATTACCTGCAATCATACTATATTACCACGAATAGGTTCTCACTTCGAAAATATACTACAGCATAACATAATAGGTATTCCACAATCCTTCACGAACCCAAACATGATACTTCCATACAACTGTAGCAAGCGATACTAATCCTTTCTCTCATAATCAAACTCATTCGCTATAGAATGTTACGAACTTTTCCAATGGTGTACCACCACACCACTTCTTACAATTCTCAACATGTTGGTTCATTAAAATTTGCTCCTCACTAGTCGCTGATCACAAACCTCAAGTAACGCTGTCATATCACATAGCCCATTCCTGTAGATTTCCTTCTTAAGCTCACGCAACAATCACACCTCATCTGAATATGTAAGACAATGATGCCACAAACTAAATAGACTTAAATAATCCCAAGATGTACCTCATTCTTATCGATTCACAATCAATTATACCTTTCTCCACTCATCAATTTCCCAATTTCTAATCACTTCACGATCATCGATACTGTAATCAATCCTTGAATCCACTCCATTGAACACCACATAATCATAAGTCTTGTACACTAGCTGAATCACATCTGGAGATAATAGTAGGCCACAACTCTATCCATTATAGTTTCCTTAAAGCTTATCATTATAAAATGAACACTCTCTAAATCCCGCGTATCACACAAACAGTCTAAATAATATCCTTATGTATCCCACTGAATCGTCCTTGCCCGAATTGCCTTACTCAACTCCTCAGTGTTACTAGTCCTCGAAGAATCACCCGTTACCTCAATCATCGAATCTGATCACCTCTAACCACTTGCACACTGATCCGTTTTTGTTCAATCATATAAGCCGAGAAATAACACCATTAGTAGCGGAATCTACATAATTTTACACAATGAATACAAGGTTCCCAACCTTAGTCCAGCACTGACCTCTGTTAGTCTATGACATAACTGAACATTCCAACTCATCCATAACCCTCAAGCCCACTCTACATAGTACAATCGCAACCAAGCTCTCACCTCACTAACTTGTGTTTCAATGACTCCTTTCTACCCTTAACCTCAAAGACGCCAATCAACCTCATCGGTCACACCCCTTACGACACATCATGGTATAATGTTCCCGCAGTCCAAACTCGACTCAAGTACTCATGTTACATCCCCTCAAGTCTTATGAACCTTAATATCCTGAACCCGATAGCAAGATGCCTTATTGTAACCCTTCAGTTCCCGTATTTTATCTCAAATCACTCTATCACTATCAACCAACAACACTCAAATCCACTCGATCCTCTAAACCAATCATCCATCTGAGCTTAACGAACCACAAACAATATCAATACTTCTCCTCAAATCGAAGTGTAGCAACTAGTAACTTCCCAAGTCATTAACTCATCGCATATGCCCATAATTGAAGTCATTTCTATCAGTCGATTACTAGCTCCTCAGAAGCCTACGACCCGGTCAAATTTACCGACCAACGATGATACCATAGTATTCACTTGATAACGGAGTAGTCCTTTAACATTAACTAACTTATATCAAGAATAACCTTAGCACCAGTTGCAACCTCATCCTGGCGACCATGCCAGATGCCAATTTTTCCTTTCCCAATTTCTCAGAAAGTACTCATATCCATGATATTCTAAGAAGTCTTATTGCGCTACACACTTGCACAAATGCTTCCTTCATGTCCTTATTGTCAATTTCTTTTCTTTATTACTCGCGATCACAATACATTTGCCCACATTCGTTGGTCATCACTGAACTTACACTTGTTCTTATATACCGAAGTCAAATACTCTACCATTGCTGAATCGTCGATCGCCATTGGTTCACCAGCGTCACGTACACCATCATAAAGCCCTGACGAAGCTGAAGTCAAACCGATCATAACATCTAGCAACCCACTATTATTAAGCCATAATTGCACTTTGTCACTTCTGAGCAACCCAACGCTGAAACATGGAGACCCTGTAACCCTCTGAACTACCTTCCCATTTCTCACGAGCCCTTACAATAAAGGGGTCTAATCGCGACTCCACACAACAATGGAGTCTAATCGCGACTCTACACAATCGAAACCTCAGGCCATAACTAGAGACTGAACTTGATCATCTTCCCGAATTAGAATAACACATCTCATACCAAGCCACCACACGTCATAGATCAACCATTCGCATAAGAATTAAGAACGAATGTCCACCCTCCATGGGTGATTAAGATAAGAATGTTCAGATACCAATTTGAATCGATCAGATACCAATTTGAATAAAGTCGTATGAGAGAATGAAAGAATTCAAAGTTTCTTAAATGTCTTATAGCCTCTCGCAGATAAGTACGGAGCTCATTGTACCGATCCACAAGACTCTACTAGACACACGCTTGTATTATAGACCGGGTAACCTTGGGCTCTAATATCAACTTGTCATGACCTATTTAGACTAAGTCGTGAGGGAACGTACCTTTTTCTCCTCGATAAGCGAACCCTCAACCCAACGGTAAGTAAGGACATAATTAGATAAATCAATCAAGCGAAAAAGAATAATTACGTAAGTCTCACAATAATATATAAAAAGAAATAGTGCGAAAATAAGGAAAATGCCTCCAGGGTCTGGTCTAAGCCATACAAGAGCATCTAAGTGAAATTATACAAGTCTAGAATATAATAATACATCAATCTGTCTATGTCTCAGAGTAGTAAGTAAGACATAATAATAAGAGGAGTCTTCTAGGCAGCGAACGACTCGTGTTTACCCTAGAAACTCGATGATATGCTGATGGCGACTATCAGCCACGGGAGATAGAAGCAGGCCCGACTCGAAACTCTGCATTCATAAAGGAATGCAGCAAGTGCAGGTCAGTACAAAACCACAGTACTGGTAGGTATCATCGGCCGACTAAGTATAGCTAACATAATTCAGACAATAAAGCAAGATAGGCAAATAAATCAACAAGTATAAGTCAAACATAATCGGAACTAAGTACACATCATCGCCTAAGTAAAGCATCTAAACCCAAATGTGTCAAGTCTCAATATGTCCAATCCGAAATCAACATCACAAGTAAAACACCAAATCATCTCAATATAAGCCATGATGCAATGCAATAATGTATGAATGCAATGCAATGCTGTCAGATGTACTCCGGACGGAAGTATTGACGTCTCGGTAGCATAATCCAAGGTGACTCGCGAAGTCTAAGTGCCCTTCATCCTGGATCTTTGCCCAATAGACAAATGAGACCCCGGATCTTTGCCTACGGGGGGTTCTCAACGGCACCACCCTGGGGGACCCGTGGTGTCCATGCACTCACTCAATCCACGATTCTGGAATGAATTAGGATATCAGACTCTCATGTCACTCAAGCAAAAATGGAGCCCAGCTCATCACAGTGTTTTATCAAGTATCAACTCACTCAATTCACGAATCCGGAATGAACATCGAATATCGAACTTTCACATCACTCAAGTAAAAATCGAGCCCAGCTCATCACGGTGTTTCATCAAGTATCATCAAGGTATTAACAGTGTATCATGAATGGATGAGAATGCGTGCAATGCATGTGTCAACATCAATAATCTGATCAATATCACAAGTACCAACATGGGTACGCCAACAACATATCAATGTCACAAGTACCATCATGGGTACGCTAATAATATATCAGTTTCACAAGTACCAATATGGGTATGCCAATAATATCAGTATCAAAAGTACCAACATGGGTACGCCAACAATATCAGGAAAGACTATACAAGTCATATAGAACTCTATCCTCGTATCAACATCAACCCATAAGATACTATAATATCACAATCCAGATGGAACAACAGATTCCAATATCTACTAAAAAACACGCGGCATCAAGCCAACACAATAGCACAATCAAGTCACAACACAACGAGGTGGTTAGCCCCAATCACGCAACAGGGCCCAACCTAAGACAATATTCAGCCTAACTTCATACCCGAAGGTTTACATGCTTTCTCCGATAATATCATCTAAATATATGCTTTGCTACATGAAGTCTCACCAAGGGTAAGCCATAACCTGCCTGGATAGCCGAACATCAGCACCAGCAATCACTCTATAGCATTTCCCTTCCGCTGATCCTCAAGATCAAAGAAGTCTAGACATATTCAAAATCTAGATTAGAAATCATAAAGAATAATACCTATGTTGCTATCATTCAAATTAGGTCAAAACCAACACTAGAATTTAGGGAAACGGGCCCCACAAGGGCACAACGGGAAACTCAGGGTTAAAATATCAAATTAAACACTAGGCGATGAAAATCCATCAACTAATTTCTAATTAACTCATGGATTCATCCAATTTCGAATTACAAGTAAAACCCCCAATTTTGGGTATAAACCCTAACTCTTAGATTCAGGAATTCAACACTAATAATGTGAGATATATGATTAACAGTCTTAGATTCATCATAATCTAGCATAAACTCCATTAATTTCATCATTAATAAGCCTATATATATAATCCATCAAAACCCACTTTTAATCTTCCATTACTAAAAGCTAACAAGGAAAGAGGAATCCTTAAGATGATTAGGAACAATGAAATAGCAAGAAGGCTAGGAGAGCTTACCACCAAGAACCTTCACCAATAATCCTCTAGAAATGCTCCCAATATGAACCAATTTCAGAATAACAATAAATGAAAAGACTTGGGGTTTTATATCATTTAAATACCCTAGTCACTTCCCGATCACAGCTTCTGCTTTCACTCAGACCGCTTCAGCGATGCTGCCCCAGCGGTGGCTTGAATGCTACAGTGGTCAAGCCCAAATGGCTAGGACCGCTCCAGCGGTACAGTACAAATCGCCGCGGTGCTGGTGTCGCCAAATCGGGCGGCAGACACCAGAAACTACACCAAGTTTCACACTTCAATCCAATTTTCTAACTAATTTCCGAGATCATCTGCTCACATACCACAAACATAGAAACACATAAAAATACGCTAGAAACGCGCTCATGGCTTCGAAATTTCCAACGGAAGTTCGTTGACCTAGTCAACCTCCGATACCTTAATTTCAATTTTCCAACCCAAGTCCTAAAATGCATCCGAGTGTATTGGGAACTGAACCAGCTATACACACAAGTTCTAAATGACCATCCGAACCTCTTAGAATAGACAAATTTTTGAAAAAAGTCAGTTTACGCAAAAGTCAACTTTGAGTCAACTTTTATTCGCTTTAAGCTCAAACTTCAGAAAAAGTCACCCGAACCAAATCTAAACACCTTGGGAAGCATGTCCCCTCGAGTAAAAAAGGAGCTAACCAAGCTCAGGAAAGGGTCAAAAAGGCCAGAAATGCAATAACGACCAAATCGGTCGTTACAGGTAGCTTATGAGTTGGCTTTACCTCCAGTTTTGTCGAGTGTTCACTTGGTGTTCCATGTGTCTATGCTGAAGAAATATCATTCTGATGGTTCATACATCATTTGTTGGGATTCGGTCTTGCTTGATGAGAATTCGTCTTATGAGGAGGAGCCTATTGCCATTTTAGATAGAGAGGTTCAAAAGTTGAGGTCAAAGGAAATAGCATCAGTAAAGGTCCAGTGGAAGCATCCTCCAGTTGAGAAGGCTACTTGGGAGACCAAGTCCGATATATGTAGTAGATTTCCCCAACTTTTCACTCAGTCAGGTACCCTCCCTTTTGTTTCCTTCCTTGTCCGTTCGAGGATGAACGGTTGTTTAATTGGTATCTGATATAACGATCCGATAGGTCGTTATGTGTCTTTTGACCATTTTACTCCTATTGATCAAATTCCGAGACTATCAAGCTGTTCTAGTGAAAACTGAAGGATATTGAATCCTTAAGTGAAAGTATTTGACCAATAGTTGACTTTTGGGTAAACAGACCTTTTTTGGGTTTCTGTTGATTCCGTGAGGTCTAGAGGGTCTTGGCCGCTATAGCGGGAGATCGATGTTGGGATTGAGTGCTACAGTGGCCAGATACCTACTGTAGCGGGTGCGTTACTGCGAGTGAGGTCTCGCTAACGCGAGCCAGCTGTAGTGGACTCGCGACCGCTGCAGCGGAGTTGCGGGATCGCCAGAATCATTAAAGGTAAGATAAAACCCTTAAGACCCCTATCATTTCATTCATCACTTTCTAAGCATATTTGGGGCGAATTGAGGAGCTCTTGGCTGAATCTTTATTGTGGTAAGTCTTCTAACCTAGTATTCATTGATTTAATCTTCCTAAGCTTGAACCCATGCTAGAAATGCCTTAGAATCTAAGAGAGAAAATGGTGTTTGATGATAAATTCTTGAAATGAGTTCTAATTTTTCTAAAAGGGAAATTGTTGGTAGATTTGACGAATCTATTCATAGAATTTGATGATTGCATAACTAATAGGCTTGAATCTTCCATTTGTGTTGATTAATTTCAAGGTTGAAAAACTAGGGTTCATACCCAAATTGGGAGTTTTCACTTGAATCTCGAAATTAGAATCTCGAAATTACCCTATTCTTGATTTATTTTAGCAATTGTTTAGTAGGATTGAACTCCTAGATCATGGAATTGCATATTTCACTTTTGAAATGACCATTTTATGTTCGTGGGCCTGTTTTCCCCTTTCTCCATAGTTGAATTTGATCCAAACGATAAACATAGCAATATGGGTGTTGTTCTTCATGATTTCTAACACAGCATTTCGAATATGATTAGACTTTGAGTATTTGGAGGCGCAACGAAAGGGCAAGGCAAAAATGTGATTGTCCGTGGCTCCTTCTCGGCTATCAAGTAGGTTATGGTTTACTTAAGTTAGACTTTGATTAGTCGATTGTATACATGGTATAATTGATGAGAGAAAGCATAATTAGGCTTTCGGGTATGAAGTCTGGTTGGATATTACCTAGGTTGGTATGACTTCTGATTATGTGGGCTTCTCGCCGTTACTTTATACATTGAATCATGAGGTTTATGTGTTATATTTCAAAGGAAAGGGTGACATAGACTCTTTAAATTGATTGAGCTGGTTCTACTGATTCATACCGTTATTGAGCTGAGTTACCTATGTCTTATTGTGGCATATGGCATCGTGATTTCGTACTTTCATTGGCATATGCTTTCATTAGTTTACCATGTCAGTGTATATTCACTCATTCATGGTACGGATATGGTTGATGGAAGCCTTATGATGATTTTAATGGGAACTGTGGCACCCTTGAGGTAATTATGGTATATGAATCCGGGTCCGAGGCTCTCTCCGGACGGAGGGTATGTGAATCTGGGTCTGACGCTAATTTCGGAATGGAGGATATGTTAATCCGGGTCTGAGGCCCTTTCCAGATGGATGGTACATGGACACCATGGGTCCTCCGCGGGTCATGACTATCGTGCGATCAAGGCCTTTAGCATATGTGTACTGTGGAGATACTTATCATTGATTGCACTGCATTGGATATCATTTTATTCTTGTGATTCATTGTTGATCGGTATTGTCGGTATTGTTGTTGTGGTAGTTGTATTGTTATGCCTATTTGTTTATCTTGCTAGTTTTATGATTTTATGCATGATACTAATCTTAGTCGGCCTATGATATCTATCGGTATATAGTGTTTGTACTGATACTACATTGCAACACCCTTTTTGAGTGCAGATTGTGTGCCAGGGACGTCTTCCAGACCTCACATCTAGCATGAGGCTACTTCCTATCCAGATTCGAGGGTGAGCTTCTATCCATGCCATGCCGCCTAAAGATCTCTCCTTATTGATTCCTATTTCACTTCTAGACATTTATGTTATTTTTAGACATTTATGTACTTCTTAGACAGTATTATGATTAGAGTCCTTGTACGATGATTTTCGGATTTTAGGGTTGTAATAAGTAGTATTCCACACTTTCTATTATTTATGGTATGACTTATACTTGTTATTATTGTTTCTGTTGTTCTTTAAGTGTAAATTAGTTAATTAATTGGTTAAGGGGATGGTTCGCCCACTGGGGGGGGCTGGGTTAGTGTGGGTTCCATCATGATGGATTAGGTTGTGACAGGTCAGAAAACCTATGTCATTAAAGGGAAAATCTCTATTCAAATTGATGGATCAGCCAACTG
Source organism: Lycium ferocissimum (assembly GCF_029784015.1). Taxonomy (NCBI): domain Eukaryota; kingdom Viridiplantae; phylum Streptophyta; class Magnoliopsida; order Solanales; family Solanaceae; genus Lycium; species Lycium ferocissimum. The sequence continues at coordinate 39,330,584 of NC_081344.1, read as the reverse complement.
AAAGTGAAAAGGATGAATCTTTTGAGTCAGAGGATCAAGTCTTCAAAGACATTGAAAACTACTACGACTCTGAGGACTTAAAAGACCCAACGAAGCGAACAATCCTGATGATCAAACAACAGTCACTACTGAGAGGAAGAGTAGTCACTGGTCATGGGGGATCTTAGATGGCCATACTGTTAGAAAGGATTGAGCACCAAGGTTCGAGTAACCTGTTCCTTCCAAGAGACAAAAAGAGGAAGATGTGCAAGTAATAGGTTACTGAATTCTATATTAAGGCCACGTTTAATGGAGAGCAATTCTCTAGCATAGTGCTGTGAGTTAAAATTGTGTTGAATGCTCAGAAACTAGGTGAAATTCTGTAGGTGCCCTCTGAGGGATGGGCAAGGTATGCTAAGAATGAATGGCCATTACTTTAAGGAATGGTAAGTGCTGTGGATATGACATGAAAATTCTCAAACAGCTCAGCAGCCAAGAAGCATAAAAAGGTACTGAAAAGAGATCTGCCTAAGCTCTATCAATTGTATTTTGAAGTTGTTCATCGCATGGTTGTACCTAGGAAGGAATGGACATGGCACTTATGGAGCTTCTTGATACTAGAGTCCAAATAAATCTACCCAGTCTCATGATTCAACACATGTACAGGATCTCTCTACAGGAAAATAAAGGCTATGGATTGGTGTATGGTTCTGGTTGGCTAAAATTTTTGAGTACTTCAAGGTTTCTATCAAAGTATGGCAATATCAGAAGGTGAAGGATGTTATTTGAAATGTGGAACAGGTTGATTAACCAGTTCCAATTGAGGATGGTGATAAAGAGCTGCAAATCTTAAGGGATCAGCTTATAGCCAAGGAGGCTGAGATTACAGCATTGAAGGATAAACATTACTATGACTTAGATATGTTGCATGTCAAGTATGAACATGAATAAGAAATCCTAAATGCTAAGCTTGTGAGTCTGCAGACTGCACTAGATAAGGAGAAGGCAGATATCACTAAGACTATTCAGGATTTGGTCGCTGCTCTTGCCAAGGACTCCTCCTTGACCTCATAACCATTTTCCTAGTTTCCCTCAGCCTTCCCTTTTGTTTATTTAAGCTCTTATTCTTTATGTTTGTTCGATAACTCTGTGATGGTGTGCTCTTTCACTAATAATGGAAACTGTTTTGCTCTCTTCTATTTCTGTGCTATTTTTCTGTGATTCATAATATTCAAGAAGATATAAGTTGAGATAATGTGTCTATTATGTGTATATGTGATAGCCCAAGTGGCCATGAGTTTTATATTGCAAATTTAAATTGGTGCTTCGCTGAATTGAGACAGCTTTTTAATAATGCCAGAAGGGGGAAGAAGTACTGTGTAATGCTTATGCCTATCTCACATGCTAACCTAGTTTAATCTTAGTTGGTGTTTAGTGTCTATGGACATGTTGACATGTTGTAAACAGGTTACAGAGAAGCTTAAAGACATAAGTTTGTCATCATCAAAAAGGGGAAATTTGTTCGCTAAGCACGTGTGAGTTTTGATGATTGGCAAAGAGAATGAACTAGGACAAGGGTGATTGAAATAGGTCTATGGACATATTCCATCTCAGATAGTGAGAAGATTCAGAGAACGAGGAACCAAGTCCAAGAACATGTTCCAGCTCACTGTCCTACTGCGAGCAGGATTTGTGTTTTATGGTAAAGACTTGGCGGACAAGTTTGCAGGATTTCTTGCCATAATTATCAAGATACTTAAGACTCCAACAAGGACACTGAAGCCGTGTAAAAGCAAGAATCCCAAGTTAATTCAAAACCCAACTCTCATAATGGGCCTTACCTTGTAGGAATTGAGTTTAGCCAATTTGATGCAAACCCAGTACTATAAATATTCAAGTATTTCCATGAATAAAGCTTGTTCACTCTCAAAGAGAGAAAATCAAAAATTGAGCAAACATGTCAAACCGAATTGATAGAGTTATGATTACAGAAGTACGACCCTGATACTATGAAGAAGATTGAAGAAATTGTTTCATAGAGTTTATGTGTTACAGTCCTTGAGTCTAGATTTTTGTATTAGGTTGGTTTATCGAGTTGTACCTTTATCAGTTTTTCTAGAAGCACATATTATAGGTCTAAACAGTTAGTCAAATTTAACTTCAAGTTGGGATAACTTGAAGTTTTCTCATTAGTCTAGGGAGGTTAGTGAGATAGGAATTAGAGTTTAGTTCTTAGGTTATAGAGTTTGTAACTTGAATTTGCACAGGCTCACAGTTGTAGTGGAGTTTGAGAAAAATCCTACAGAGGTGTAGGTTGTGGTTTTTTCATCCTTGTTAGCTGAGTGGTTTTGACTTAAAAATGATTGTGTCCTTACTTTTACTATTTTTTACTATTCCGCAAACACTAGTTTGGAACATGTAGGATAACGTGTTCTATCCTATAGGCGAAAATTTGATACATAATATGATAGATAACTGGGTGTGCAAAATATCACCATCTCACGGAGGCTAATCATCCTTTGGACTAGCACAACAATAGATACACCAGAGATATTTTCCCACAGAGGATTATTGTCCCTTGGACTAGCATAACAATACTCAAAAGCAATACGTTAGGATCCATAATAGGTAATCGCCCTCTGCACTTGCCCACACAGGCCCAAACACAATTAATCTCAACTCATTGCATATTAGCTGAAATCATTTCTCAAATCATCTTATCATTAATAGAGGTATTTCAAAGTCATAAATTGGTATATAAACCATGTTCAAAGCATTAATCGAATTCAACTCAACAAAACTCATTCGTAAGGCAAAGCACATCTTAAAGACCAAAGATTTAGAAAACAAGTTCAATCATCTAATAATAGTAAATCACGTTTAAAGATTATCACTTTTAGAAATCAATTTGATCACCCATAGTAGGGGGAAAACAGTTTGAAGATTGTCACTTTCAAATCAAATTAAATCATCCCATTATAGGGGAACAACCACAAATACGCACATATAATATAATATGTAATTCACGTGAAGGTTCGATGCGGGCTTTACCCTACAAGCATTAAACGTCGTTCAAAAACCATCTTCAAAGTCAAAAAGTATATTTTAAAAATAATAATCCTACAGAAATAAGGTTTCACACAATACGAAGTACTTTGAAAGAGTGTTTTCAAATATAGACATATTCAAAAGAAGATTTAAAAAATATAGACACACCTCAATCCTTCTAAAACGCTATCAAAAGGATTCCTCCATGTTCACAATCATTTTAAAATTGATTTTAATGATAAAATTCAGAACTTTATCCAATTCTAAGAGTTCTCACCCTTAATAAAAAAACTAGGGTTTTTTCATGACAAAAAATGTGTTCTTGATATCACATGAATCACCTATGGATTCACGTGTTTCAAACAATATACGAACCCAAAGATAACCCCACAAAGATACTTGAATTAAGGAAGTTTACCTCATGAAGATTTCTCAAAGATTCTTCTCTTTAACCAATCTCGAATCGAATTTTCACAATCTATGGATTGGATGATAATTTGGTGTCAATCCACTTTAATGAAATGGAATAATACTTGGGGTTTGAGTATGAACTCACTGTATGAGGTTTGGAGAAGTTTTAGGGTCTTTTAGACTCAAAAGTCTGCCAAAAATGAAGTAGAATGAAAAATTTCTGAAAATTTCACGTGCTGGGAATTTATAGGTGGATCTGTCTGCTGAATGATTTGCGCCGCATATTGGAAAATGCTGCAACAAATCAAAATGCAAATTGTAATAGAATACCTGGAAACTTTAGGGCCAAAATGTGGCAGAAAATGCTACCGCATATTGCGATATGTGGGGCATATCGATCCAGCGGACTGCTCTACAACCTTTCAGGAAAACGATCATAACGTTTTACTCACAACTCCGTTTGAGCTGAGCCTTATAGTTTTGGAAAGGTATTTCACAAAGCTACAACTTTCATTATGTTACATTTTCTTAGATTCCCAACGAATCTACACTCAAACTCACTAGAAGTCAGTCCTACCTTAAACCTAGTTCAAATCTTACGCCCTCACTATTCATCTTGATCTTAAAACAATTATTTCCACCCAAACTGTTACACCTCGGGAAATTTTTCCGTTGATGCACAGTGAATAGGCGAAGGAAGAGCACGAAGTATATGGTATTTCGATAAGTAAGGAATAACATTTGATGATTCTAAATAAGATTTCAAAGACATTTGAAGTAGGAGATGAAAGTTGTTAAGGAAAGTAAGGTATATGTCATGTGTCGGGCAAGATTTACGAGTATCGAATTAATGATGACTTAATAAAGTTTTGGAGAAGAGTTATAATATCCCTTGGATTGTTAATGAAGTGTTAAATAAGTGTTAAGAAGGTTCCATAAGGATTTAAGAACAAACAAATAAAGGAATTGAGTTTATGGGAACTTTGGTAAAACTTGGCAAAATTTTCGGACAAAATTTTGGTCCAAATTGGTGGGGGAATATCTCCTAGAATATGAGGAGTTTTGGTGTATTTCTTTTTTCCAAATTGAATTTCATCGAGTCTAGTTTCCAACGCAACAAACCGCTCATCAATGTGACGTCTGAGTAAAATGTTATGGCCATTCTACGACAGACTGTCTGAGCAGAGAAATCCTACGGACCATTTGACGCCCCGTAGAATTTTTGACAGTCTGTAGGACATCCTACGGTCCGTCAAATTGACCCATCCAGCGTCAAATGGTCACAGTGACTCATTTTTTTGACTGGGCAGTTCTACGAACCATTTTGACGGTCCGTAGGAATTTATACGGCCCGTCAAAATGGGCGCAGAATTGCCCGACGGATCAGATTTTTAAGTCATTAAAAGGAGACCCACGTTCAATTATTTCATTTCATTCTCATTCCACACAAAGTCAAGAACTCTCTAGAATATTCTCCACTCTTCACACACAAGAAATCAAAGGAAATCAAAGATCAATACCAAGAAATCAAGTGAATCAAGTGTAAGAAATTCATCAAAGTTCATCTAAGTCAAGAAATCCCAAGAAAAGTGAACAAGGGTTTTTGTGTAAGGAGAGTATTACCACTCAAGGTTTATTCCTACACCATCTAAGGTGAGTTTCATGATCTTTTCATATTATTTGAAGTATTGAAAAGTTGAAATACTTGGATTTTACTAGAACATAGAAAATGGGTCATAAATGTGGGAATAGTGCTAGTGTTGAGTAGTAGTTTTGAATGCATCATGAAAATGGATATGTTGTGATTGTAGGTAGATTGTGAATGACATTTAGAACATGGAATGAGCATTATACATGGAAGAATATAATAGTAAATTATGACCATGATTATGGGGAAATTGAAGTGAAATTGTGAAATGTGGATAATGTAGATAAATGATGATTGTTATTTATGATATTATGAATGATATTACGGATGTTTGGGAGTTGATATGGAATATGGGGGAAGTCATATAAACAAAGGAAATGCTGCCCAATTTTCTCTAGCTTTAGTAAGCCCGTTCATATAATTGTGTAGCTAATGCGGATACGAATTCTCTTGAAGGTAAAACGTGTGCATTAAAGGAGAACGAGCAAGCAATAGAATAGTTAAACGACAAAGGTATGTGAGGCTAAACCTTTCTTTCTAAGGCATGAATCTTATGGCATGAATTTCCTCCTTCTTTATGAATTTCCCATCTTAAAAAAAAACTATGAGTCCTTGTCCATGGATAGTCATACGAGAGTAGAGATACACAATGAGTACGACAATGATGATGATAGGCTTAAATCTAAAGAAGTTATAGTCCACGATATAATGTTTCTACGAGGCTAATGACCTTCATACGATTTCTTGCTATTATTCATTGTTGCTAGGCCCATCTTATGATGTTAGTCTCTTTCACTTCAAGGCATGATTTTCCTCCTCCTCCCCGAATCTCCTAAATTTCGAAGAACTAAGAGCCTACATTTATGAATAGCCATACGAGAGAAAAATAAGAGATATAATGAGCACGATAGTAATGACGATGAGTCTATGACTATAAAGAGTTACACATGTAAAGATAAGGAAGAGAGATAAGGCACCGGTATGATAATTGATGATGATGAATTAATCTAAAGAGTCCTAAAGTGAGAAATGACGCCCACGAAGTCAATGATTCTAAGTATAGTTCCATTGGTGCTTTTTCTTATGTACACTCACCTTAAAATGTTAGTCCCTTCAAGGTGAGATACGATGATCTGATTACTCCATAATGTAAGCGGGGTTCCACGACCTTACATCACCCCGACATGACTATAGATGCCTATGAGTTCCAATGTATGCTGTAATGGTATATGTATATATATATGTATGCAATGATACTAAATTATGATAAAGCTATGATACGCCTATAAGGTAACTAATAATCATAAGTCTATAATATGTATGATGACGAGATTATGACGTGAATGATGATGAATGTATGATGTGTGTGATGATGTGATTCCACCGTGCCTAATTGGCCGGACACGACCAACACTAGTGGGCTGCGTGCGACTACACCGTGCCTAGAAGGCCGGACATGACCACCACTAGTGGGCTGCACATGAGGGTTGTTGCTATGATTCCACCGCGCCTAGAAGGCCGGACACGATCACCACTAGTGGGTCACGTGCGACTACACCGTGCCTAGAGGGCCGGACATGACCACCACTGGTGGGCTGCATATGATGGGTACCCAGACGCGGACTAACGATGATGATGTATGTATGATATGATGATGCATGTATGATATGATGATGTATGTATGATATGATGATGCATGTATGATATGACGATGTATGTATGATGTGATAATGTATGTACGATATGATGAGGTATGTATGATAAGACGAGGTACATGCTATGGTAGCTTATATGATATGTTATGTATAATATATGTATAAAATGTATCCAGTCAAAGGTTGTGTCCTCGTCCTGTGCCATTATGACTTCCCTATTATATTCATTCCATTCATGCCTTACATACTCAGTACAATATTCGTACTGACGTCCTTTTCTTTGGACGCTGTGTTCATGCCCACAGGTAGATAGAGAGAGACGGTGCAGATCCGTAGGAGCTATCAGCAGATTTACAGGAGCCCTCCTTTATTCGGGAGGTGCCATTTTGAGACATTATATTGTGTACATATATTTTGGGCACGACGGGGTCCTGTCCCGTCCATATGTTTAGTGTTCTAGTAGAGGCTCGTAGATACGTATGTGTGGGTAGCATGGTCTCACAGTCTTTCATGTGTATGCACGTATATATATATATATATTATTTTGATAGCCAAAGGGGTTTATGTTTCTAAAAGTAAACATGTTTCAAATGTTAATAGTTTTCTAAGATTATGATGATGAGAAATATGAATGAAGGTAGAATGAGCGGTGCTCGGTGGTTAGCCCCGGGTACCCGTCATGGCCCTAGTCGGGTCATGATAAAAGTCGTATCGAAGTAGTTCAGTCCTAGGAAGTGTCTACGAGCCGTGTCTAGTAGAGTCTTGTTTATGGTGTGTTGCGCGCCACACTAATAAACGAGAGGCTACAGGGCATTTAGGAAAAATGACCATCTTTCTTCTTATGAGATCGTGCGATAGAGCCATGTTATAAGATTTCCCCCTCTTTAATGGTGCGTTTATGATTTCAGTAAAGTCGATGAAAGAAGGGCAAGGCAGTGATTGCAGCAGGGCTGGAACAAGGGCCATCAACGAATGTGGGGGAGAGCGAACCCCAAAATAAGGCCCCATCTCGAATTTCGCGTACGCTGCCCACTTTAGAGGATCAGAGGGAAGCCCCAATTTTAGCTCCCGCACCCCCAGTCCCTTCTCCAGACATCTCGGGCCAAGAGATGAGACAGGCCATTCTTCTATTGACTCAGTTAGTAGCCGCTCAAGCTCAGCGGCAGGATGTGGGCCACGGTAACGGGGGTCGGAGAAGGAGAGCTAATTCTCCAGGGTTTGATCAAGAGTTTAGGGGCACTCCGAGACGACAATTCTCCAGGCACTCGGTTCACTCGACAACTAGCGCTCCTCCACAACTTCCTGGACCCAGGTTTGATGGATTTACTAATTCTAGGCCGCCCCAAGGTATCAGAAATCCTAATTCTCGGAATAGGGGTGATTCGAGCCAGATGAGACCACCTGTGCCACGATGTAGTCAATGCAGGAAGTTACATTCTGGACCATGCCGCTGGGGGTCAGATGTCTGCTATGCCTGTGCTCGGCCAGGTCATTTTAGGCGCGATTATCCATCGCTACGTGGTAAAGATAAGGTCCGGTCTCCGGGGGTGGTAGCTGGCTCTTCATCATCATTACGCCCACCTAGGCGGGGACCGCAGAGAGTAGCAGGTAGTGATGGAGATCAAGGAGAAATGCCTAGTCTGACTGGATTCCAGCGTCATACTTATGCACCAGCTGGACGACAGGATTTTGAGTATCCCTCCGATATTGACCCAGGTATATTTTCATTAATCCCTTATGGTATGTATGTACCAATTGATTCGGGTCCTACGCTGTCATATATTACTCCTGGTATGATGATTGTGTTGAGGTGAAAAATCTGAGCCAACCCAACAATTTGAGGTGATAATATTTGTTAGTGACCTAAGTGATAGCTAGAATCGTGATTTACAAGTAAGTTGATTGGAGGTGTGATATATAATAATATGTGTGTGAATAGATATATATTATAATATATATCTAGACCGAGTGTGCAGGCACAACTTATGAGACAAGCTCCATTAATTATATCCTTTAATGGTAAGTGATTTTATGTTGCTGAGTTGCATATTATGTGTGTCCCGCTATGTGTCCTATTAAGGCATGGGACGTGTTTCTATTGGGATATGTGCAGGTTTGGGATTGTTAGGTTTACAAGAGAAACCTGCTGAAATTTTCCTTAGAATAGAGAGAGGAAGTTGCGGGAACTGTAGACAGAATTATCGCGAAGAGGAGAGAAGGCCATCAATGAGTGAGTGAGGACGGAGTGAATAAGGGCAATATATTCTAAAGGACAAGGTGGTACGGAGTTAAGAATAGGATTCCTTGTGCGAGGAATAAAGGATTGATTATAAAAAGGGAGGTAATAAGATAAATTGAGAAGGAAAGAATGTAAGGGAATAAGTACGGGTATAAAAGGAAGAGGAGATATACGAGGTAGGCGTGCTTAAGAAATAGTCGTATTATGAGAAAAGGAAGACGCATCTCCTACGAATATCCTCCACTAAGAGGGAACGAGTAATATATAAAAGAATAAGTTGGAGAAGAAAAAAATATATATGGCCATGAATTACGAGTTTACCGTACGATGATAAAGCGATTAAGTAAGGCTATTAGCAACGACAAATACGACATGATTATGATTGGCTTCGGAATCAATGTCGAGTGCAGCACAAGAGTAAAAGAGTATGAGGCAATAAGGGGCATTAGTGGCGCATGAGACTTAGATCCTTGAAAACAAAAAATGGCGGGTTTAAGGGAAAAATGCATTTACGGTTACTATAAGTCGATTATAGGAAGGAGAGGGATGATTTGAGATGGAAGAAAGGGGGAAAGATGATGCTATAAGCGAACTCTGGGTATCGAAGGATGGGATACGTGATATTACATGGATGGTACGGATAGCTAGACATATTACTATTGTGAGCATTCCCATGAAACAAAAGTTGTTAATTGGAGCGAATCTAGACATTGACTCATAACTACCAGATGAGCTAAGTAAAATACATCCTTGTTCGGATTGCTGTGTTGGTTGTATTACTTGATTACGAAACTATAAGACGAGTATGTTAAGCCCTCACACATGAATTATCGTAGCTATAAATCATGGGAAACGGCATGAATAAGATGTAGTATAGTAAGGGATATAAGAATTAAAGATTGGAAGGCGAGGCGACGGATTTAAAAATGGTACAGGCAAAACCCTTAAAGGGGGGGAAGTAAGTAAAGAGAACACAAGTATTGAGATTGAATGATAGACCCTAAGATGTAACAGATAGATGTAATGAACGACGATAGCAATGATGTTAAAGATGCCTATGATCTTATATGTATATGTGCCTATGTATTACACTGGACCTTCGTGGTCGGGTATGCTATGTAAACGCTATGTATGTGAAATCAATATGAGTACGAATATGCTAAGCATATGTAATATATGTGATATGTATATGATACGAATACGAGTACAAATGGGTTACGGATATGGAAATGCTATGAAAATGAATACGTAAATGAACGCGAGTATGAATGGAAATACGACTACGAATACGAATATGTATACGGATATGGATACAGGTATATGTATAGCTGTGTATGCGCACAAATCACCCAAGAATGATTATGTGACTTGCAAGCAATTTTTACGCCGCCAATGAAACCAAGTGGGATAGATTTCGACGAGACTTGGAGCTTCAAATGAAAAATTGGGTATTCTTAGAAGTGTCGCCAACGAAGAGCGTTATGAGATTGTGCGCAAAGTAGGCAAAGTGGTTGATGAATTAGACCTACCTCTTAATTTGGAGTCAGTTCACTCAGCTTTTCGTGTCTCGATGCTTCGTAAAAACGTTGGAGATCCTACTAGGATCATGCCAGTAAATGATGTTCAAATAACGAGAAAGTTGACTTATGGAGAAGTACCCATTGCCATATTAGATAGGCAAGTACGGAGGCTTCGAAATAAAGAAGTGGTCTCGCCAGGTCTTGTGGCAAGATAACAACCGAGAAGAAATGACTTGGGAGGCGGAAGAGAAAATGAAATCTACATGTCCGCGTTTAATTCAGCCCCCAGAAGAAATTCAAAATGAGACGTTAAGATTATGAGGTATGTATGTTTTCTTTTTATGCGTATGGGTCGTGTGTGGCCAATTTATATTGCTATTGAGTTGTGGCCCTGTGAGGCAATGTTATTATGGGTTGTTGTGACAGGATGGTAGCGCCATATTATAGGGGAAACTCTGGCAAAATTTTTATAGAATTTCCGATGACTTAACATTCGAGGACGAATGTTCTTAAGGGGGGAAGGATGTTACACCTCGAAAATTTTTCCGTTGATGCACAGTGAATAGGCGAAGGAAGAGCACGAAGTATATGGTGTTTCGATAAGTAAGGAATAACATTTGATGATTCTAAATAAGATTTCAAAGACATTTGAAGTAGGAGATGAAAGTTGTTAAGGAAAGTAAGGTATATGTCATGTGTCGGGCAAGATTTACGAGTATCGAATTAATGATGACTTAATAAAGTTTTGGAGAAGAGTTATAATATCCCTTGGATTGTTAATGAAGTGTTAAATAAGTTTTAAGAAGGTTCCATAAGGATTTAAGAACAAACAAATAAAGGAATTGAGTTTATGGGAACTTTGGTAAAACTTGGCAAAATTTTCGGACAAAATTTTGGTCCAAATTGGTGGGGGAATATCTCCTAGAATATGAGGATTTTTGGTGTGTTTATTTTTTCCAAATTGAATTTCATCGAGTCTAGTTTCCAACGCAACAAACCGCTCGTCAATGTGACGTCTGAGTAAAAAGTTATGGCCATTCTACGACAGATGTTCGAGCAGAGAAATCCTACGGACCATTTGCCGCCCCGTAGAATTTTTGAGGGTCCGTAGGACATCCTACGGTCCGTCAAATTGACCCATCCCAGCGTCAAATGGTCACAGTGACTCATTTTTTGACTGGGCAGTTCTACGGACCATTTTGACGGTCCGTAGGAATTTATACGGCCCGTCAAAATGGGCGTAGAATTGCCCGACGGGATCAGATTTTTAAGTCATTAAAAGGAGACCCACGTTCAATTATTTCATTTCATTCTCATTCCACACAAAGTCAAGAACTCTCTAGAATATTCTCCACTCTTCACACACAAGAAATCAAAGGAAATCAAAGATCAATACCAAGAAATCAAGTGAATCAAGTGTAAGAAATTCATCAAAGTTCATCTAAGTCAAGAAATCCCAAGAAAAGTGAACAAGGGTTTTTGTGTAAGGAGAGTATTACCACTCAAGGTTTATTCCTACACCATCTAAGGTGAGTTTCATGATCTTTTCATATTATTTGAAGTATTGAAAAGTTGAAATACTTGGATTTTACTAGAACATAGAAAATGGGTCATAAATGTGGGAATAGTGCTAGTGTTGAGTAGTAGTTTTGAATGCATCATGAAAATGGATATGTTGTGATTGTAGGTAGATTGTGAATGACATTTAGAACATGGAATGAGCATTATACATGGAAGAATATAATAGTAAATTATGACCATGATTATGGGGAAATTGAAGTGAAATTGTGAAATGTGGATAATGTAGATAAATGATGATTGTTATTTATGATATTATGAATGATATTACGATGTTTGGGAGTTGATATGGAATATGGGGGAAGTCATATAAACAAAGGAAATGCTGCCCAATTTTCTCTAGCTTTAGTAAGCCCGTTCATATAATTGTGTAGCTAATGCCGATACAAATTCTCTTGAAGGTAAAATGCGTGCATTAAAGGAGAACGAGCAAGCAATAGAATAGTTAAACGACAAAGGTATGTAAGGCTAAACCTTTCTTTATAAGGAATGAATCTTATGGCATGAATTTCCTCCTTCTTTATGAATTTCTCATCTTAAAGAAAACTATGAGTCCTTCTCCATGGATAGTCATACGAGAGTAGAGATACGCAATGAGCACGACAATGATGATGATAGGCTTAAATCTAAAGAAATTATAGTCCACGATATAATGTTTCTACGAGGCTAATGACCTTCGTACGATTTCTTGCTATTATTCATTGTTGATAGGCCCATCTTCTGTTGTTAGTCTCTTTCCCTTCAAGGCATGATTTTCCTCCTCCTCCCCGAATCTCCTAAATTTCGAAGAACTAAGAGCCTACGTTTATGAATAGCCATACGAGAGAAAAATAAGAGATATAATGAGCACGATAGTAATGACGATGAGTCTATGACTATAAAGAGTTACACATGTAAAGATAAGGAAGAGAGATAAGGCACCGGTATGATAATTGATGATGATGAATTAATCTAAAGAGTCCTAAAGTGAGAAATGATGCCCACGAAGTCAATGATTCTAAGTATGGTTCCATTGGTGCTTTTTCTTATGTACACTCACCTTAAAATGTTAGTCCCTTCAAGGTGAGATACGATGATCTGATTACTCCATAATGTAAGCGGGGTTCCACGACCTTACGTCACCCCGACATGACTATAGATGCCTATGAGTTCCAATGTATGCTGTAATGGTATATGTATATATATATGTATGCAATGATACTAAATTATGATAAAGCTATGATACGCCTATAAGGTAACTAATAATCATAAGTCTATAATATGTATGATGACGAGATTATGACGTGAATGATGATGAATGTATGATGTGTGTGATGATGTGATTCCACCGTGCCTAATTGGCCGGACACGACCAACACTATGGGCGCGCGCGACTACACCGTGCCTAGAAGGCCGGACATAACCACCACTAGTGGGCTGCACACGAGGGTTGTTGCTATGATTCCACCGCGCCTAGAAGGCGGGACACGATCACCACCATTGGGGCTGCGTGCGACTACACCGTGCCTAGAGGGCGACATGACCACCACTGGTGGGCTGCATATGATGGGTACCCAGACGCGGACTAACGATGATGATGTATGTATGATATGATGATGCATGTATGATATGACGATGTATGTATGATATGATGATGCATGTATGATATGACGATGTATGTATGATCTGATAATGTATGTACGATATGATGAGATATGTATGATAAGACGAGGTACACGCTATGGTAGCTTATATGATATGTTATGTATAATATATGTATAAAATGTATCCACTCGAAGGTTATGTCCTCGTCCTGTGCCATTATGACTTCCCCATTATATTCATTTCATTCATGCCTTACATACTCGACAATATTCGTACTGACGTCCTTTTCTTTGGACGCTGTGTTCATGCCCACAGGTAGACAGGGAGACGGTGCAGATCCGTAGAAGCTATCAGCAGATTTACAAGAGCCCTCCTTTATTCTGGAGGTGCCATTTTGAGACATTATATTGTGTACATATATTCTGGGCACGACGGGGTCCTGTCCCGTCCATATGTTCAGTGTTCTAGCAGTGGCTCGTAGATATGTATGTGTGGGTAGCTTGGTCTCACAGTCTTTCATGTGTATGCACGTATATATATATATATATATATATGTATATATATTTTGATAGCCAATGGGGCTTATGTTTCTAAAAGTAAATATGTTTCAAATGTTAATAGTTTTCTAAGATTATGAATGATGAGAAATATGAATGAAGGTAGAATGAGTGGTGCTCGGTGGTTAGTCCCGGATACCCGTCATGGCCCTAGTCGGGTCGTGACACAAACTCACTCCGATAGAACTTCATGTGGCTAAAGTGTCACATTGCACTCTCCCAACAGATTCACACTTAACCCGAATTTACGAAGCATTACATTATCCCCCCCTTTCAGGATCATTCTTCCTCGAATGAGAGTCATGGCTTAAAATTTTCACTGAACCCCACAATTTTCAAAATTTTCGCAAGAGTTTGATTTGAATTATATGCTATCCCAAAATTACTCTCAGCTAACAACTCTACATTAACAATGGGTCCTCACAAGGACTCCACAACTACAACAATAAAGTTTCAACACGAATTAAGGGGTTTTACACCTTTAGCCCGCAATTACAAAGGCTCAATAACCAGGAGGGTTAACACATACCTGAAATAGGGAACAAGTGATGGTATTTCTACTTCATCTTCCTCTCTACTTCCAAAGACGCTTCCTCGGTATTGTGATTTCACCACAAGACTTTAACATGAGGTACATCTTTATTTCTCAACCTTCTAACTTGACGATCTAAGCTTTCCAGAGGTTCTTCTTCATAAGACAACCCCCTTATTGACTTTAATTTCTTCATGAGTCAAGATATGAGAAGGATCAGGTTTATACAATCTCAATTGAAATGTGAAACACAGAATGCACCATAGGCATCTTGGATGGTAAGTTCAACTCATAAGACACCTTCTCAATTCCTCTCATAATTTCATAAATGATACGATCCTAACTAGGAAGGTATGAAAAACAATCAAATACGCGAAAATTAGAGATAAGAGAAATCGATAAAAGAGATAGAAGAAATAAGAGATGAGATAGAATAACGAAAGGATTTAATCAACTAATTGTTGTGATTAAGCAACATTGGATTGGTTACCAACACCTATCAATCAACAAACAAATATATGAATCATTACAAGGGGGAAGGGAACTTGAACTCATACATGGAAACCTAATCCAAGATTATCCAAGAGAGGTTCTAAGCTAAGAGATTAGGAAATCCACCCACTAATGATGATACATTAACCTAAGCTCCACAAGGGAGAAACTACACTCATAAGAGTTTCAACAATCTCAAAACTAAGGAATGAAATAGGCTAAGGCAAGTATATATAGTTTTGCCTTTACATGCCTAGCCACAATTATTTAACAACTAGCCACATTGGCATTTAACTATCCAAGCTTGAAATTGTAGCCACATATCAAATGTTGGGCTTCTATAAGAGGCAAGATTTGGGTCTTAGACTTTCTGACTCTTGCACTCTTCTTTCGTGCTAGTTTCCATAGCTTGAAAGTCCTTGGCTTGACTTCTAGTACAAGCCTTGAGGAAAATTGAGCACTTGAGCCATCCGATATCGTATCATTCTCCCCTTCTTGGAAAGTATTCGCCCTCGAATTCGAACCTAGAAAAACCCAAGGAAAGGCATATGAAAACATAACCCTTCATAGCATGAGGGTAAGTACAAATGGTAATAATGCTCCTATCATGCAAAGGATGCATAAATTTGTGATACAACCAAGTATCAACAATCACCATGAATACAAATCCTACATATGAGGCACCAAGAAGTTGATACCTCCAAAAATCATGAAACGAGGATAAAGTAAAGAAACCAGTGAATTCAAAATACGAAGCATGAAATGCTACATTGTCTCTAGAAGACATGAAGCACAATTGATCCTTATTTTTCAAACAAGACTGATCCTTCTCATGACTAGTCGTATGATCTAAAACAAGAGCAACCGAAGTCAAGAACCTATCTTCGTACTAGCCCCTCTCAAGAATGGAATTACTTTCAAATCATGATAAGGAATTATAACACTTGGGTGAAAGATAAAGGTATTCCCCAAGCTATCTTGCACGCATTCTCCATGTAAGCTCAAACACGACATCAGTCTATCAAGTGGGCCACAAACCCCTAAGATAGACTTTTCATCATTGGGAAGGGTGTCAACAGCTTCACGCACCCCATGCTTGTTCATGTCCAAGCATCACCTCACAATCCCTCAAGAAGAAAGTTCTTTCATCGGGAAGGATATCATCATCCCATAGTGAATTACCAAACTCCTTGTAGTCTCTAAAGATGGCTACATTTTCAACATTACAATACGCAATATGCACATCACTTTCAATAGTCATGCCATCATCAAATAAGACATTATCTTTAAAGAGAGAACAATCAATGAATAATGAGGAATCAAAGCTTATAAGTTCATTCTAAAAAATACAAATGTCATTTTTCAAAGTACTCTCCATCACATGACTATCTACATGACCAACTATATCAACATCATCACTAATTTGAGGTTCACTAAGCACATCACAAAATTCCTCAATTAGTGGACTATCATCACAAACAAGTTGATCAACACAAGTGTCCACACTAGTTGGATTCTAATTTATCTTGCTAGAAGAATTAATTCGGTCAACAATAGGATCAACTAGTGTGTGAGAAATGTTATCACATTGCAATGCACTATATTTTTTTTATCAAGAGTGTAAACACTAGGTGGACACAAATTAATCTCACAAGAAGAATCAATTCGGTCATCAAGAAGATCTAGTGTTGGAACACCCACATCAAAGACATTGTCAACATTCATTAATGATCGACTATGCTCAACACATGGTAAACATTAGTTAAGCTTACATAAGGACAAGCTATCTGTTACATCCCGTATTTTGAACGACGAGACGATTTGGGTTAACTATGAAAAGTTAGGATTGAGATCATTCCGGGATATGAAGTCGAGACGTTTGACCTTCGATTATGTTGTAAGACCTAAGTATGTATGATGTTATTGGTATGGAAACAATTAAGAAAGTTTGGGACCAAAGGTGGAATTTGTGGAAGATGTCAATTATTGAAAGAAATTGGGGAAACAAAAGGAGCCATGTGGCCGGCCACTCTTGGAGTGGGCCATGGCCACATGGTTGGCTATTATATGAAAGAAAAGATGACTTAGAGGGATCATTATTCATCACCTCAAGACCTAGAAAAATCAAGAACCTTGAGAGCAAAAGAGCCACCCATTCGGCCAAGAAAATAGAAAAGTGAGTCCAAGATTTAGCCACCAAAAAAATTATTCCTTCAAGCAAACCTACTAATTTGAGGGTGCTGAGTAACGTGGAGTTGTTGTTTCAAGCGTTGGATTGTTCGTTTTCGTCCTTGGCCAACTTTGGACAAGTTGAGGATTTGTGAAGAAAGGTAAATTCTAATCTTGTTTTATGAGTTATGAAGGGTTTATGTGTGTTGTTGTATGTTGTTATGGATGAAATTCATGAGATATGGCAATTTGAAGTTGAGGCCGTGTGTGTGTGTGTTGGTCGTGTATGTGTGTTGTGTGTTCTAGGTGATGAACTAAGTATTATGTAGTGTGTTTGGTTATTGTGGTGTGTTGAAATAAATGAAAATCATGAATATGTATGTGTGCAAGGTTGGCCGAATATGGCCTTTGATGTGTGTCAAGAAATGGATTAGTTTCCTTGGAATTTTGGTTGTTGTCGTTATGTGAATTCTATGTTGGAAATGAGAGTTTAATGATTCAAGTTGGTATTGTAAGTGTATGGGCTGTTTTGGAGGATTTTGTGTATTTAGTGTGATTTTTATGTTTATGGAAATGACATGGTTAGAGTATGGATTGTTGGAGCAAATTATGTCTTGAAACCGAGGAACGTGTTAGAATGGAAGTTCTCGGGTTTGGGGGCCAATTCGGGTGGAATGGAGTATTTGTTGGGTTGTTGGAAATATTGTATGAATTATTTAAAGAGTTCTTGAATGTTGTTTGAATGGTTTTAGATTGATAATTGAATATGCGTTCGTTTGATTATATGTTGGTTTGTAAGTATGTAGTTGTAGTAAGCATAATTGGAATATTGTTGGAATGTGTGGAAGAGGATTTTTAATGTTCGAATGCGTTTCGAATTGATTGTGGATATTGTTGGAATGATTGTTGGTTTGTTGTGTTGTTGAATTTGGCGAGTTGAATTCTCGGGGTTGGTCCATTTATAAAGGAAGTCTTTGCCCAATTTTCCGTAGGATTATGTACTAGTTGGAAATGAGCTTTTAAGTGCTTATGGTTGACGTTGGTACTTATTGATGTTATGTAGATCTTGGAGAGTTCGAGATATAAGTTTGGTTGGATTAGCGTTGTGTCAAGCGAGGTATGTAAAGCTTAACCCTTCTTTCTTTTGGCATGTCTTAGTTCGATATAGGCTACGATACTAGCCTCGAGGGAATTCCATTCTCATGATCCGAGCCTGACTATGATTCGCGTTTGTCTTTTGGTACTCGTGTGTTGATGTGAGAAAATATTGGTTTTGATGTTGTTGGAAAAATTGATTTTAAAGTTGCATAAAAACTTGGTTTTCAAAAGAGTTTTATTCTTAAACAATGTTGAAACTTCGAACGCTCATAACTTTCGACTAAGGGCTCGGATTGCCTCGATATCGTCGTGGGAGGTTGTATGACGTGTGATGAGTATGATTTCCATAGGCGGGCCCGGCTCGGTGGCGCGCTCGTCCGTGGGTCCCGCGACCTTCTTTGCACTTTTCGATGACGTTTGAGAGAGTTTGGTATGACGAGTTTCCCCGATCCCCAAGTATGGTTATTTTACTTACTTTTTGAACCTATGATAATGATTTTATGCATATGGTTACTCACGACTACTCGCTCGTGCGGTTGTTGGTATATCGTTCGCCGGTTCCGGGCCGGTTTCTTGTCGTGCGCACTATGATATATTCTAGGGGGTTATCTTGTGCTACGGTTCCCGAGACCTCGCCATAGGGCCGTGGTTCCGTTTATGGAGTTATCTTTGTGATATGGCTTATGATGTGTTGTGATGATGTGTTGCGTTCGGGGTTGTACGGAGATTTGAAACCTTCGGTGTTATCTTGTGTTATGGCGCCATCGACGGAGCGGGCGACCATATTTTACGTATACCCTTTTGCATGTTTTCTATTTTGAAAATAAACATTTGGCATTTGGAAATGTACTTATTTTCGGTACTTCGGTTTTCGAGTGTGATTCGGTTATTTGAGTCTTGTATTTCTGCTTTACATACTCAGTACATATTTCGTACTGACCCCCTTTCTTCGGGGGCTGCGTTTCATGCCCGCAGGTACAGACGACCAGTTTGGCGACCCGCCAGTTTAGGGTTCCTATCCTGCTGAGTTGGAGTGCTCCCTCTATCCCGGAGCCTATATTTTGGTACATACTCGTTCGTTGTATATATATATGTGTGTGTGTGTGTGTTCGGGGGGTACGGCGGGGCCACCGTCCCGTCATATGATTACGTCGGTTTGTTTAGAGGCACACCGGCCATGTAGACGTATATGTGGGTTGTGTGCCTACCACCAAACGGATGAGTTTGTATATTATATGTTTTGGGCCAGTGCGCCATCGGATAGCCTTATCGGCTTTCGATATATGTAAATATGTATGCGTTTGAGTTTGAGATGTGTTTGAAGTAGCGTTTGATATTTGTATCGGCATAAGCCAGTTGTGTGTGTGATTCGGGTTTGACGAATGCGTTTGGGTGCCCAACTCGGGCACTAGTCACGGCCTACGGGGTTGGGTCGTGACACTATCACTCACACTCAAGTCAACAACATGATCTTCACATTATTTGGAGTGTTAAGTTTAGCTATTTTACCTGGAATTTCATATAAAGCATCTTCTTTACCTTGATTTTCAAACTTAAAGCGCATTTGATCTTCGGGAAGCCTTCAATTACCTAATGATTTTTCAAAGTTTGAGGTTCAATATTCAGTTTGCTTCCAAGAATACATGCACAAGTATCAAGAAAACTAGAGAAAGAAGAAAAGTTGCATGAGTTAGAATGAGGCTGTGACAACCCTCTCACATCATTCCTCACAACCTCTCTGTCACGCTCTGAAACTGGGCCTGGACGTAACACAGCACTCGGTGCCTTGTTGCATGTGACCGAGCGAACCACATGGCTTGCTGAATCAACATGGGATATGTACTAATGTGGATTATAAGTTAAAACATGAAAAGCCTCAATAAAACATGTAAGACCATAATAATACTTAAAATACAGTTTTAAAAACATAAGTGCAGAAATAGTTTGAAAGCATGATAGTCACAAAGCTGAACATAACTGAATACTCAACATGACACGATGACTAGTCTATGAAACCTCTGACATGAGTCTGAAATACTGAAATACTATATGGATAAGGCTGACATACAGACTTCCTAACATGACATGATATATATTTGTGTGTGTGTGTCTGTGTGGGTAAAAGTAAAGACAATGCCCCGAAGGAAGTGGGGCTCACTAAATAGTGATATGATAAAGTCTTAATGACCAGATCCGTCATCTTGAAAATTAGTGCCTGCATCATGAAGTGCAGGCCCCCGGCAATAGTGACTTAGTAAAATGGAATTGTAATTATATGTAGAGCAACTGAATGAAAGAAAAGTAAGTGGGGTGCTCGGGAAATCGGCAACCCAAATCAATAACATGGATGCATGAAGTAATACGAAACTGAAATTGTAACTATAAGCTATTACAGAAATCGTAATTATAAGCTGAAACTGAAAAATGGATGTGATCAGGCATGATAATGCTGTAACATGAGTAAATCATTTTAAGTGGGAGAGCCTTAGTATATCCGACAACATGAAATCACCCCCTGAGAGCGTGAAGTCTGGTCTCTAGCCCGACCAGCAAAGCAATCTCATACCTTGCCGGGGTATGAGACATGAACATGACATGAATGGATCCAATTAGTAAACATGAAGAAATCATTCTAACTGGGCTGAGCGATCCTTATCCTACGTTGGCATACGTAGTTTTAGGTGTTTAAACTTTTTGAAAAATCTATGCTACTCCTAAAACGTGAAACATGAACATGGTTGGCTTAAAAGACCATGGATTTCATAAACATGACATGCATATAGTTTAACATATGTATGTGTGTATATATATATATATCAAACTTGTTGCATGAGGCTCGTGCTAAGTCTGGGCCCAAACTCATAATACACAAATAGCAAATTTAATTAAAAGGATAAACTTATGTCACATTTTTTGTTGCATAATTAATTTAATCTAGTGTCACGTTAATCATGTTTAGTTGTTAAATCTTCATAATTATTAAAGTTTCTTAGTCACATAATTGAATAATTTTTAAAGAACAAAATATTCATGATCAAGAAAGCTTGGAAGGAGAGTTAGCAAATACAAAGGAACACAACATTCGATGATCACTGAAGAAGAAAAACTTTGGAGGTTTAAAACAAATAATGGGTGTGCCGGTACAAAAAAAACATTTTCAATTTTTCCATGTTTGGTTGGCCAAAATTTTTGGAACATATTTCTCTAGGAAAATAAGTTCCTTAAAAATGAGGAAATGACTTCCCGAGTGGATGTAGGAAAATCAAGTTCCATAAGTGGCCTGGCATTCCACATTCATTGTATCCTCTCGCGCTGTCCAATACAACTCATCTACACCCCGACCCCCGTAGCACCCATCCCACCATCCACCACCCCGCACCCCCACTAGCACCTTCCATATTACTTGTCTAGATTATGTACAAATGATTTAGAATAATATTGTTTACTTAAGTAAGAAAGAAATACATATTTTTCTGAAAAATACTTTAAAAATAATATTTTTCATGAAAAATATTTTCCTTCATACAAACATGGGGTACTAATTGCTCTGATTGGAAATGAAACTGTGACTCCAAAGTTGCATAAATTTTATCAAAATATGTAATGACAAAGCATGTAAAAGGTACTTCTCAGTTCCTTTTTACTTTTCTTTTGTTGACTTGACATATCTTAAGAAATTACTTACTAGGAGTAAAATATTCTAAATTACCCTTATTAATTATGTTTTTAAAATTTAAGTTTGGTTACTAATACTCTATGTAGTTACTTAATGATAAGGATAATATAAGAAGAAATCAATAAATCTTTCGTCATTTGCTAAAATAAACAAATAAAAAAAATATCTTTAATATAAGGAACAAGAAAAAGTAAGAAGTAATTGCACGGTTTGCCCTTCAAATGGACTGGTCTTTAATGTTTTCCCTTCAAATGGGCTGGTCTTTAAGTTTTTCCCTTCAAAATTGAACTTATGTCTAGCGAGATATAATTTCTTTAAAGGCGCTGGCATAACTTGTGGATATTGTGATGCGTAACCTATACCTCTCTAGGCATAAGTTCGATTTTGAATGACAAAAATTAAAGACCAGCTCATTTGAAGGACAAAAACTAAAGACCAGCACAAAATAGGGCCAAAAGTGCAAATGACCCAAAAAGTGATCTATAAGGTACAAAAAGAGATACACCAATAATTACTTTAATATACCGTGTCAATATAGTCCAATAGGAAAGACCCAAGTGGGAAGATGAATAAGGGTAAAAATAAAAAAAAATATGTAGGAAAAAGCACTGCCATGTGGAGCAGCCTTATAGGATCAAGCAATATTGTGAGGACAACAAAAAGCATCTATCCTCTCTTATATTAAGCAGTAATGTATTTTTCATGAGACATGGAAAACATGTATAATCCTTGGAGTAGAGTAACATGGGTCACGACTTGAAATTAAGAACTCATGGACTTCAAATCATGAGTTTACATGGATTACAGACATATTCATGTCAATCAAAATGACTTTAATGAATATAAATACTAAAATTTGTTTGACCCTGACATATACTCTTTATAATTTCATAAGAACATGTATCTAGAGTTTATCATGAATTGAGACCAAATACCCTTGAAATCTGAGGCAAACATGTGTTTCATGAATCAACGTAGCATAGGGAAGAACAAAGATGTTCCCACAAATGGATAGAAGCCCTACATACCTTAATCGCTCCACAACTCAAAGTAAAGATCTAAAAGTTTGAAGAAGAAATCTAAAAACCTTCACATGAACTTTTGAGAATGGTTTTCTTTTACCTTGATGTTGCTAGGACGTGCGGTTGTTTTTCTCTCTCAAAGTCTTCCAAAGAAAGTGTGGAACTGCTCTTGGAATCCCTAATTTCGTGGTTAATATTTTACCTTCAGGGGTCGCCCGTCGCAGCGGTCAACTTTTGGTCGATGCGATGGTCGTGACTGCTTGAGGGAACTTTTTCACCGTCGTAGCGACCAACTTTTGACCTATGCGATGCTCACTACTGGTTTTGCCCCAATCATTCTAATTTTTCCCAACTCATTCCATTCCACTTCCAAACACTCATATTACTGCCAAACATAACCTTTGAGTGTTCAAATTATTTTAGCCATAACTAGAGAGTAAAAAAGCATAGGGCTTTACATGGACTTTGTGTGAGGTCTCTTGAAATACTAAGCCCAAAGCGTAACTTCCAACCCGACTTTGTGTTATAGCTCTCCTTAGAATGTAAACCACTCTTAACAAACCTCCTATACTCATATTCAATTGGTCAAGCCTTAGCACGGAGGTACGAGGTGTTATATTATCTCCCCACGGGATAATTCTTCCTCGAATGATGGATCATGATTAAATAAACTAAACTCTGGGATTTTGTAAAAAAAATTCACAGAGTCTTCTTTGTAAATAGGACTATCCCAATATTTCTCAAACACGTGCCAGCTAACCAGAGCATAAACACAAGCCTCACAGGGCTTCAAAATACAAATCACATGACAAGATGGTTGATAATCATAAACATAGCTCTTTTTGTCCTTACGCAACATGAAAACACATAACTTACCTTTCTTTTCATTAGTCAACATCATTATCATAGGCACGAATCATATGGAACATGGGCATAGACATGAATACTGGACTGACATGGATAGATGAGTACTGAACTGACATGGATAAGTGAATACTGAACTGACATGGATACATGAATACTGAGCTGAGATGTGAATATTAGAAACGTGAATGTTATAACATGAGATCTAAATACCTAAGGTAGTTACCTTAGACATTTTCTGCTTGTTCATCAAATAAGTGAGGATATTGGACTTCGTGTCCTCTGTGGCTTCCCACATAGCTTCTTCGACCGTTTGATTTCGCCATAGCATTTTCGCTGTGGCAACTTCCTTAGTTCTCAACTTGAAAACTTGATGATCAAGAATAGCCACTGGAATTTGTTCCTAAATGTAGGCTATATTAACCCCTATATTTTCTGTAGGGACAACAAGAGACGGATCTCCCATGAACTAGCTTCTTCAACATAGACACATGAAATACTGGGTGTACAACAACCAGCTCTGGCAGTAACTACAGTTTTTAAGCCACTTGGAAAATCCTTTGTAGGATCTTGTATGGTCTAGTATATCTAGGACTAAGCTTCCTTTTCTTCCCAAATTGCAGGATGCCTTTCATATGTGGAACTTTCAGAAACACCTAACCATTAACATGAAATTCTAAATCTTTACGTTGCACTTATGAGTAGGAGTTATGGTGACTCTGAGCTATTTTTAAATGCTTCTAAATAAATTTAACATTTTTCATAGCATGATGGACCAAGTCTGGTCCTAACAATTCTGCTTTGCTAACTTCAAACCAACCGATAGGTGAACTACACTTTCAGCCTTACAAGGCTTCAGACGGTGCCATCTTGATACTTGCATGGTAACTATTGTTATATGTGAACTCAATGATAGGTAAGTGATCATCTCAGTTACTCTTAAAATCTAGGGCATATGCTCTCAACATATCTTCCAATGTTTTGATAGTGCTCTTTCCCTGACCATCCGTCTGAGGATGAAAATTTGTGCTGAGATTTACTTTGGTACCTAACCCCCTCTAAAAGGACTTCCAAAAGTTTGCTGTAAACTGAGCACCCCTGTCTAAAATGATAGACACTGGAGTCCTATGCAATCTGACAAATTCCAAAATATACAACTTGGCATAATCTTCTACTGAATCAGTGGTCCTTACTGGAAAAAAGTGTGCTAACTTATTACGTCGGTCTACAATCACCCAAATTGAATCATGCTTTCGAAATCAGCGAGGTAACCCTGTTGTAAAGTGTCACACCCTTAATCCGATAGGGTGTGATGGGCACCCGACCCCTACTTAGGGCCGAGCGAACCCTCTGACTATCATAATACTTGTAGTCATATTGGGCCCTTAACCAGAACATAAATGCATAATGAAATTTTTT
This sequence comes from Lycium ferocissimum, assembly GCF_029784015.1. Classification (NCBI taxonomy): domain Eukaryota; kingdom Viridiplantae; phylum Streptophyta; class Magnoliopsida; order Solanales; family Solanaceae; genus Lycium; species Lycium ferocissimum. The sequence goes on along the minus strand of NC_081344.1, from coordinate 39,305,093 downwards.
GAAAACGAACATACTTTATATCTTTTTCAAATCAAACAAAACTTGCGACCGTACAAAATCTGTAATATTGTGTACAACAATACAACGGCCTATAGAGCCGCTCGCGGCTGACATCTTATACATACGACTCTGTCTGCAAAGTCTCTAACACGAAACCTGAAACCATAACACAATAATCTGACTCGGCAGCACTCTGGCGAAATGGAGCTCGCCAATCCCGCTGGAACATCTTCTACTAATATCTTCAGCTCACCTGGGTGTACCTGCACGGCATGAAACGCAGCCCCCGAAGGAAGGGGGTCAGTACGGAATATGTACTGAGTATGCAAAGCACGAAATACGGAAAACGAGATCATAACTGAAATAGGGGGTACAGAAAATGAACATAATGACCAGAATGTCAAAGTGCCTGCGTCTGAAATACGAATCATACATACGAGGTACAAAAGACATATACAGTAATCAGAATGCCCAAAATACTTAGCTTTCTTTGAAAAACCTTTCTGTTTCATATTTTTGGAAAGTAGAACATATCATAGTAGGGCGACATTAACCGATGTGGGATTCGCCTAAACCAATGTGGGATTTGCCTGAACCAATGTGGGATTCGCCTAAACCAGTGCGAAATTTTGCCTCGCCACTGGGTTTGCCCCACCATTAGGTTTGCCCCACCATTGGGTTTGCCCCACCATCGGCTCCGAAACCAACAAATTATATTTCTGAATACATACATATATATAGCACGTAACGTGTCCCGGCCCTCCAATGAGGGACTCGGTAAACAAAATCCTTACAGTATCATATCATCACATTAGACAGAATTATCAGATTATCGTATCATTAGATTATCATGTCATCAGATTATCATAGCATCAGATTATCATATCATCAGAACAGACTCATTATATTGTCAGATCATCACATTATCAAGTCAACATGTCATCAGATCATCAGATTACCATGTCATACCCTATGCGGTCCATAATGGACCCGGCGGACAGAACGTGGTCGCCCCTCCTGCCTTGGGCGCCACAACTCATCATACTTCGGAAGTTTTCAGATCTCCGTATCTCCGTCACACATCATATCATATAACCACGGTACCCGGCCAAAAGGGGCTCGGCGTACCGGACACATCATAACACCATAATATTAGTCGCTCATCATACTTCGGAAGCTCATCATACTTCGCATTGTGCGCACGATAGTACCGGCCCGGGACTCGGTGAAGGAAGTAACAATAATGTGCACGAGCAGAATCGTAGGATCTATATGCAACCCAGAACATTTATACAGACTTAACAGAATAATCAAACAATTTATCATTTACAAGCCAATGGCATTAGTCAAATCAAATCTCTTCCGGATGTTACCCGGAAACATATCAAATAAAACTTTATCAATCATAGTTACGTATCAAAATCATATACATATGAATTCTCATTTTATACATTTACAGACAAGTGAATAATCATATTCGGAAGTCAGATTATTAACCATATTAGGTTATATTAACAAGTTGTTAGAACTATACAACAGAACGTCTTGCGGGCCCACGGACAAGTACCAAACCGGTCTGAGCCCGCCTATGAATGTCGGGGATGTTACTCATTAGGGAACCTCCTACGAGCGTTTCGGAGCGATCCGAGCCCATATGTGAAAGTTACGGACGTTCGTAGTTTCCGACTCTTTTACGAACATAATCTTTTATGCACATTCATATTCAATCATACAAAGGCATAAAAACCATAATTTAACTACATTACGAATACGGATATTAAGAAGCAAATAAGTATTATGGACATGCTCGGATCGTAGGAATAGAGTTACCTCGGGATTACATCATAGCCTACATTAACTAAGACATGCCAAAGAAAGAAAGGTGAGCTTTACATACCTTGGCCGCTCTCTATGCTACTCCAACTTACGTCTCGGCTTCACACGATCTACAATAATGTCATTAGACATCCGACATTAGCCATAAGCATTAAAGAACCCACTTCCAAGCCGTCACTTTATCTACAAAAATTTCGACGATCTCCCCTATAAATCCAACAACCCGAGAATTCAACTCGGCCAAATCACAACAACCAAACCAACAACCATAATAACAATATCGATAATTAATTCAAAACGCATTCTAATATCAACAACCTTCTTCCACATAATTCGACGACATTTCATTTACATTCCATAAACCGCATACAATCAAGCCAACTTCATTGATCATACGTTCAAGTATTACTCCGAAACCATTCAAACACGATTTAAGAACATTCCAAGCAATTTATACGATATTCAAAATAATCCATCCAACACACCATTGGACCCGAAATTACCAATTTCCATAGGAACAACGACAATACATTTCCTCCTTCCAAATTCATCAATGGCACCCATAATCCACACATTTACAACATTATTTCCATAAATCCAAGAAACTATTAGACTCATATTAATTTTCCTAAACAGCCCACAACACTACAACTTCAACATGAGTCATCAAACATTCATTTTACATCCTAATATCCACAACAACATCACTAGAACACTAACTAACATTAATTCATCTCTTCCACACCAAACACCCACCATTCGGTCACTACACCAATCACACACACTTCATGAATTTTATCCGTTTCAACACACTACAACACATTCCAACGTCCATAACACATGCAAAAAGAAAAGATAGAACCTTACCTTCTTCCACATGCTCTTCAACTCTCAGCTAGGATTGCTCCTTGCAAAACAATTGGTTTTCTTCTTCCAACAACTACTCCATATGGTAGAGAACCTTCCATTTAGTAGAAAACTAGAAGGAGAATAATTTTCCATGATCAAATTGGAGGGGCAAGTTCCGGCCAGCCCCTCCCTTTGGCCGAACTCCCCTTTTTTTTTCTCCCTCTCTCTCTCGTGAAATTTCTAGAGCACAAAATGATGAAGTGTGTCTTATTTTTCATCACTTATATACATATATATATATATACTAGTAGTGGCACATGGCCATGCACATGTCCGGCCCACCCTTTGCTTTTTTTTTTTTTTTTGTTCTTTCTTTTCTCCACTTTTCTTCAAATTTCTAGAAATTTCTTTAAATCATGAAGGATGAATAATTTGACTTGGTCATCCATAATATCTATGTTTGGCCCTTACAAATGTAGAATGAGCACATGCACCCCTCATAATTTTGAGCTTATTAAATTTGGCCAACCAAGAGTGGGGCCTACTCCAACATGTTATGAACTAAAATTTCCAAATTCCAAGTTCGCCCTTAACATTCCATGCCAATAATAATAATATTCATAAGCAGCTTGCGTATTAAAACAAAATCGGAAAATGGCCTTGCCCTTAACTTGTCGCAACTAACACGGAATATCCCAACGTACAAAATGCGAGATATAACATAAAGTCCATATTTATCATCTCCCATTTTCACACAGGAATATCTATGTTCTGAGCCAAGCCACCATGCCTCTGATGCTCGGCTTTCACTTGCTGACAATCCGGAAACTCAATCATATAATTTGCTACATTCTTTTTTGTTACATCCGGCATTTTTGCGTATTGAAAATTTGGAAATAACCTTGACTTATAAGGAATAAGGTCATGTTTGGATTTCTTTCTAATATGTGAATATTGCTTATGGAAGTATGGGTGCGGGGATATCGAGCAAGGTTAAGGGCAACAATTGGGATTTTGGAAATTCGTTTTATGAATTACGCAAGGTAGCCAAATTGTTGGGCCAAAAAAAAAATAAGAAAACTTGGCCCATGAAGGAGGGGTGGCCGGCCAAGGGTTGGCCCAAGCCCATGCATGTGGTGGTCACATGACCACTTAATGATAATATAAGAGATAATCATGCATGAAATCACCATAGAAACTTCAAGAAAAATTGAGAAAAAAAAGGAAGAGCAATCGGCTAAGAGGAGAAAGAAGAGAAAAAAAAAAAAAAAAAATTCTTGGAGCCTTGTCCTTGGTCCAAAAATCTTGTTCTTCGCGAATTCTTAACAAGCTTGAGGTGCTCTACGACGTAGTATAATTGGTTTGGAGAAAGAACTCCGTTGGCGGAAAGTTGAAAATTCAAGAAAAAGGTAAGATTCTTATGTTTCTAGTTATGGAATAAATTTATATGTTATGATGATTAGAAGTAGATGAGAATTAAGGAAGTATGGTGTGTGTGTGCATGGCGTACGTGTGTGTGAAAAAGGCATGTGGCCGTGAGCCCTATGGGTATGAAAGAGAGATGAATTCAAGTTTAATTAGTTTGTTAGTTGTGTTGTTGTGATCTTAGTAATGCAAACAAAGGTTTAATGACTTGAAATGGCATTGAAGTTGCTTGTATGTGATTATGGGAATTTATGTGAATTTTATATGATTTTTATATAATGATGGAAGTAAGGTTCTAAATGCGGATTATGATTGTTGCTAATAAACTTGTAGGATAGGCAATGTGATTTGGAAGTTTTGTTGTGTTTGTGGAAGAGTTGGATGGAATATGGAATTGGTGGAATTCATGAATGATGTATGGAATGTTATTGGTATATGTTTGAATAATATTGAAGTAGTTGATGACTATGGAAAATGTTGATATTAATTTGATTATGTGAAGTTTGGAGGAAAATTATTGAACTATGTAGTAAGGGGACTTTTTGTGCCATAATATAGTTATGATGGTTGTTGATGATTGTTGGGTTGTTGTTGTTGATATTTTGAGCCGAGATGATCCTCGGGGATGTTAGATTTATAGGGGAGATGCTTTGCCGAAATTTCGGTAGTCAAGTATGAACTCATTATTGAAATGCTAACTCTCATGAATAGTAAGCGGTAAAGGTGACCATTTGCAGTTACGGACGAAACGGGAATTGAGCTCAAGCGAGCATAAGGCACCCGTGAGGTATGTAAAGCTATTCCTTTCCTTCTTTTGGCATGTCCTAGGTATACTAGGCTTGAATTTGAGCCTCGGGGGTTATTCCGTTCATCGAAACTCGATTCTGAAATTGAGCACTATTCATTCAGTGCGATTGAACTAGAATGCTTATATCTTGTTGGAAAAATGCTCAAACGCCCGTAACTTGCAGGAATGTAATCGAATTGCCTTGAAACTTTCCAAAACCACTCCGAAGGGGGTGTGGTATATTATTTTCTAAAGCTTTCTTAAAACCACTCCGAAGGGGGTGTGATATATTATTTTCTAAGGCTTTTCTAAAACCACTCCGAAGGGGGTGCGTACAAAACCACTACGAAGGGAGTGTGATATTTTATAAAACTTTTTAGAAACCACTCCGAAGGGGTGCGATATTTTACTATTATTATTACTATTATTAATATGCCCGAAGGGGGAACTAGGATTAGTATTATGTCGCGAGTGGCATGCCCGATGGGGCCGGGGGTGCCGCGCGCGAGTGACATGCCCGCGGGGGCTAGGATGCCGGGGCCAGCATGTCCGATGGGGCCGGGATAGACGTATGTCGGACCGGCATGCCCGAAGGGGCCATTATTTTACGTCGGGGCCGGCGTGTCCGATGGGGCCGGGATAGACGTATGCGGACCGAGCGCACCCGAAGGATTAATATTGTTATTATTATTATTATTATTATTATTATTATTATTATTATTATTATTATTATTATCATCATCATTATCATTATGCGGAAGCGGCAATGCCGAAGGGGCCACCATTATTATTGTTAGGCGGAAGCGGCCGTCCGAAGGACTATTTTACTTAAACATTTAGTTCATGTCAGGTAACCTAAACTTGCTTTCTGTTGTACTTTTTCTGGTGTAATCTAAACTTGTTTACTGTTGAACTCTCCTATTTCTTGCTTCAGTGATGCTTTACATATTCGGTACATATTCCGTCTTGACCCCCTTTCTTCGGGGGCTGCGTTTCATGCCGCGAGGTTCGGGGACGCGACCGGTGACTCGGTTGCTTAGGGAAGGCCGGTATTGAGAGTCGGACCGGCTTCTCTTGCTCGGAGGCTGTTCTGTTTGGTATAATGTTGTGTATATATTTGCGGGTCATACTCTTTTTAGAAGTACGCGAGCGGTGTGGGAGTCATGGTTACTGTTTGGCCATGTCGGCCATTATTTTGTTGTACAGTAATGGCGGAGGCCCTTTTGGCTCGCCTTGTTTTATGTCGTATGTATATATATCATGTTTTGAGATGCCTCGAGCTACGTGTCGATTTTGGTATTTCATTTACAACTTTCCATTCTTGTTTTAAAAAAAAAAAAAAATTTTGAGTCGACGTTTAAGGGTTCGCTGGACTCGATGAGAGTCGGGTGCCGTCACGCCACGATGAAGATTGGGGCGTGACAAAGTGGTATCGAGCAGGTCGATCCTCGGCATGTTCGCAGGTATGTCTAGTAGAGTCTTGTTTATCGGTGTGTTGTGCACCACGTCTATAAACGAGGAAGCTACGAGACATTAATAAGTGTCATTCTTTCTTTCATGGTGTAGATCGTGCGTATAGAGCGGTGTTGTACATAAAGTCCCTAATTTAATGATCTTGTGTGCTTTCGGTAATGCCGCCTAAGAAAGGTAAAGCGACGGCGGCCCGGAAAAGGGCAAAGCGATTGGGGACGACGCGATTAGCCAAGCCCCCGGAGTCTGCCGGAGCTCGGACTTATCTTTGGAATACGCATCCGGCCCGAGTCCTCCCTACCTCCCCATCGCGGGAGGAGGGCGAGAGAGGCACCGATTCGGCCCGGCTCCGGGTCCCGGCGCCGGTATCTCCGGTCTCTCGGTCGGATGCCCGGCGTCGGGAGATCGGCGAAATGAAAGATGCCATACGTTTGTTGACTCGGATGCTTCTTTGCTCGGGGCCGGACAACGAGTAGGAGTTACGAGTATCCCGATAGGGCTCGCTGAGTGGCGGGGCACGGGATTTTCTTACATTGAGTCCCCCGAGTTTAAGGGCACGGACCCTAATGCGATCCTCGGGAGTTTATAGATGGTATGCGGCGTACTTTGAATATAATGAAGGCATCGGCTACGAGTCGGTGAGCTAGGCGCTTATAGGTTACGGGGCATCGCAATTAGCGAGTATCGATCATGGAGATTATCGAGAGGTAGTGACGCCCTTCCGCCGACGTGGCGAGGAATTCTCGGACGCCTTTTGCGTCATTATATGCCACCGAGTTGAGGGACGAGCAAGGTTGATAGATTCCTTAATTTGCGACGAGGGGTGGTATGACGGTGAGAGAGTATAGTGTGGAGTTCGACTCCTTAGCCGGGTATGCCCCTACTATTGTGCGGGACATGGAGGATAGAGTTCACTTAGGTATGTAATAGGACTGGAATCGGAGTGCACGGGGAGATTTGTATGCCGGTGGCAATGCGGCGGTATAGATATAGCTCGCATCCAAGCCTATGCACGGGGGGCGGAAGATCGCAACGCCAACGGGAAGCTACGGAGCGGGGGTGGCGGCCGGCCCAAGGGGCCGGGACGGAAGGTCGGGGTAGAGGTTCCACCCGGCGAGAGCGGACCCCGATATAGTGCACCCGCGGTTTCGTGGACCTCAGCGGGGTAGAGAGACTTTCCCTCGGCAGGGACAGAGTTCATCTTATGCGTCGGGTCCTCAGCAGCAGGCATGGTCGGGGCAAGAGGCGATGGCCCCTCCGCGATGTGCGAATTGTGGGAGACGCCATGTGGGACAGTGCCGACGGGGTGTGTGCTATACTTGTGGTGATCCGACACATTATGCTAGAGAGTGCCCACGAGGAGTGGGCCATGCTGTCCCTGGAAACTCAGCAGCAGCGTCGTCGCCTTCGGTAAGAGCCGGCGGGGACCTCGGACTTCTTCGAGGTCGAGGTAGGGGCGGAGGTAGAGCACCTAGTCCCGGCGCGGGACCCGCGTCGTGTCTATGCACTAGGCGGGAGACCGGGTCCCGAGGCACCGCGGATGCACCACCGGAGTAATTTAAATTAGCGGTTGATTGTTTAATCGGTGAATGATTTATGCGTCTCTTGTCTACTTAAAGAACCTTCCCCCAAAGTACTTGTAAGACTTATAAGGCTAATTTAACATTCGAGGACGAATGTTCTAAAGGGGGGGAGGATGTTACATCCGGCATTTTTGCGTATTGAAAATTTGGAAATAACCTTGACTTATAAGGAATAAGGTCATGTTTGGATTTCTTTCTAATATGTGAATATTGCTTATGGAAGTATGGGTGCGGGGATATCGAGCAAGGTTAAGGGCAACAATTGGGATTTTGGAAATTCGTTTTATGAATTACGCAAGGTAGCCAAATTGTTGGGCCAAAAAAAAAATAAGAAAACTTGGCCCATGAAGGAGGCCGGGCCGGCCAAGGGTTGGCCCAAGCCCATGCATGTGGTGGTCACATGACCACTTAATGATAATATAAGAGATAATCATGCATGAAATCACCATAGAAACTTCAAGAAAAATTGAGAAAAAAAAGGAAGAGCAATCGGCTAAGAGGAGAAAGAAGAGAAAAAAAAAAAGAAAAAAATTCTTGGAGCCTTGTCCTTGGTCCAAAAATCTTGTTCTTCGCGAATTCTTAACAAGCTTGAGGTGCTCTACGACGTAGTATAATTGGTTTGGAGAAAGAACTCCGTTGGCGGAAAGTTGAAAATTCAAGAAAAAGGTAAGATTCTTATGTTTCTAGTTATGGAATAAATTTATATGTTATGATGATTAGAAGTAGATGAGAATTAAGGAAGTATGGTGTGTGTGTGCATGGCGTACGTGTGTGTGAAAAAGGCATGTGGCCGTGAGCCCTATGGGTATGAAAGAGAGATGAATTCAAGTTTAATTAGTTTGTTAGTTGTGTTGTTGTGATCTTAGTAATGCAAACAAAGGTTTAATGACTTGAAATGGCATTGAAGTTGCTTGTATGTGATTATGGGAATTTATGTGAATTTTATATGATTTTTATATAATGATGGAAGTAAGGTTCTAAATGCGGATTATGATTGTTGCTAATAAACTTGTAGGATAGGCAATGTGATTTGGAAGTTTTGTTGTGTTTGTGGAAGAGTTGGATGGAATATGGAATTGGTGGAATTCATGAATGATGTATGGAATGTTATTGGTATATGTTTGAATAATATTGAAGTAGTTGATGACTATGGAAAATGTTGATATTAATTTGATTATGTGAAGTTTGGAGGAAAATTATTGAACTATGTAGTAAGGGGACTTTTTGTGCCATAATATAGTTATGATGGTTGTTGATGATTGTTGGGTTGTTGTTGTTGATATTTTGAGCCGAGATGATCCTCGGGGATGTTAGATTTATAGGGGAGATCTTTCCGAAATTTCGGTAGTCAAGTATGAACTCATTATTGAAATGCTAACTCTCATGAATAGTAAGCGGTAAAGGTGACCATTTGCGGATTACGGACGAAACGGGAATTGAGCTCAAGCGAGCATAAGGCACCCGTGAGGTATGTAAAGCTATTCCTTCCTTCTTTTGGCATGTCCTAGGTATACTAGGCTTGAATTTGAGCCTCGGGGGTTATTACGTTCATCGAAACTCGATTACGAAATTGAGCACTATTCATTCGGTGCGATTGAACTAGAATGCTTATATCTTGTTGGAAAAATGCTCAAACGCCCGTAACTTGCGAGGAATGTAATCGAATTGCCTTGAAACTTTCCAAAACCACTCCGAAGGGGTGTGGTATATTATTTTCTAAAGCTTTCTTAAAACCACTCCGAAGGGGTGTGATATATTATTTTCTAAGGCTTTTCTAAAACCACTCCGAAGGGGGTGCGTACAAAACCACTCTGAAGGGAGTGTGATATTTTATAAAACTTTTTAGAAACCACTCCGAAGGGGGTGCGATATTTTACTATTATTATTACTATTATTAATATGCCCGAAGGGGCTAGGATTAGTATTATGTCGCGAGTGGCATGCCCGATGGGGCCAGGGTAGCCGTATGCCGCGAGTGACATGCCCGCAGGGGCTAGGATGCCGGGGCCAGCATGTCCGATGGGGCCAGGATAGACGTATGTCGGACCGGCATGCCCGAAGGGGCCATTATTTTACGTCGGGGCCGACATGTCCGATGGGGCTAGGATAGGCGTATCTTCGGACCGAGCGCACGGAAGGGATTAATATTGTTATTATTACTATTATTATTATTATTATTATTATTATTATTATTATTATCATCATCATTATCATTATGCCGGAAGCGGCAATGCCCGAAGGGGCCACCATTATTATTGTTAGGCCGGAAGCGGCCGTCCGAAGGGACTATTTTACTTAAACATTTAGTTCATGTCGGGTAACCTAAACTTGCTTTACGTTGTACTTTTTACGGTGTAATCTAAACTTGTTTCTTGTTGAACTCTCCTATTTCTTGCTTCGGTGATGCTTTACATATTCGGTACATATTCCGTCTTGACCCCTTTCTTCGGGAGCCGCGTTTCATGCCCGCGGAGTTCGGGACGCGACCCGGTGACTCGTTTAGGGAAGGCCGGTATTGAGAGTCGAACGACTTCTCTTGCTCGGAGAAGCTGTTCTGTTTTGGTATAATGTTGTGTATATATTTGCGGGTCATACTCTTTAGAAGTGCGAACGGTGTGGGAGTCATGGTTCTTGTTTGGCCATGTCGGCCATTATTTTGTTGTACGAATGGCGGAGGCCCTTTTGGCTCGCCTTGTTTTATGTCGTATGTATATATATCATGTTTTGAGATGCCTCGAGCTACGTGTCGATTTTGGTATTTCATTTACAACTTTCCATTCTTGTTTTAAAAAAAAAAAATTTTGAGTCGACGTTTAAGGGTTCGCTTGACTCTGATGAGAGTCGGGTGCCCGTCACGCCCTGATGAAGATTGGGGCGTGACATTTTTCTTGTCATTCAACCAATAATTCTCCTTAAGATCATGATTCATCTTTGTAGAGCTTGGGTGGGTAGAATATCTGAAACTGTGCGCCTCTGCCATAATTCTCTCTTTGAGTTTATTTAAATCAGCGACGCATAATCTGTCTTGGTACCATAAAGTACCATCATCTCCCCCTTGTTCGAAAGCCATCGTTTTATGCTTGATAATTGCCTCTTTTAACTGCAACAAGTAGGATCGTGAAACTGGTTTTCTTTTACCTCGGCTACTATAGAGGATTCGGCTCTGTTGTGAACAATAACACCACCATCTCCGGAGTCCAAAAGTCAAACTCCTAGATTTTCTAAGCAATCTACTTCTTACACTATAATTTCTTGTCTGCCTCAGTACGAGCTAAACTTTCCATACTTGATTTCTTTCTGAGGTACTTCCTGAAAATACTCATAGTATTGTTGTGCGCTAAGTCTTTCAACAACACCCTAAAGATTGGAGTCTCGTGCTATGGCACCATCGACGTAACACATGACTTGACATTATCTCATAGCTTTCTGTGATCTCCTGATAGGAAATAACTGAGTTTGACACAAGTCGATCGACGATCATTCTACTCATTTTATGTTTCTTATACAGGTGAGGCACATTCTTTATGGAGACTATATTATTTTTCCCTCATTATTGAATAGAGGTTCTTCATATCTTATGCTAACCCCTTGGGTTTCAAATGTCCAACTGGACTTACTGACTATTTACACATCTCTCCCTCAGAACCAAGGTTAAGGTCTTATACTTGCGGATCCTTCTCTCTTGTTGGGATCCAACTAACTTTCCTTATCGTCAGTACTTTTTCATACTTTACATCACAGACGACTCATCTTTCAACTCACTTATGAGAATCTTCCTTAATAGGAAAAATCGAATTACTTATATGAACGAGGTGCTAATATATTCATAACTGGCATAGTTTGTCTTAACGACTTAACTCTGCTCACACTGTCAGTCTTAGTGAGATCCCTTCTTGATAACTCTTAAAGACTATTCTTCTGTAGTTTGCTCTCTTAAAGCCTATCTGATTTTCTTCTTCACTGTCACTATACTTCGGATTTAACTTAAACTTTTTGGGTTCTAACACACATTCAGTGTATTCAAATTGTTACCCACCCACTAGTGTTAACCTGACTAAGGAAATCAAATCGTACCTTTACTAGGCTGAAATTGCTAATTCCACTGCACCTACTCAAAACTTACTATTCTTCTACTAACCACCTGCTAGCATCATGCTCTCTTATTCTGCTCCGAATAACTAAAGTAAAGCATAAGGTTATTTCTAACTTCCTTCATCATCCGACCCAATTCTACGGTCGTATACTATCTTTTCTGAACTATAGACATGGATCACACTTGGAGAAATTTCGTCTGTCTTAAATGAAAAATTAGAATAACTACCCCCGAACATTCTATACACTTCAAAATCATACCAGACTATACACATCCGGGGTAAGCACTTACTCAAGGAGTAACTTTCATTTCTTGTATTTGTTGCTCCTTGGCCAAGAGTTGAGTTACTCTTTGAAGATTCTTTTCAATCTTTTCCCAATTTTTGTCAATCCTTTCCCACAATGAAGGATCAGGATCGCTCACTCTAGGAAGTGGTTCATTTGCATTTTCTTCTTCTTTAGGTAGTATGGGTAGATAAAGAAATTTCCCTTTTTTGTCACGACGTACTTGTACCATTCTTGCTCATATGGAACCCTATGTTCATTGAACCAAGGATTTCTCAAACACAAGTTACAATTATCCATGGGAAGTATATCGCACCAAACCTCCTCTTGATATTCACCGTGAGAAAAGAATACCTTACGCTTTTATCAACCAAATACCCTTTTTAATCGTAATAAGGGTTCCTTCTCTTCACATAAGGCATCCTCAACCATTCAACTGCATGAGGGATGATAAAGTTTGTGTACCCATGATCATCAAGTACAAGAGTGAATCCCGTACAACCACAAACAGTTACTGTTATTTCAAGAGTTCTCCTCTTCGGGTCAATCCTCCCTTGTAACATTGGATTTCCTCTACTTCCATTACCTATCAATTCTCCCCTCCTACCTTTAACATCATATCCACATTGAGAATATGGCACATTTGTATTAGAATAAGAAGCATGATACATTGTACTTCCTGAAGAAGGGAATTCACATTCTCCTTCTCTTCTGGGGCGACTCTGACTTACTCCAACACACACACTTATATCATATTGTTTAGGATAGGAAGTATCACACAAAAATGCACATGAATATCCACTAGAAGAATCATCACAAGTAAAATTTTCAAACCCACTATCTTCATGGGCATATTCATCACAAGGCGCATAATCATAAGATTCACGTTCGTCAGAACTTATTTCATGAGGATCTTCATTAAATGATTCATAAGATATGTGTGAGAAATAATTATACCCCAAGTCATCTCCATATCCATGGTTTGTAGCATGAGAACCTTCATCTTCACCATAGACGTCATCACAAGGTTCTTCTACTCCTCCATCTTCATCATAAGATCCACGAGCACCATTGGCTTCATATTCATCTCCGGAGTAGTAGTTCTCACCGCAGTATTTTTTATGATCATATTGACCATCATCGACTCCATAATATCCATCATCATGGTCAAAACCTTTCATGTCATCACCACAAGGATCCGAAGCTATGGACAACATGATTACTTATAACCTCTTTCCTTATGTCTCCTCTCTGTGTACCTACAAAATGATAAAATGAGGCTAGTAATAAGAGTTCCTCACCAACACTCGTATTTGCACTCATTTGTACTTTGCTAGCACTACTCAAATGTGCTTACCTTCTTGCCTTTTACCACTCTATGAGTATCCCTTAACTCGTGAACCATCAACTTAAATAAGTTCTATGATAGCACCATGTATCGGTTCGGAATGGAGTTTATGAGACACCAAACAAACGGACTAGTAAAAAGCAATGGACAAGAGGCAAGAAGTTATCAACGAAGATAAACTAAAAAAAACACGTAAAGAATTAGCACGAAAGAAATACGGACACAAGAACTAATTAACTACTAACTAAGGACAATTACTTAAAGTACTTAGCTAAGAAAAGGATTAACAATTACCTAAAGAAAATTAGAAACGAAAAGAAATAAACCAGATTTGAAAAACAAAGATGTGAGTCAACTTGAGAGAGATGCGGTCACATTCGGAGTATGCTATGGCATTTTGAGTTGAGAAGCTATGGCATTCTAAGTATGCTATGGCATTCTAAGTATGCTATGGCATCTTGAGCATGGTACAGCATTTGATGGTCGCATACTGAGTATGCTATGGTAAACCGGTTGCAAACTCCGTGAATGGTAAACCGGTTGCAAACTCCGTGATTTTTCCAACTTTCGATTTTCAAATGCGGTTGGGCCGCATATGGGTCGTGCACTTTGACATTTTTTTGATATTTTCTGACCTTTTTGATTTCTTTGGGCCCACTTGACCTAGAAACTTCCTCTTTTGTGATCTATAACACTTTTGCCCAAGTTTTGGATAAGGGTTTTGGATCAAACCACCCTCTTTGGCACCTTCTTCACTAAGAACACCTATGAAGATATGAAGATCTTCAAGAATACTATGAACTTCAAATTTGTAATTTCTTTAAGTTAAGTCCAATAGACTCCAAATTTAGGATCTAGCTTCCCCTCAATGTAGAGAACATAGCCTAATACAAGTTGGAGTCAAACAACCCTAAAATCAACAAACCTAAATTGCTTGTTCTTCAAGTTCTTCAAACTTTCGAATCCAAGAATGGTGAATTCTTCAAATCAATTTGAATTCCTCCCAAACAACAGATGTTGAGGCCTCTATCACTAGATAATTAAAGGCCAATAACTTTGAAGCTCCAATTCTTGCTCAATCTTTAACACCTAAAACTTGTTCTTAAAGCTTGAAGATCCAACAATGGTGAAACTACTCAAAACTTCTCCAAATGCAATAAAACTTCGGATTTTTATAGAATCAACCACAAGGAACTCAAATATGATGCTCAAATCGCCAAAATCAAACAACCAAGATTTTCTCGTGTGTTTTGAAATTTTCTAGAATTTTTTTCAAATAGAAACAAGCTAAGGATTAAGAATTGTGGGACCAAATCTTTAGCCTAAGCTCTGATACCAAATGATACGATCCTAACTAGGAAGGTATGAAAAACTGTTACGGCCTGTGTTTTCATGCATTGGAAAGTGTGTGAGTTAAATGACATTAGTAACGGAAACGAGGTTATCCTCCAAAGCTTATAGGTGGTTGCAGTGATGGTACAGATGTGTTATAAATATTAGAAGTTAAACAAATCAAAAAAAAAATAAGTTTCGTCGAGGTTCGAAATTTATTTGATGAAATACGGTCCAATATATAATATCCCGTATTTTTGGACTAGGAAATTGAATCATCCAACATGGGCAAATTTACCCGACCCCAAGGGTTTGGTCATATTCAAGCATGAAAATCAAGAACTCGGTGTATAGTAAAAAAAATAAAGTTCCGAAATAATTTAGGATTTAACAATTGTGGTGACGGTGATTGGAAATAATATTGTATGTGTGCTAAAAGAGGCTACGGAGTAGTAGCATATTTCATGATTTATGATGATGAGTATATGAAGTGTGTTAAATGTGGTCCATGTTTAAGTGAATTGAGACCAAGAATTTAATTATGCGTGTAATTGATTAAATTTTGGGTTGTAGTGGGGATTAAAGGATAAAAATAATTTAGTTAATGGATTAGTGTTAATGACAACACTTCCACACGTGGCAGCAAGGAACTAAGTAATAAATGACTATTCCTTTCTAAATATAGGTGGCAGATTTTAGTGGCATACCATGTATATTAAAAACGAACACCAAATTAGAAAAGGTTGGATAAGTTTCCAAAAAAAATATATAATATATGTGGAGTAGCCCTTTTCTATTATGGGCTACAATCAATTATTTTGAGAATAATATGAGGCAGCAAGTATATTGACAGTAGCGTGTTACATATTTAAGGAGACTAACACAATATCTTCACGAAGCATAATAGAGGTTTTGATCTCCGCTCCAATCTCGTTGTTCCGTTTTGTCGTGTTGTTGAACATCGAGCTTTCTTCAAAGTGAAGTAAGGTGGAAGAAGATTAATTCTTGGCATATGAGGTAAGAATTCTCCTCTACTAGATATATTTAAATTCATCCAGGTCATAGTTAAATTGTGAGACGGGAACTACGAAATTAATTGCGGGAAATCGGATAAATTGTTATTGTTATCGTGTGGGCTATTTGGTGGTTGTTATGAGCTACTTTGTGGGCTGGAATATCATGGGAATTGGTTGTAGTTTTAGTTTTTGTTATTTTTGTTGCCGTTATACTATGTATATACGAAAATAAGGAAGTGTATACAAGCATCGGTATAGGAATGTAAATTAGGGTGTTTTGGAAGTGATGTAAGAATGGATTTAATTCTAGTTTGATATGAAATTGTTGGTATTGCTGTTGTTGGTATTTTGAATGTTGTTTTGGCTAAATTGGAATCTCGAGGATTGTTAAGTTTTCAGAGGAAATGTTGCCCGATTTCCACTAAGTTTTTAACTAATCAAAATACTAGTTAAAATGGAAATATGGAAGTATGAACTAAGAAGTGATTCCCATAAGTGATTGGTTGTAGACTTATAAGTTTGGGAAGTCATAGTTTATTGACAATAGTGTTACTCCCATATTAAATAGGCTAAAGGAAGCGACGAAGCAAGCTTTGTTACGGTTGATCTACGACAGGTATGTAAAGTTATCCTTTCTTTCTTTTGGCATGTCCTAGATGTAAGTATGAAACGATATGAGCTTTGGGGTAATTCTATTCATACGTTCTGAGCATGTATTATGATTCTTATTCACTTCTTGATATTAGAATTCTTAAAATAGTCAAGCTACTGCCTTCGAGCTTTCTATATGATCGGATAGTAAATGATTCATGAAAGTTTCTATTCCTGAAAAACTCTATAATGACTAATGACCATAACTTTATAAGCTGTCTCGTATTAATTTGACACATGGCTATGATCCCTGAGGCTTTATTTTGATATAGTTCATAATGATATTCAAAGAGTACTGAGTATGACTAGTATCCTGATACTCGAGCGTTGATTAGTCTACTTATCTATTGAGTCTCAAAAGATGATTTATATGCATATGGTTACTCACTACTCTGCTCGTGCATACTGTTATTACATCTTCACTGAGTCCCGGGCAAGGACATGTTCTCGTGCACAGCTCCACTGCATTATTCACCGAGTCCCTCACTAGAGGGCCGGGACACGTTATATGTATATGTATATGATGATATGATGATACGGGGATGACAGCCAGGATGGCATATGATGGCTTTATTCACCGAGTCCCTCACTGGAGGGCCGGGACACGTTATATGTATATGATGATTCTATTCACCGAGTCCCTCACTAGAGGGCCGGGACACGTTATATACGCATATGTACAGGATGATTATCTAGTTACGTCACTAAGTCCCATAACGAGTTGAGTATGATGTTGACACGCATGACTTATGTTTCAAAGGTAAGCCTTGTGGTTTTTCGTTTATTGTACTAGTTTTCTACACTCCTTATGTATGATCCTTGTTCACTATATTTCATGCTTTATATACTCGGTACATATTTCGTACGACCCCTTTTCTTGGGTTTCGTGCCAGTGCAGGCACGGACGTATACTCGCTTCGGTGATCCGCCAGCTTAGGATTTCTACTCAGCTATCTTGGAGTGCTCTATTGTCCCGGAGCTTAGATTTTGGTACAGATCCTCCTATTGTATATATATGTGTGTATGCAGGGGTACGGCGGGGCCACGATCCCCGTCATATATGTTACTTGTTGTTACTCTTAGAGGTCTGTAGACATATGTGTGGGTTTGTGTATAGTTATTGTTTAGTTCTGTCTGTATGATTTATGTTTGGGACGTTCCCATTCGTAGTGGCAGCCTTGTCGGCTTGCGTATATATATATGTTTTGGGATGTTGTGTGTAGTGGCAGCCTTGTCGGCTTGCGTGGATATAAACATATATGTTTTGGGAGTCGTGTGTTATGGTAGCCTTGTCGGCTCGTGTATGGCGGGGATGTTCCCTTATATTATGATAGCCTTGCCGGCTTATGTACTATGATGTACGGTGAAAGTTGTAACTCCCCGGGGGATACGTGTTGCTATGATACGTCTATATAATGCGACAGTTTTGAGACGACGTCTTGCCTTTTTATTTATAAGTTCCTTATTATGCTAGTTGTGGATGATTATAGTTAACAGGTACATATGAGTGTCCAGCTCGGGCACTAGTCACGGCTTACGGGGTTGGGTCGTGACAAAAGTGGTATTAGAGCATTTCATCCTCGGAGTGTCTATAGACCGTGTACGTAGAGTCTTGTTTATTGGTGTGTTGTGCACCACCTCTATAAACAGGAAGCTACAGG
This sequence comes from Lycium ferocissimum, assembly GCF_029784015.1. Classification (NCBI taxonomy): domain Eukaryota; kingdom Viridiplantae; phylum Streptophyta; class Magnoliopsida; order Solanales; family Solanaceae; genus Lycium; species Lycium ferocissimum. The sequence continues at coordinate 39,286,758 of NC_081344.1, read as the reverse complement.
ACATTTAGGATGTTACCTTTCTTTCATATCTAAGATCGTGCGATAGAGCCAAGTTATAGGAAATGAGATTCCCTATACTGACCTTTGATTTCAGCAGAAGAATGGCATCGACAGAAGAAAGTGACTAGCGATATTGGAAGTTACAAAGCACGCAGGTAAGCCAAGGTACGAAAGATATATGTCGGGTAAGATATTGAAGTACGATTGAAATACAAGTTGAAGATTAAGAGGGAAAGTAAACAAGAAAGTATAACAAAATGGGTTTGAGTTGGACATACGAGGTAAGTTCATCATTTTTTCATACTTTTGTTGTTGATATCGGGAGCCCCTGTGTGCGTGATATGATATGATATATAAATATATGTTGGCCTTATGAGGTATTGTTGGTATTTCTGCAGTGTGTTTTTGAGATAGTAAGAAATGCGGGAAACTCGCCAAAATTTTCCTAGAAATAAAATGGGAAAACAATGAGGACTGTTACGAAAATAAGTAAAGCCTAGTGAGGAAGTGGCCAAAGATATGACGTCATCTATATGACAAGAATATAGAGGCAAGTGTGAAACGGAAAAGTGAGCTATAGAACGAATAAGAAAGACCTATCAAGCTCCGTGGGGAAAGTTTAGAATAAAGACTACATGATAACGGGAATGATAGCGGGCACCAGAGAAGGAGGAGTGAGTTGAAAGAAGGAAATAATAAGAAGGCGAGATAACAGTGTAAGTAATAGGTCATGACGTTTATAGCTGAGAACACGAGTACTATAAGCGACAGAAGGGTGAAAGACCAAACTATAGAAAGGATGAGAAACGAGGTAGAATGAGTGTTAGAAAATGACTGGCAACGATATGAATAAACTTGAATGAACGAATATGTTTTAAAAATGAGAAAAGGATTATGCGGAAGTGATGTGTTTCGAAGGATACGGAGAGGTAGCATAAGATTCCTCGTGTACGAAAAAAGATAGACGTAGGTGGGAGAAATGATAAGGAAATTCTAAAGGAAGCACCCAAGATAGGCATAATTAATTAAGTACGAGTATGGAATGAAAGGGGAATATATAGTTATGAATCTAAAGGTGTGGTATGACGACAAGGTGATAAGATAAGGCCATCATTAAAGTAAATTTGAGATGACTTGAGTAAGTTAGAAGTCGGTACTGAGCACACCTCAAGGGTGAAAGGCTATAAGGTATAAAGGAGTACTACGCGTACACGACTTCACCTCGAAAATAGTGGAATCCTTAAAGGAAAAAGACGGTAGGCTTGAGGAGAAAATGATGTATTGAGATCTATTAAAAGAAATGATGATATAGGTTGGGATAAAGATAATGTTACAAGAGGACTTTGGACACCTACCATCGGGATATAGGTGCTACATAATTGAGATTAGTTAATTATTGATTGGAGTAAATGAGGAACGTGGCCTTGGATGAGTTGCTACGTTGGTCGTATTACTCAAGTACGGATTATCGTATGAGAGTCTGTACTATATATAGAGAGGTTCTCATCGCTTCGTGATTTTGTTAAGGTTTCATACGTGGATAATCAAAGTTATAAATTATAAGGGAAAGAAATGGATATGGTACAGTACCAGGTGGATTGGAAAAAGGGATCGGAGGAATTTGAGATTGGAAATAGGGAAACAGAGCAGAATGTAAACGGATAATGGTATAAGTACACCCTTGGGAAGCGGGTAAGAGAAATGCAAGTATAAGATGGAAACAATTGACGCTGAAATATATTTGATATAGATGCTTAAATTCCAATTGAGATCTCTTGCTGAAACAGGTTAATAAGATCTGAAAGCCAGCAATAAATGGGCAGAAGTCAGGATGGTATTTGAGACAGTGTTGAGAAATTTTTTGTAAAGATCTTGAATAATATGACATTAGAAAGTGGGTGCTTGTAAAAAAAAGAAAGAATACGACAAGAGAATGGTAACGAGTAACTTAAGAGATATTGTAAAGGATAGCAATGCTATGCTGGATTAGAGGCTAAGATGTTGGCAATAGAGTTGTTCGCTAATGATATTGCGACTTATAAGTAGCAAAGGAGAAGGGATTGAAAATCTCCTATAGTAGGATACGAGAAAATCAAAGGGTGAATAAAGGAAGAGAAAGGAGTATGACAAGATAGGCTACGAGCGAGTTTTAGTACGAATGAGAAACGTAAGCAGAATGAACCAGGAGAAGGAAAGACTATGACTGAGATTGGGTATATTTTATATAAGCTATACAAGAATAGTTATGCAAACTACGAATATTTGTATGCCAAGAATGAGACCAAGTGAGTACTTGATAAGGAGAGTGAGGATTTAGTAATAACAATGCGGTTGTGATATTTTGGATACATTAAGAAAAGATGTAAACATGGTTTAAGTTAAGTTACCAAGATAGAATTAATACTGAGGGCAAATAGGACATAGCCATGGTTGAGTCGAAGGTTCATCCCGATACCGATTGTAAGATAAGAGAAGAGAAGGCAAGGTAAAGCATAAAGATTAGTGAAATAACGCTAAGGTATTTCTTGGGCTAATTTAAGCACCTTCGCATATTCTTGTAAAGATTGCAACATAATGTGTAACAGGAAAGTTAAGAGCAAAATCTGAGTAAAAAGGGCAACAGAAGAGTTTGAGTTAAAGATAAAGAAATGACACGAGATAATATGCCTGAAGTGTTACGAGTTGGATTAAAGGAAATTGTGAAATGATTTAAGTGAGACGATCAGAACTAGCTGGTTACTGGATGACAGTGAATTTATATGCAAAAATCAAAAATTCTCTCAGAATGATACCAGTGATGATAGTTAAAGCACGAGTGCCTATGTAAAGTTATTATATGAGGAAACTCCGATTAAAGATCGAGATTAAAGCTAAAAGCAAAGTGGCAAAAAAATCTTTTACGGAAGTCGAGAAGTGATACATGATGCTAAAGATTCCAGAATATGGACTGGAACAGCAGAGCAATATAAGGTTATTGAAGTGAAATAATGTTACACCTTGGGAAATTTCATTTTATTCGTAGAAGTCTGCGAAGGGTCTACAGGTTACCGGAGGATTATGAAATTCTCGAAAATTTAATGAGTCGACGAGAGACATCTATGACAGGACATCTCGGATTGAATTTATCTAGACTCTACAAATGTAAATCAATACCATTATCATGGTCATATGGAAGAAGTGAAGTGGGAGAGATTTGCAAACCATGTAAGACTTAATACCAGGAAGTGACTCACCCATATTCCTGAGGAATCAAAGGGTATTGCAGAATCGAGAGTCATTACTAAAAAGGAAACTTATTTTCAACTATTCGGGAGGAATGTTATAGATAATGCATGTCGAGAGGATTAAAAATAATGACTCCAACAAGAAGGTACGCTTTAACTATGCGACCTAAATAAAGAGTGGAAGTAGACCTGTAAGAATTAAAAGGGCGAACAAGAGGAACCAATATGTGATGGTAAAGCTACCCAAGGGAAAGACAGCTCCTATTCTACAGTATTACTGGAAAGATGACTCCAAAACAAGAAAAATTTGACCTAAACTTCAAATGTAGATGGATATAGTAAGTTGCAGTCAATTACGAAAGTAGCTGAATTATGACCACTTTCCTTGGAAATTCAATATGAACAGGTGTCGAGTGGGAAATGGCATTAGGATAAGTGAAGAGAGGCACAGCATGATAAATGAAGTTCGAGTTACAATTGATTCATTATGAGATCACAATGACCAGTTTACTTATACAAAACTAGTTTAACATTCGAGGACGAATGTTCTAAAGGGGGGAAGGATGTTACGGCCCGTGTTTTCATGCATTCGAAAGTGTGTGAGTTAAATGACATTAGTAACGGAAACGAGGTTATCCTCCCAAGCTTATAGGTGATTGTAGTGATGGTACAGATGTGTTATAAATATTAGAAGTTAAACAAATCAAAAAAAATAAGTTTCGTCGAGGTTCGAAATTTATTTGATGAAATATGGTCCAAGCTATAATATCCCGTATTTTTGGACTAGGGAATTGAATCATCCAACATGGGCAAATTTACCCGAGCCCAAAGGGTTTGATCATATTCAAGCATGAAAATCAAGAACTCGGTGTATAGAAAAAAAATGAAGTTCCGAAATAATTTAGGATTTAACAATTGTGGTGACGGTGATTGGAAATAATATTTTATGTGTGCTAAAAGAGGCTACGGAGTAGTAGCATATTTCATGATTTATGATGATGAGTATATGAAGTGTGTTAAAAGTGGTCCATATTTAAGTAAATTGGGATCAAGAAATTAATTATGCGTGTAATTGACTAAATGTTGGGTTGTAGTGGATTAAAGGATAAAAATAATTTGAGTTAATGGATTAGTGTTAATGACAACACTTCCACACGTGGCACAAGGAACTAAGTAATAAATGACTATTCCTTTCTAAATATAGGTGGCAGATTTTAGTGGCATACCATATATATTAAAAACGAACACCAAATTAGAAAAGGTTGGATAAGTTTCCAAAAAAAATATATAATATATGTGGAGTAGCCCTTTTCTATTATGGGCTACTAGGGGTGGCAAACGGGTGGGTCGAGTCGGATATGGGTCGGGTCGAAAATGGGTTGACAAAAAACGGATCAGTTATCCGACCCGCCCATATTTAACACGGTTAAAAAATGGGTTACCCGTCGGATAATATGGATATTCATATTATCCAAATTATCCAAAGCTACTTCAAAGATGTTGGCTTCATGTAGCCAATATGGAGAAGATTAATTTATCATTTTGTCCACAAATCCAATCCCTAGTACATAGTTGCACCTCAACATTTGTGGGAAAAGTAGAACTTCGAACCTTTTCAATGACACGACCTCAAAGAAAATATTTTTTGGAAAATATCCACCCAACCCCACCCCCACCACCCACTCCCCAACCAAATCCCAGCCCCGCAACGATCACCCTCGAACGCATTCCCCACCACCATGTCTTCACTACCCACCCCAACTCCATCCTATCCCACACCACTCCACCCACCCTCACCCCAACCCCCCTCCCAAAGCGTCTATTTCATATATGACTACTTTGTACTTTGAAGACAACCCCCAAAAAGTGACTATGTTTGTAAACTAGCCATTTTTTAAAAGTGACAAAAATGGCTATTTTTGTAAATTGACCATTTTTATAAAGTGACATAAAAATGGTTATTTTTGCAAAAATTTATTTCTTGAAAAACGACCGAAAATGCAAATTTGCAAAAATAAGCAACTTTTTTGTCATTTTTCAAAAAATGGCCACTTTACAAAAGTAGCCATTTTTGTGCCACTTTAAAAAATGGCTACTTTACAAAATTGACCACTATCTTGGAAATGGCACATTTCGAAAATGGTTATTTTAATACTTTCACAAAGATGCTATTTTAAAAAATGGTTACTTTTGCAAAGCGAATAGTTTTTAAAGTAACTACTTTCACAAAATGACTATTCATGAAAATTGACTACTTTCAAAAAGTGACTATTTTTAAAAAGTATCTACTTTCACAAAGTGGCTATTTTCTAAAAGTGACTAATTTTACAAAGTGACTATTTTCTTAAGTGAATACTTTTGCAAAACGACTATTTTTGAAAAGTAGCTACTTTTCGCAAGTAATATTTTGAAAAAGCGGCTACTTTTGTAATGTCATTACTTTTGCAAAGTTGCTATTTTTGAAAGTTACTACTTTCACAAAATGTCTAGTTTTGCAAAGTTGAGAGATAGGGGTGGTGGTGGGGAGGTGAGAGGTAAGGGTTGGGGGTAGGTGGTGATAGGGGTAGGGGGTGGGCTGGGTGGTTATAGGGGTGGGGAGGGAGGTAGTGGGGGTGGGGGTAGGAGGGGGTGGTTAAGGAACTTGTTTTCTAGAGAAAATATTTTTCAAAACATTTTGACCAACCAAACATGGGAAAATGGGAAACATTTCTTTCATACCAAACACACTCTATATGTTGTGGGTTTTATCCATTTTACCCATTAATTTACCCATATTTTATGTGGATAATATGGGTTGACTCATATTGGACCCATATTAAATGGATAGGGTATCCAACCCATTTAAAATGGGTTGGATCGGGCGGATAACCATATTTTTAACCCATTTTGCCACCTCTATGGGCTACAATCAATTATTTTGAGAATAATATTAGGCAGCAAGTATATTGACAGTAGCGTGTTACATATTTAAGGAGACTAACACAATATCTTCACGAAGCATAATAGAGGTTTTGATCTCAGCCTGCAATCTCGTTGTTCCGTCTTGTCGTGTTGTTGAACATCGAGCTTTCTTCGAAGTGAAGTAAGGTGGAAGAAGATTAATTCTTGGCATATGAGGTAAGAATTCTCCTCTACTAGATATATTTAAATTCATCCAGGTCATAGTTAAATTGTGAGACGGGGACTACGAAATTAATTGCTGGAAATCGGATAAATTGTTATTGTTATCATGTGGGCTATTTGGTGATTGTTATGAGCTACTTTGTGGGCTGGAATATCATGGGAATTGGTTGTAGTTTTAGTTGTTGTTATTTTTGTTGCCGTTATACTATGTATATACGAAAATAAGGAAGTGTATACAAGCATCGGTATAGGAATGTAAATTAGGCTGTTTTGGAAGTGATGTAAGAATGGATTTAATTCTAGTTTGATATGAAATTGTTGGTATTGCTATTGTTGGTATTTTGAATGTTGTTTTGGCTAAATTGGAATCTCGAGGATTGTTAAGTTTTCAGAGGAAATGCTACCCGATTTCCGCTAAGTTTTTAACTAATCAAAATACTAGTTAAAATGGAAATATGGAAGTATGAACTAAGAAGTGATTCCCATAAGTGATTGGTTGTAGACTTATAAGTTTGGGAAGTCATAGTTTATTGACAATAGTGTTACTCCCATATTAAATAGGCTAAAGGAAGCGACGAAGCAAGCTTGGTTACGGTTGATCTACGACGGGTATGTAAAGCTATCCTTTCTTTCTTTTGGCATGTCCTAGTTGTAAGTATGAAACAATATGAGTTTTGGGGTAATTCTATTCATAAGTTCCGAGCATGTATTATGATTCTTATTCACTTCTTGATATTAGAATTCTTAAAATAGTCAAGCTACGCTTCGAGCTTTCTATATGATCGGATAGTAAATGATTCATGAAAGTTTCTATTCTGAAAAACTCTATAATGACTAATGACCATAACTTTTATAAGTTTGTCTCGTATTAATTTGATACATGGCTATGATCCCTGAGGCTTTATTTTGATATAGTTCATAATGATATTCAAAGAGTACTGAGTATGACTAGTATCCTGATACTCGAGCGTTGATTAGTCTACTTATCTATTGAGTCTCAAAAGATGATTTATATGCATATGGTTACTCACTACTCTGCTCGTGCATACTGTTATTACATCTTTCACTGAGTCCCGGGCCAGGACATGTTCTCGTGCACAGCTCCACTGCATTATTCACCGAGTCCCTCACTGGGGCCGGACACGTTATATGTATATGTATATGATGATATGATGACATGATGATATGATGATACGGGGATGGCGGCCAGGATGGCATATGATGGCTTTATTCACCGAGTCCCTCACTAGAGGGCCGGGACACATTATATGTATATATATATGATGATTCTATTCACCGAGTCCCTCACTAGAGGGCCGGGACACGTTATATATGCATATGTACAGGATGATTATCTAGTTACGTCACTAAGTCCCATAACGAGTTGAGTATGATATTGACACGCATGACTTATGTTTCAAAGGTAAGCCTTGTGGTTTTCTGGTTATTGTACTAGTTTTCTACACTCCTTATGTATGATCCTGTTCACTATATTTCATGCTTTATATACTCAGTACATATTTCGTACTGACCCCTTTTCTTCGGGGGGCTGCGTTTCGTGCCCGCAGGTACAGATACTCGCTTCGGTGATCCGCCAGCTTAGGATTTCTATTCAGCTATCTTGGAGTGCTCCATTGTCCCGGAGCCTAGATTTTGGTACAGATCCTCTTATTGTATATATATGTGTTTATCCAGGGGTACGGCGGGGCCCTGTCCCGTCATATGTTACTGTTGTCACTCTTAGAGGTCTGTAGACATATGTGTGGGTTTGTGTATAGTTATTGTTCAGTTCTGTCTGTATGATTTATGTTTGGGACGTTCCCATTCATAGTGGCAGCCTTGTCGGCTTGCGTATATATATATATATATATATATATATATATATATATATATATATATATATATTTTGGGATGTTGTGTGTAGTGGCAGCCTTGTCGACTTGCGTGGATATAAACATATATGTTTTGGGAGTCGTGTGTTATGGTAGCCTTGTCGGCTCGTGTATGGCGGGGATGTTCCCTTATATTATGATAGCCTTGCCGGCTTATGTACTATGATGTCCGTTGAAAGTTGTAACTCCCCAGGAGACAGGTTGCTATGATACGTCTATATAATGCGACAGTTTTGAGACGACGTCTTGCCTTTTTATTTATAAGTTCCTTATTATGCTAGTTGTGGATGATTATAGTTAACAGGTACATATGAGTGTCCAGCTCGGGCACTAGTCACGGCCTACGGGGTTGGGTTGTGACAAAAACAACAATCAACTATGTGGAAATTAAAGATAGAATAAATCAATAGATGATATAGAAGAAATAGGAGATGAGATAGAAGAAAGAAATGATTTAATCAACTAATTGTTGTGATTAATCCATATTGGATTGGTTACCAACACCTATAAATCAACAAAAAAATATATGAATCAATCCAAGGGGCAAGGAAACTTGAACTCATACATGAAAATCTAATCCAAGATTATCCAAGAGAGGTTCTTGTTTACACCCAATTTTGTCCCTCCTTTCCTTCATTTTACCTCTTTGAGCTTTTATTTTCATTTGCAAGGCCAAATACCAATTTTACTTATTTTTATAAAAATCTTATGCTATTATTATTATTTGAATCATTTTATTGATGTTAACATTAATATTATTTTATTAACATTATTATTGTCTCATTCATCACCTAAAAGTATTTTTTTATATATATTTTTACTCTATTTGCATTTTTTTTATCAATATTTGAACAAATATATTCAACATTATTTTGACAAACAGATAATTGCTTGTTTATAATTTCATTTATTTTTTATTTGCCGGATTTCTATTTTCCACAAGACTGAATATCCTTGGTGATTTTAAGTTTCAAAATTAAAAATCATTGAAACCTTCACCTATTTTTTCTTCCCAAAAAAATAAATAAACTAAAGAGTACTTTCCTTATCACTCCTAATAAAACATTCTTTTCCATTTATAAACTCCCTCCCCACTGTCTCTTTCTTTTTTCCCTTCGTATACCTAGACCTAGATACACTAAGATGGGGAAATTGCTCTTCTAAAAACTCTTCACAGACCTAGGTACAAGGACTATTACATGGATAAAATTAGAGAGAACCTGGTCATTTTCCTAGTGAATGTGACCAATGTGGATGTTCTACTCTAACCTAAATTCTATGGACTCCTATCTAGGAGGTGTGGGGGTTTTTTGTTATAAGGGAAGTATACATCTTTCTTTGTTTCTTCCCTTAATCACCATCTGAATCAACCTTTCTCTTGTATAGATCTTCATCTTCATCTACCTTTTTCTCCCAAGAAGACCCACCATTATTTTCTACCGGTTTTGTTCATGAGGACAATGATCCGCATTGCTTTTCTTTCCCAGATAGTTGGGATTTCTCCTTCCTTATATCTTCAAGACCCGTTATGCCTTCATTGTTCAGGTTTTCCAATAGACCCACGACATTACTTTGGGATGAACTTGCAGTGTCAAGCAACTCATTATCTTGAGTATATGTTGCTTCACTAATTTCCCTATTACTCGCCTCTATTTTTGGAATTTCTAAATATTCCCCCTTTTTATATGCTCCATTTCTTTTCCTTTGTTACACCCCGTATCTTCGAAGAAGCACTTATCGAATTTAAAATATGAGTACGTTGAGTTATGGTTAACTAAAACCACTTTGGAATAAAAGGAGCAAGCATTATTAAGTATATTTAATGAGTGAAGGATGTATATAAGGTATACCGGAAGGTTTTATAAGGAAATGAGTGGAAGAAATGGAGTAGTACGACTTTGGAGAAAGAATGGGTAAAGTTTTGTGTGAAAATTTTGGTCCAACTTGAGGGAAGAATATCTCTTAGCATACGAAGTGTTTTGAAGTGAAACAAAAGCCTAAATTGTAGTTCAGGAAGTCTCGTTTCCAACAAAACAAATCGCTCATCGTTGCAACCTCGGAGTAAGGAGATATAAATGTTACAAGTCAGGCTGACAGAGCAGAAACGCGTGCTACAGTAACCGACGTGCTACAGTAACTGCTATAGTAAGTACTCGGTGTGAACAGTAAAAATCAGAAAAGTTAAAAATGAAAATTTGATTTTTTTCACTTATTTCTTCCACCTTCTCTCCCCAAATTCTCTCTAAACTTCCCCAAAACTCTTTCTACCAAATTCATGAAGGTCTAAGATCAAATTCAAGTGATTATATCCAAATTCAACCTCAAAAGTTAACCTTGGTAAGGAAGAACACCTCTATAGCGTTGTGTTGCGTTTAAGGGTGATTGAAAGTTGAATCAGCGGCAGATTTCAAATGGTATTTACTGTTTAAGGTAAGTTTAACATCCCCTTGGTTGTACTTAAGCTTAATTCCATGTTGGTGAGATTGTTTATAGCAAAATACTACAAGATAACATTAAAATAGTCTAAGATATGGCTACTGTTTCGTTGGGCTATTTTGAGGTGATAAATATGATTTGTGATGGCTGGAAATTATGGAATGCAACATGATTGTGATATGGTCTATGTTGTTATTTGTATATATATGTTTATCAAGTGAATTGGTGAAAGAAACATATGAAATTTGAGATTGAAAGTGAAGATTGAAATGTTAGGCATGTGGACTGTTTTGCAAGTACACTTATGAACTTTAAGTGGCTGAATTATTTTAAATAAATTGGATATGGTACTTGTTAGTATGATTATATTGGTTTACATGTCAAGCTTCTTGAGGAAATTGCTAACTAGAAAAGGAAATGGCTATAAAGCACTTGGAAGTTGTCCGTATTGATATTATCTTATGTTGGACTGTTTTGGGTAACTTTGAAATTGACATGAAGGTCGGAAGTCCTTTAAAAATTATTGATTAGTATACTGGATATATTACTATGTTCAAGAATGAATGACAATGGGTTGAAGGGTGTTAAAGAGGATCCAATCTGAGCTTACCGCTCGTCGTGAGATATTGATGACTTGTTGTTGACATATTATTCCTTGTTGTTGATGTTTTATTTGTTGTGTTTCTCTGGTTGTTGTTGTTGATATATGGAGTTGGAGGAAATCAATGTTACAGGGGAGATGCTACCCGATTTTCGGCAGGATATAGAATAGTTTAACTTGAAAGCTTAGCACAAGTATACTACGTTGAGTCTAACGATAGTGTGAATCCTCTTAAATGTAGATTTGCGAGCTCAGACGAATAAGTGTAGATAATTGGAGGCTGAACAGGTATGTTAAGGCTAGTCCCTTTCTTCTAAAGGCATGATTCCTTTCTTATGAATCCAAATGTCCCATGATCCCTTTCTGTGAATCCATAAATGTTTTCCAAGAATGTTCTTATTCTCAAAAGCTAGAGATTCATGATCCATAGAGTTCTTATAATGCTAAATATAAGCATGTTTGACGATGATTCTATTTGTAGAAATTCCTATGTTATAATTCCCTACATATTTTCATAACCTTCTTACTTCCACAAGTTAGAAGTTTATGATTCAAAGGCATGACTCCTTTCTTGATAATCCATAAATGCTTTCCAAAATGTCCGTATTTTCCAAATCAGAGATTTATGATTCCGTAAGCTCTTATGACAACAATGATGGACATATTTTTACAATGACAACAATGATGTCAAAGATGAGAATATTTCTATGACGATTATGATGATGATGATTTCATGTTTAAAAGTCCCAAGCTTATGATTTCAATGTGAATATAAGAATGTTGAGCTATTTATTGATTTTCTTGATTTTATTCATTGTTGATGAATCTCATCTCATGTTATACGTTCCTTCGAGGTGAGAAATAGCGATGATGATCATTCTATAATATAATCGGAGGCTACCGACCTTACGTCACTCTGATAAAGTTGTAGCTTTTAATTGGGCTCTCATAAATGCTTATGTTTATGTATGATAAAACCGGGCCTAGTTGGCCGGGCATGACACGACTTCGGTGGGCGGCTTATGGATAATGATAACACCGTGTCTATATGGCACGGGCATGATAGCACCAGTAGGCGGTGTGAGATGGTTACCCCGGACGCGGGAGGCCCGGACGCGGGCTAATGATTATGCTACATATATGTATATGAGAAATGTTTTCTTTAAAGTTAAGCATGCATGGTATCTGCCTTAAGAGGAAATCATATGTACAGGTTATTTCCTTACCTCATGTTATGCTCTATATTTCTCATTATGTTATTTTTCATGTTCGGTATCTCTTACTATATTATTATTCATGCCTTACATACTCGGTACATTACTCGTACTAATGTCCTTTCTTGTGGTCGCTGCGTTCATACCTGCAGGTTCAGATAGCCAGCTGAGTGAGCCAGACTAGTAGGACCTCTTTCCAGTTCCAGCCAGTAAGCTCCATTTGGACCGGAGCTCTAGCCCTTTGGTATGCCTTTTGACATATACATATATGGGTATGGCAGGGCCTTGTCCTGTCCTTTTTGTAGTCTATATTCCATAGAGGTACGTAGACAGTGTATATATAGTGGGGGTCGTCATGTGCTTTCAGTTGTCCCTTAATTTTGTGAACAGTATATACTGTGGCCAAGTTGGTCTGCGTTGTCATCCTTTGCTGGTATGCTTACATACACATATCCATATGCATGTTTTATGGAATTTTGAGATAAGATCTATCGTATAAATGCTACTGCGAATGGTACCAGTGGAATATCAGTCAAAGTGGGCCGCCAAGATGTTTAGTACATAGTGGGAGTGAGTTTAGGGGTGCTCAATCAGTAGTGGTCGGGTGCTCGTCGCGGCTCCTCGATTTGGGTCGTGACATTCTTTTTCCCTTTCACTTGGTGTATACATTCGAATCACTGGGAATGGAGGATTTATGAGAGTATAGTTGTAGTCGTTTGAGTTAAGGGTATGTATAGGAGAAAATGGATCATCCGAACCAGAAGAAGAATCAGACATCTTTTTTCTCGATTTGGTTCTGTGGTGAAGGAGGATATTGTGGACGTATTTTCAGGACTTGGTGGTGGATATAAATGGCAAGAGATAGAGACTCAAGTGGGATGAATAGGAAAGGGAAAAATTCTTCTTGAGAGGAGAGTAATTTACTAGTGGAGGCCTTTTTTTCTTTTCAAAATAGTCATCATGACCCTACTTTTCCTCTTCTCAACACTCTTAATTACGGATAGGATTTGACTAGGATAGTACACCCACGATATTCATGTTTTCCTAGGATCTGTATGCATAATTGTTTCTCAAGGAGGAGTACCTCAAGTGTCAATGGCTAACCCGGTGCCAGTTTTGATTTAAAACAATTTATGTGATAGTCATAATGTTTATCCTTTAAGAGATCATGAAACTGTTATGGTATAGGACATAGATCATGAAACTGTTACGGCATAGGACATATAATTAAATGCACATGACTGAGTAGAATATTTTAGTTACTTGTACAAACCACACAGTTTGAGTCTAGCCTTTCTAGCCAATTTTAAGAAGTTATGTGTGCCGCTTTTATCATTCTCATTACTAACACTTGCAACAAGCATTATATAAGTGCCTAACAACTCATGTTTTCTCCTTCTAAGAGACATACCTGTAGCAATCCATTGATCTCCTTCTTTTATTGGATGATACAACTATTATCTAAACATCTTTATGCTCAGCTGGATCATGTTGAACTTGTTATATCGTGTTTTTTTGCGTACGTTAGAGTTTCGTTTTAAGTCGGTTGTTGTAAGTCCGTAATGGAGATCATTTGGGAAGTTGTGTATGTGGACTATGGGTATATCATGGAGTTATATAAGTTCATAAACATGTTTTGAAGAGAGCATGAAGGTGGGATATCAAACGAATCGGAAAGAATACGTTTCATTGGAAAATTGGACCAAGGTACTCCCACGGCCACTCACAGGCCGTGAAAGTGGTGGCTGGCCACTGTGAAATGGTGGAAGTAAGGTGGAGTTGCTGGAGTGGTTTCACGGCCAGTGACATAATTCACGGTCCGTGAAAGTGGACCATGAAATTAAGGCAGTGGAATTTTTCCCTTTTGTTATAAATTAAAGGGCCACGACTTGGGGTTCATATTTCAGCAAAAATAGATCCCTAGTATCTCTTCAAGCTCTCTCAACCATATTTAATCATCCACAAACATCCCAAACTATTTCAAGGGAAGATCAAGCTTTAAAACCTTAAGCTAGTTCGTAGAAGGTGACTGCTCTTGTTTACACTTGGAGTTGTGGTGAATTTTGTCTTGAAGCAAGTTGTATGAGTTGAAGTTCTTCAAATATAAGGTATTTTTTTCACTCTATTACTTATGTTAAGTTTATTTTGAGGTTTAGTAAGCCTTAAAGGTGAAGAGAATCATGATAGGAAAGGTCATAAGGTATTAAGTTGAAGTTGATGGTTATGGATTGAATTGGAAAGGAAGTTTTGGACTAATTTGAGTCTAGTTTGGATGTAATATTTTGGCTATGGTATTGTTGATGTTGTTATTGATGTTTGGGAGTTGTTTTGAAGTTTGTTGGAAGTAGATGATATAGAGGAAATGCTGTCCGATATTCGTTAGCTCATCAATTAATTTAGTTTGACCTTATGAGAGTTTCAGTGACTTAACCTTAGCGTGAATCATATTGAATGTGGATTTGATAGGTTTGGAAGGATAGACGTTAATTGGTTAAGTGGACGACGAGGTATGTTAAGGCTGTCCCTTTCGTTCTTTTGGCATGATCCTTATTAATAAGACGTACACGTAACGTTAATCCATAATGGCTCTACACTTATAATTAGGGATGATCCATTTGCTTCATGTTCCATAATGTTATCTTCAGAAAGTATTTTTTAGATCCAAAGAGATGGTCTTTAGAATTACTTGTACTCTTATCATGTTTTGCATTGCATTACATTTATATATGCATAGGCATGTATAGACCCGAGACCCCTCAGGTTTTATATATGCGTATATTATATATTATATATATATGTATGGGGTATGGGAAAGGTGATGGCGTTATATACACACTACCACCTAATCAGCTGGTCATATGATGATAATGATAATGATGCCTAAGAAGGTCGATACGATATGATTGGATGTCCACAGAGGCTTGACAGGCGTTATATACACTGTATATATATATATTTATGCATATCATTGAATCTTAGAGGCAGTCCAGATGCACATGTTGCATTCATTTACCCTATGTTTTCTCATGTCTCTATTATGTTACTCTCATGCCTTATATACTCAGTATTTTGTCCATACTGACGTCCTTTTGTTTGTGGTCGCTGCGTTCATGTCCACAGGTAGACAGGAAGATGATTCAGACCCTTAGGCTACCTTCTCAGCACTTGTACAAGAGCACTCCATTTGTTCCGGAGTTGTAGCTCAGCTGGGTATGATTCTTTTGTGTACATTTGGGAATGGCGGGGTCCTGTCCCATCCTTATTATGTTATGCACTCCAGTAGAGGCTCGTAGATGGATATGCACAGTTATATGCTCTATGACCTTCTTGGTCTATACTTTATTGTATCATTATTTTGTGTAGCCTTGTCGGCTTGTATTTTGTGGTTCAGTACGGCTGCGCATGTATATATATCTTTTTGGCTTGAGTCCCTTCCAGCTTATGATATCTGTTAGTTAGTATCATGGTCCACACTCAGGTATGATTAAGTAATGTAGGGTATGTCTGTGGTACTCGGTAGGTTTGCTCCGGGTACCCATCATGGCCCTTCGATAGGGTCATGACAAAAGTTATATCAGAGCAGTTCGTCCTTGGGCTGTCTACGAGCCCTGTCTAGTAGAGTCTTGTTTATGGTGTGCAGTGCACCACACTTATAAATAGAAAGCTACAGGACATTTAAGAAGATTGCCTTTCTTTCTCAATTTAGATCGTGCGATAGAGCCATGTTATGGGGATTCCCGTTTCTTGACCATATGTTATGATTTTAGTAATGCTCGTGACGAGGAAGGCTTCAGTGGCCCAGAAAGGCAAGTCAGTGGCAGGTAGGAGAATTGGTCGGGTACCATCTGTTGATGTTGAGGAAGGCGAGTCCCAGAATGAGGTTCCATCTCAGACATCTCATACTCCGGCCGCTCCAGAGGAGTATAGAGGAGCTCTAGCCCCAGCTCCACCTCTAGCTCCAACACCCCCAGTTCTACCAGATGCCTCAAGCTAGGAGATGCGAGAGGCTATTCAATTGTTGACTCAATTAATAGTCGCTCAGGCCCAGCGTCAGAGTACGGGTTATGGTGACAGGGTTGTTAGTGCCAGGGTTTGAGATTTGTTAATTTAGACCCTCCAGAATTCTTTGGATCGAAACCAGATGAGGACCCATAGAATTTTATAGATAGGATATTGAGGACGTTGCGGGTGATGCATGCTTCTAACATCGAGTCAGTAGAGTTTGTTTCTTACAGATTACGAGATGTTGCTGTTCATTGGTATGAGACCCGGGTGTCGTCTAAAGGGATTAATACATCCCCACCCATGTGTTACGCCTCGAAAAATTTTCCGTTGATGCACAGTGAATAGGCTAGCGAAGAGCACGAAGTGTATGGTATTTCAATAAGTAAATAATGACATTTGATGACCCTACGTAAGATTTCAAAGACATTCGATGTTAGACGAAAAAGGTTGCCAAGAGAAGGCAAGGCATGTGAAATATATCGAAAAGGATTTGCAAGTAACAAGTTAACGATGATTTAACGATGTTATGGAGAAGAGTTATAACGTCCCTTAGATTGTTAATAAGGTGATAAACAAGTGTTAAGAAGGTTCCATAAGGATTGGAGATCGAACGAAGCGACGAGAACAAGATCAGTGGACTGATGGGTTATACGGCCCATTATACGGACTGTATAATGTTATACAGACCGTATAATGGACCGCAGGGCCATCACAGTGAAGGTCCCTCACTGGTGGGATTATATGATCACTTATACGGACTGTATAAATTTATACGGATCGTATAATGGACCGTATAAATTTATACGGACCGTATAATGGACCGTATAATGGTCACAGAGAAGAGAGGTTGAAGGGTCCATTTCATGGTCACTTATACGGACCATATAAGTTTATACGGACCGTATAAGTATCCGTATAATTTCCAGACAAATCAGATTTTGAGTTATCAAAAAGGAGACCAAGTTCATTATTTCATTTCTATTTTTCACTCCTTCTCTCTAAAACATCTCTCTACATTTCTCCCATAAGATTTCAAGAGAAATTAGTGTTCAACTTTATCAAACCAAGTGAATCAAGTGTAAGAAACCCATTAAAGTTCATCCAAGACAAGAAATCCAAGTGAAGGAAAAACTAGAGTTTTGCTCAAGTGAAGTGTTTGCACCCAAGGTTCATTCCTACACCATCTAAGGTAAGTTTTATGACATTTCCATGTTGTTTAAGGTATTTGAAATTTGAAACACTTGGATTATATAAGGAAATAGGAAATGGGTCATGAATGTTGAAGTAGTGTCACTTTTGATTAAATGTTTGGATTGAATTATGATTCTTGATACATTATGATTATAATCGTGTTATAAATGATATTGAGAACATGGAATAGACATTGTATATGAATGAACATAATCATGTGATATGACCATGAATATGGATGATTGGGAATGAATTGAGAAGTAAGGATAATGTAGGTGAATAAAGGCTATTGTTATGAGGTTGTAGATGTTATTATTGATGTTTGGGAGTTGATATATGACATGGAGGAAGTTGTATAAATAAAGGAGATGCTGTACAATTTTCTCTAGGTTTAGTCAAGTATGCTAAGCTATCGATTTTCTAATGTTAGTATGTACTCTAATGAAGGTAGAAACGTGAGCACTGAAGAAGTGCGTGCAAGTGATAGAATATTTGAACGAAGAGGTATGTAAGGCTAACCCTTCTTTCATAAGGCATGGTTCTTTGGCTAAGTATCTATCCTTCTATGAGTACACGATATTCTCCAATGATCCTATCTCTAAAAAGCTACTGAGCTATGATTCTCGATATGATACGATTGTATTAAGTTCCTTATACGACGAGTAATCCTTTAAGGATAGATGTAATGAGCGACGATAGTAATGATGCTAAAGATGCTTATGAGCTTATACGTATATGTGCCCATGTGTGGCTACTATGAAACCCCGAGCTTATATGGTCGGGTAGAATGAATAGATATGTGTGTATATATATATATATATATATATATCATGTGCGCTCACCACTGCAGTCGGGTACGGATAACCCTGAGCATTGGTAGGGCCAGGTATGTATGACACTGAGCCTTGGTAGGGCCGTGTATGTGAAACACCGAACCTTCGTGGTCGGGTATGCTATATAAATGCTATGTATATGACATCAATATGAGTACGAATATGTTAAGTATATGTAAATGCTAGGAAAAGACTATGTATATACAATGTATGTGCTATGAATGTGAGTATGAATTGAAATATGAATATGAATACGAAAATGGATACGAAAGGTAAATGAGTGCGAATACGTATACGGATACGGATATGGATGTATGTACACGGATCTGTGATAGCAATAGAAATGGAATGTCCGTATGAAAAGCAAGTAAGTGCTATGACGATGATACTATTATCTCCCATCCTATGCTATTTCATATGTTGTCTATTATGCTTTCATATTGATGTTGATCATGCTTTACATACTCAGTACATTCTTCGTACTGACGTCCTTTTGTCTGTGGACGCTGCGTCATGCCGCAGTGTGCCGGGGAGACAGACTTGATCCATAGCTATATTTCTCAGGGACTACATAGCGGAGCTCCATTTCATTCGGAGCTGCAACTTTTGGTATAGATTCTTTTGTGTACATATTTACGGGCACGGCGGTGTCCTGTCCCACCTATATGATATGATATATTCTTCTTAGAGGTTCGTAGACATGTGTATATGGTTAGATGTGTTCGGCCTTGTCGGCCTATATTTTGGGATATTATTTTTGTTAGCCTCGTCGGCTTATGTACATTGATATGGGCATAGTTTCTAATGATGATATGAATGTGTTGTTGCCCAATGGGATTAATATGAATGATAAATGAAAGTATGATTTAACTATGTGGCTCACCTAGATGTGATGTAAAAGTATGTTAAGAGGTGCCCGGGTGGGTTAGCACCGGTGCCGTCGCGGCCCTCTCTTGTTGGGTCGTGACAAAAGTGGTATCGAACGATTCGTCCAAGGGTGTGTCTACGAGCCGTGTCCAGTAGAGTCTTGGTTATGGGTGTGTTGCGCGTCACACTTATAAACAAGAAGCTGCGAGCATTTTAGGAATGAATGACCTTCTTTCTTTATTAGAATCGTGCGATAGAGCTATGATATAAGAACTTATTGATCCTTAACCGTGTGTTGTGTATTTCAGAAATGCCTGTAAAGAAAAAGGCTATAGCAGCCCAAAAGGGCAAGACGGTAGCAGAAAAGCGGGCTGAAAGAGCACTGCCACCGGTAGTAGAGGAAAGTGAGTCCCAGAGTGCGGCTCAATCTCAGTCCTCCCGTTCAATGCCTATATTAGAGGAGCGTGAGGGAGACTCAGCCCCAGCTCCAGCACCCCTGGTTCCTCCACCAGATGCTTCAGGCCAAGATGTAAAAGAGGCCATTCATTTTCTTACTCAAATGGTTGCTGCTCAGACTCAGCGGCAAAATACAGGGCAAGGTGATAGGGCTGTTAGTGCAAGGGCCCATGATTTCATTAGTTTGAACCCTCCAGAATTCTTTGCATCAAAGCCGGATGAGGACCCTCAGAATTTTATTGATGGTATGTTGAGGACGCTTCGCTTGATACATGTTTCGGACACCGAATCGGTGGAGTTAGCGTACTATAGATTGAGGGATGTCGTGGTTCATTGGTACACGGTTTGGATGGCTTTACGGGGAGCCAATGCACCTCCTCCGGTATGACAAGAATTTATAGATGCATTTCTCTGACATTATTTGCATCCAGAAGTTCGGCGAGCTAGAGCCGACAAGTTCTTAAATTTAAGGCAAGGAAGCATGAGTGCTCTAGAATATAGTCTCCGCTTCAATTCTTTGGCTAGGTATGCTTCGGTCATGGTAGCGGATATGGGTGATCGAGTACACAGGTTTGTGAAAGGCCTAGGGCCACATTTGATGGATAGGTGATTGACTGCGTCCCTTCAGGACAATATGGATATTTCACGCATTCAGGCAGATGCTCAGAATTTAGAAGAAAGCCTATAATAACAAAGGAGTGAGCGTGAGCATGATAGAGGGCATAACAAGAGGGCTAGATCTTCGGGTCCGATGAGTGAGTATAGAGGCGGGCACAGACAGCAGTTTTCTAGGTATTCAGGCCATTCTATGACTAGTGCACCTCCACGGTTTTCAGGCCAGAGGTTCGATAGATCCACTCATCCCGGGCCGAGTCAGAGCTTTTTGGGATCTCAGTTCAGAGGTGAATCGGGTCAGGCGAGGCCACCCATACCACGATGTTCCCAGTGTGGGAAGTTACATTGGGGTCGATGCATTGGGTTCGAGGTTTGCTATTCATGTGGTCGACCGTGGCCATATTATGCGTGATTACCCTCGGTTGGTGATAGAGGTAGGACCCGCCTTCGGGGTCGATAGGCGAATCTTCGTCATCCATAAGCCTGGGGGCCGAGTTCGCGTGCGCCGGTCGGCCATGGTAGAGCGAGAGGGAGAGTCCCGGTTCTAGCGGTCCTTAGGCACCGTATTTATGCTTTGGCCGGACGCCAAGATCTTGAGTCTTCTCACGATATTGTCACGGGTATATTATCGGTGTTTTCTCATGATGTATATGCTTTGATAGATCCGGGCTCCACATTGTCATATGTTACTCCATATATTGCGGGTCAGTTTAGAGTCGAACCGGAGTCGATCAGACCTTTTGAGATATCTACACTCGTTGGTGAATCGGTAATAGCTAGCCGAGTATATAGAAATTGTGTATTTGTGATTTGTGATCGTCGTACTATGATTGGCTTACATGAGTTAAAAATGGTGGATTTTGATGTTATTATGGGCATGGATTGGTTGGCTTCTTGCTATGCCAATGTCGATTGTAGAATGAAAATGGTTCGTTTTCAATTTCCGGGAGAACCAGTTTTAGAACGGAAAGGAAATACGGCGTCACCAAAAGGTAGGTTTATTTCCTATCTCAAGGCAAGGAAAATGATCACAAAAGGTTGCATTTATCATCTAGTGCGGGTTCAAGATGTAGAAGCTGAACCGCTGACTCTTCAATCAGTTCCCGTAGTGAATGAATTTACGGATGTGTTCCCCGAAGAGCTTCCAGGCCTTCCTCCCGAGCGGGAGATTGATTTTGCTATTGATGTGTTGCCAGACACTAAGCCTATACCTATTCCGCCTTATAGAATGGCTCCCGCAGAATTAAAAGAGTTGAAGTAGCAATTGAAAGACTTGCTTGAGAAAGGCTTTATTAGGCCTAGTTCATCCCCGTGGGGAGCACCTGTATTATTTGTCCGAAAGAAAGATGGCTTCTTGAGAATGTACATTGATTATCGGCAACTGGTAGTATTTATGGATTTGATGAATGATGTGTTCAGGCCCTTCCTAGATTTATTTCTGATTGTATTCATCAATGACATCTTGGTGTATTCTAGATCCAAAGTAGAACATGTGGATCATTTGCGTACTGTCCTTAGAGTTCTTCAAACTCGAGAGTTGTTTGCAAAATTTTCAAAGTGTGAGTTTTGGTTGAACTCAGTGGCATTTACGGGCACATTGTTTCAGCCGATGGTATTCGGGTAGATAGCCAAAAGATTGAGGCATGAAGACTTAGCCAAGGCCCATGACCTCCACGGAGGTTCGTAGCTTTACGGGCTTAGCGAGGTTATTACGGGAGATTTGCTGAAGGCTTCTCTTTTATTTCAAAGACCATTTACAAAGTTGACCCAGAAATCAGCAAAGTTTCAATGGACTGATGCTTGTGAACGTAGTTTCCAAGAGCTGAAAGATAGATTGACTTCTGCACCACACTTCCAGAGGGATTGGAAGGTTACGTTGTTTATTGCGATACTTCAGGCGTTGGGCTAGGCTGTGTATTGATGCAACATGGTAAGGTGATTGCGTATGCTTCAAGGCAATTACGAAAACATGAAAAGAATTATCCAACCCATGATCTTGAATTGGCTGCAGTGATTCATGCATTAAAGATGTGGAGACACTATTTATATGGTGTCCATGTGGATATTTACATAGATCATAAGAGCCTTCAGTATATCTTCAAGCAAAAAGAGTTGAATTTGCGGCAACGACGATGGTTGGAGTTGCTAAAAGATTATGATGTTGATATTCTGTATCACCCGGGAAAGGCAAATGTTGTGGCTGATGCTCTTAGCCGCAGATCTATGGGAAGTTTGTGTGATGTACAACCAGGGAAAAGAGAAATGGCTCGTGAGCTCCAGCGAAGCTAGCCTAGGAGTTCGAGTAGTGGACTAAGGTAACAGGGGAACTACTATTCAGAATTCAGCAGTCTCGTCGCTAGTAGTAGAAGTGAAAGAGAGACAATACGAAGATCCCATGCTAACGCATTACAGAGATACACTCCCCTAGAAGGAGGAGTCATCATTTGAGATTGCAGGAGACGGAGTTCTCCGATGCAGAGGCAGATTATGCGTTCCTGACGTGGCAGGTTTATGCCACCAAATATTGAGAGAAGCTCATTGTTCCCGTTATTCTATCCACCCCGGAGTAACGAAAATGTATCATGATCTTAAGTCTATATATTGGTGGAATGGGATGAAGAAAGATATAGCAGAATTTGTAACTCAATATCCCAACTGTCAACAAGTGAAAATCGAGCACCAAAAGCCGGGCGGATTGTTGCAAGCTATAGAAATCCCAACTTGGAAGTGGGAAGTAATTAACATGGACTTAATTACAGGCTTACCCCGTTCTCGACGGAAGTATGATTCTATATGGGTGATTGTGGATAGACTCACTAAGTCAGCTCATTTCTTACCAGTCAGAACGACGTATGTAGCAGGAGATTATGCAAAGCTTTATGTGAAGAAATAGTGCGACTTCATGGTGTTCCAGTATCTATCATCTCAGACAGAGGAACTCAGTTTACAGCTAATTTCTAGAAGTCCTTCCAAGAGGGTTTGGGGACTCATGTGAGCCTTAGCACGACATTTCATCCACAGACTGATGGACAAGCTGAACGTACCATTCAAACTCTTGAGGATATGTTACGGGCATGTATGTTAGATTTTGGAGGTAATTGGGATGATCACTTGCCACTCATTGAATTTGCTTATAATAATAGTTATCATTCTAGCATCCAAATGGCACCGTATGAGGCTTTATACGGGCGAAAGTGTAGATCTCCAATTGGGTGGTTTAAAGTAGGAGAGATTAGATAGATAGGGCCAGACTTGGTCCAGCAAGCCATAGAGAAAGTTAAGCTCATACAAGATCGGTTATTGGCAGCCCAAAGTAGTCAAAAGTCCTATGCAGATAATCACTGAAGGGACTTAGAGTTCCAAGTTAAAGATTGGTATTTTTAAAAGTGTTACCAATAAAGGGTGTAATGAGATTTGGCAAAAAGGGGAAGCTTAGTCCGGTACATTGGGCCACATGAGATTGTCTTGCGCAAGGTAGGCAAAGTGGCTTACGAATTAGATCTACCTCCGATTTGGAGTCGGTTCATCCGAGTTTTTCATATCTCGATGCTTCGAAAATGTGTTGGATATCCTACTAGGATCGTCCCAGTAAATGATGTTCAAGTGACAGAAAAGTTAACTTATGAAGAAATACCCATTGCCATATTAGATAGGCAAGTACGGAGGTTTAGAAATAAAGAAGTGGTCTCAGTTAAGGTTTTGTGGAGAAACAATAACCGAGAAGAGATGACATGGGAAGTGGAAGAAATCATGAAATCCAAATGCCCACACTTATTTCAACCCCCGGAAGAGGGCCAAGAGGAGACATCAAGATCATAAGGTATGTATGATTTCCTTTTTATGCATTTGGGCCGTGTGTGGCCAAATTCTATTGCTATTATGTCATGGCCCTATGAGGCATTGTTATTATGGGTTATTGTGACAGGATGGCAGTGCCATATTATGGGGGAAACTCTGGCGAAATTTTCGTAGAATTCCCGAGTGCTTAACATTCGAAGACGAATGTTCCTAAGTGTTACACCTCAGAAATTTCCTCGTTAGCGTACAGTGAATAGAATATCAGAGGGCATGACGTATATGATGTTTTATTAAGCAAGAAATAGCCTTTAATGGTCCTATTATGATTTCCAAAGACATTCGAGGTGAGAGGAGAAAGTTGCTAAGGGAAACGAGTCATATGATGTGTGTCGGGCAAGAATTACGAGTATCGGGTTAATGACATTTTAATGATGCTTTGGGAAAGAGTTATAACATCCCTTAGATTGATATTTAGGTGCCAAACAAATGTTAAGAAGGTTTCAAAAGGATCGGAGATCAAACGAGTCGACGAGAACAAGTCTCGGAAAGCCAGGCACTATACGGCCAGACATACTGGTCGTATAAAATACACGGACCGTATGTCCAGCCGTAGGTTCATCCCAGAATGGCACACTTCATTGGACCAAACATACGGTCCATACATACGGCCAGTGAAAAATATACGGACTGTATATTGGTCCGTATGTTCTGGTCGGGTCAGATTGTGAATTAATATAAGGGACCTCTCTCACATTTCATTTTCATTTCATTTTCACTCCACAAGTCAAGAAACCTCTAGAATATTCTCTCCACACTTCATCCACAAGAAACAAAAGGAAATTGATGATCAACTTCATCAAACCAACAAGAATCAAGAATTAGAAACACATTAAAGTCATCCAAGTCAAGAAATCCCAAGAGAAGTGAAATAGGGTTTTGGTGCTAAAAGAGTATTTCCACTCAAGACTTGTTTATATGCTATCTAAGGTAAGTTTCATGGTATTTTCATGATGTTTGAAGTATTGATAAGTTGAAACACTTGGATTGTAGAAGAGTATAGAAAATGGGTCATAAATGGGTGAATAATGCCATTGTTGAGAAGTAGTTGGGAAGGGATCATGAAAATGGATATGTTGTGATTTTGAATATGTTATAAATGACATTTAGAACATGGAATAAGTATTATATGTGAAAGAACACGATAGTGAACTTTGATCATGATTATGGAGAATTGGAGTGGAATTATGAAATGTGGCTAATGTAAATAAATGGTGATTGTTGTCTATGATATTGTGGTTGTTGTGATGAACGATTGGGAGTTGATATGTGATATGAGGAATGTCTTATAAACGAGGGAAATGCTACCCAATTTTCTCTAGCTTTAGTAAGCACGTTCTTATAATTGTTTAGCTAATGTCGATACGAATTCCCTTGAAGGTAGAACGTGTGCATTAAAGGAGAACAAGCAAGAAATAGTATAGTTAAACGACAAAGGTATGTAAGGCTAAACCTTTCTTTCTAAGGCATGAATCCTATGCATGATTTTCCTCTTGCTTCAAGAATTTCCTATATTCCGGAAGACTAAGAGCCTATGTTCATGAATAGCTATATGAGATGAGAGATACATTACGAATACGATGATGATGATGATAAGCTTAAGCCTAAAGATTCTAGAGTTCATACTATAACGCCTCGATGAAGTTAATGATGTTGACTATGATTCATTGATGTTTTCCTCATGTGCACTCACCTTAAAACATTAGTCCCCCCAAGGTGAGATATAACGATTATGATTACTCCATAACATAATCGAGGGTTTACGTCCTCATGTCACCCCGACATATCTATAGTTGCCTTCGAGTTTCAATGTATGCCTTGATGATAAATGTATAATGATGCTAAGTATGATAAAGTCATGATATGCCTATGAGATGAATAGTAATGATGAGTCCATGATATGTATGACACAATTCCACAGTGCCTAGATGGCAGGGCATGTCACCGCGAAGGCGGGCTGCATACGATCACACCGTGCCTAGATGGCCGGGCATGTCACCTCTAAAGTGGGCTGCTATGTTTACACCTAGCCTAGAGGGCCGGACATGACACCACTAGCGGGCGACATATGATGGTTACCCGGACGCGGGTTAATGATGATGATGTATATGAGATATGGCGATGATATATATGCTATGGTAATACGTATGATATGCTTATGTATGATATATGTATGAGATGTACCCACACCTAAAAGTACGCAAGTTATATCTTTATCAATGACTTATGATTTCTCTTTTATGTTCATTTCATTCATGCCTTACATACTCAGTACAATGTTTGTACTGACGTCCGTTTTCTTTGGACGCTGTGTTTATGCCCACAGGTAGACAAGGAGGTGATCCAGACTCGTAGGAGCTATTAGCTGATTTGAGAGCACTCCACTTTTCCGGAGGTGCCATTGATTATTTTTTTTTGGTACATATGTATATAATCATGTTTTGGGCATGGCGGGGTCCTGTCCCGTCTATATGTCTAGTACTCCAGTAGAAGCTCGTAGATGCGCAGTTGTGGGTAGTATGGTCTCACAAATTTCTCATCGCATGTATTTATATATTATTTTGATAGCCTAAAGGGCTTATGTTTATAAAGTAAATATGTTTCCTATGATAATAGTTTTCCATGATTATGTGCATAAGAAATATGAATGAAAGCAGATGAGTAATAGAACGAGTGGTGCTTAGTGGTTAGCCCCGGGTGCCCGTCATGGCCCTAGTCGGGTCATGACAAAAGTGGCATCAGAGCAGTTCAGTCCTAGGAAGTGTCTACGAGCCGTGTCTAGTAGAGTCTTGTTTCTGGTGTGTTGCGCGCCACGCTAATAAACAAGGGGCTACAGGATATTTAGAAAAAATGACCATCTTTCTTCTTATGAGATCGTGCGATAGAGCCGTGTATAAGATTTTATCCTCCCTAATAGTGTGTTGTGATTTCAGAAATGCCGCCAAAGGGAAAAGCTAAAGCCGCCCAGAAGGGCAAGACTACGATGAAAAGGCGGGCGGAAAGAGAGCCGCTAATGAATATAGAAGAGGGCGAATCACATAATGAGGCACCGTCTAATGCTTCTTCTACTTCACCTATTACAGAAGAACGAGAAGGGCTTGACTCCGGCTCCCTATGCCTCCCAGTTCCTCCACCGGCTACTTCGGGTCAACAAGTGACCGAAGCTATCCATTTATTGACACAGTTGGTTGCCGCCCAGGCACAACGGCAAAATGCGAGCCCAAGTGATCGGTCAGCTAGTACCAGAGCCCGTGATGAGTTTGAATCCTCCGGAGTTTTTCGGGTTAAAGCCAGATGAAGATCCGCAAGGCTTTATTGATGAGATGTTAAGGACATTAAAGATTATTCATGCCTCCGAGACTGAATCGGTGGAGTTGGCATCTTATAGACTCTGAGATGTGGCGGTATTGTGGTATAATAATTGGATAGCATCGAGAAAAGAGGATGCGCCTCCTCCCGTTTGGCAAGAATTTATAGATGCTTTCATTCGCTATTATTTGCCACCCGAGGTCTGCCAAGTTAGAGCGGATAGATTCCTAAATTTGAAGCAAGGGAATATGAGCGCCCGGGAGTATAGCCTTCACTTTAATTCATTGGCTAGATATGCTCCGACTATGGTGGCCGACATGGGAGATCGGGTGCACAGGTTTGTGAGTGGCTTAGGGCCACAATTATTCAAGGATTGTTTAACGGCTTCGTTGCAAGATGGGATGGACATTTCCCGCATACAAGCCCATGCCCAAAATTTAGAAGGGCAACAACCTCCGCAAAAAGGTGATCGTGATATTGATAGAGGGCAGAGCAAGGGAGCCAGATCTATGGGCACAGGCAGTGATTATAAAGGGGGATCAATGCAGACACATTCTAGGCACTCAGGCCAGTCGGTGACTAGCGCACCTCCACGATTTACGGGCAGGAGATTTGATCGTTCCTTTCATTCAGGACAGGGCTAGAGTTCGAGGGGTCTCGGAGTTCACGGCAGGGGGGAGATTATAGCCGGGGAGACCACCGGTTCCACGATGTAGCGGTGCGGAAAATTACACTCGGGGCCATGTCGCCGGAGCACGGATGCTTGTTATATTTAATGACGGACTGGATACTTGATGCGAGACGTCCCTCGAGGTATGGTAGAGTTGGGGTCCGGCCCGGGGATCGCCGGGTTCTTCGGTGCGCACAGTAGGGGCGATTCCCCGATTCCCGGCGGGCGGGCGGGGGCATCTTCTTCGGGTGCGGGTTCGGCCCCGCATGTATGCTCTAGCCGGACGACGGGATCTTGAGTCCTCCCATGTGGTTACGGAGTATATTGTCGTATTTTCTCATGATGTGTATGCATTGATAGATCCAGGTTCTACCCTATCTTATATTACTCTATATGTTGCCGGTCGTATTGGGGTGAAACCCGAGCCAATTAAACCTTTTGAGGTATCCACTCCGGTTGGCGATCCCGTGATAGCTAGATAAGTGCACAAAGATTGTATAATTGTGATATGCTACCGTCAGACTAAAGCTAATTTAGTTGAGCTGGAAATGTTAGATTTCGATGTGATTATGGGTATGGATTGGTTGGCCTCATGTTATGCTAATGTTGATTGCCGGATGAAAGTAGTTCGATTTTAATTTTCGGGAGAGCCCGTGCTTGAATGGAAAGGTAATACAGCATCTCCAAGAGGTAGGTTTATTTCCTACCTTAAGGCAAGAAAACTGATAGCTAAGGGCTATATTTATCACTTAGTCAGAGTTCATGATACTGAAGCAGAGTCGCCAACTTTTCAATCCGTTCCGGTAGTGAATGAATTTCCGGATGTATTCCCAGATGAACTCCCAGGCCTTTCTCCGGAAAGAGAAATTGATTTCGCTATTGATGTGTTGCCGAACACCAAGCCTATTTCTATTCCTTCTTACAGAATGGCTCCGGCAGAATTGAAAGAGCTGAAGGCACAGTTGAAAGATTTGCTTGAGAAAGGATTTATAGACCCGATTCATCACCGTGGGGAGTACTGGTTTTATTTGTGAAAAAGAAAGACGGCTCCCTACGAATGTGCATTAATTATAGGCAGTTGAACAAGGTGACAATAATGAACAAATATCCTCTTCCAAGGATCGATGATTTGTTTGATCAATTGCAAGGTGCCAAGTGGTTCTCTAAAATAGACTTGAGGTCGGGTTACCATCAAGTAAGAGTTAGAAGAAGATATTCCCAAAACAGCTTTTAGAACGAGATATGGCCATTATGAATTTCGGATTATGTCATTTGGGCTAACTAATGTTCCGGCAGTGTTCATGAATTTGATTAATAATGTGTTCAGGCTTCTCTTGGATCTATTTGTAATAGTATTCGTTGATGATATTCTGGTATACTCTCGCACAGAATCAGAACATGCAGACCATTTACGTATTGTTCTTAGAATTCTTCGAACTCGAGAATTGTATGCAAAATTTTTAAAGTGCGAGTTTTGGCTGAATTCTATGACATTTTTGGGTCATATTATTTCAGATGATGGCATTCGAGTGGACACTCAGAAGATTGAAGCTGTGAAGACTTGGCCAAGGCCTACGACGCCTACAGAAGTTCGTAATTTTCTGGGATTGGCAGGCTATTATAGAAGATTCGTAGAGGGCTTTTCATCTATTTCATCCCCATTGATGAAGCTAACCCAGAAGTCAGCTAAATTTCAGTGGAATGATTCTTGTGAGCGTAGCTTCCAAGAGTTGAAGGATATATTAACTTCAGCTCCAGTTTTAACACTTCCCGAAGGGCCAGATGGTTATGTTGTGTACTGTGACGCTTTTGGTGTTGGGTTAGGATGTGTATTGATGCAGCATGGTAGAGTTATTGCTTATGCTTCGAGACAGCTGCGGAAACATGAAAAGGACTACCCGACTCATGATCTCGAATTGGCTGCAGTTATTCATGCATTAAAAATGTGGAGACATTATTTCTATGGTGTGCACGTTGATATCTATACGGATCACGAAGAGCCTTAGGTATATCTTCAAACAAAGGAGTTGAATGCAACGGCGAGGGGCGGTGGTTAGAATTATTGAAGGATTTTGATGTGAATATCTTATACCACCCCGGGAAAGCAAATGTAGTAGCCGATGCGCTTAGCCACCGATCAATGGGTAGCCTATGCGAAGTTCCTTCAGAGAATAAAGAGTTAGTTCATGAACTCCACCAACTAGCTAATCTTGGAGTACGTTTAATTGATTTAGGTGGAACAGGAGTTAATGTTAATAATCCCACAGTTTCGTCCTTGAACATGGAAGTAAAAGAGCGGCAGTATGAAGATCCTCGGTTGAGCTATTATAGAGACGCATCTCATGAAAAATAAAAGTCTCCATTTGAAATTTCTGTGGATGGAATTCTTAGATACCGAGGCAAACTATGTGTTCCAAATGTTGCCAAATTACGACGTCGAATCCTAGAGGAAGCTCATTATTCTCGATATTCTATTCATCCAGGAACAACAAAGATGTATCATGATCTCAAGCCGATGTATTGGTGGGATGGCATGAAAAGAGACATAGTAGAATTTGTAGCTCAATGTCCAAATTTCCAGCAAGTGAAGATAGAACATCAAAAGCCAAGGGATTATTACAAGCAATGGAAAATTCCTACTTGGAAATGGGAAGTGATCAACATGGATTTTATAGTGGGGTTACCTCATTCCCGAGGCAAGTATGATTCCATATGGGTGATCGTGGACAGACTCACGAAAGCAGCTCATTTTCTTCCAGTCAAAACCACATACTCAGTAGAAGATTATGCCAGGTTGTATCTTAAGGAGATTGTGCGACTCCATGGTATTCCGATATCCATTATTACTGACAGAGGAGCACAATTTACAGCCAAGTTCTGAAAATCTTTCCAAGAAGGTTTGGGTACTCAAGTAAAGCTCAGCACGACATTTCATCCGTAGACCAATGGACAACCTGAACGTACTATTCAGACCTTGGAGGATATGCTACGAGCATGTGTACTAGATTTTGGTGGTAGTTGGGATGGCCACTTACCCCTTATTGAGTTTGCATACAACAATAACTACCATTCCAGTATTCGAATGGCTCCGTATGAAGCTTTATATGGAAGGAAGTGCAGGTCTCCAATTGGATGGTTTGAAATCGGAGAAGTACAGCTAATAGGCCTTGAGTTGATCCAACAAGCAGTAGAAAAAGTCAAGGTGATCCGAGATCAATTGTTGACAGCCCAAAGTCGCCGAAAATCTTACGCGGACAACCGCCGGCGAGACTTAGAGTTTTAAGTTGACGATTGGGTTTTCTTGAAGGTGTCGCCAATGAAAGGTGTGATGAGATTTGGTAAGAAAGGAAAGCTAAGTCCTCGATATATTGGACCCTACAAGATTATCCGCAAGGTGGGTCAAGTGGCTTATGAGTTGGACTTGCCTTCAGAACTTGAGTTAGTCCATCCGATTTTCCATGTCCAATGCTCCGCAAGTGTGTTGGAGATCCTATGAAGATTGTGCCAATAGATGATGTTCAGGTCACAGAAAAGCTAGCCTATGAAGAAGTGCCCATTGCCATATTAGACAGGCAAGTACCAAGACTTCGAAATTAGGAAGTGGCCTCAGTTAAAGTCTTGTGGCGAAATGACAATCGGGAAGAGATGACTTGGGAAGCGAAAGAGAAGATGAAGTCCACATATTCGTATTTATTTCTGCCCCCGGAAGAGGTCTATGATGAGACATCGAGATTATAAGGTATGTATGCTTTTCTTTTATGCGTATGGGTCGTGTGTGGCCAATTTATAATGCTATCGTGTTGTGGCCCTGTGATGCAATGTTATTATGGGTTGTTGTGAGAGGATGGTAGTGCCATATTATAGGGGAAACTCTGGCGAAATTTGTATAGAATTCCCGATGACTTAACATTCGAGGACGACCCCATTTCCAAAAGGGGGGGGGGGAAGAATGTTACACCTCAAAAATTTCCCCGTTAGCGTACAGTGAATAGACTATCAGAGGGCATGACATATATGATGTTTTAGTAAGCAAGAAATAGCCTTTAATGGTCCTAATTAAGATTTCCAAAGACATTCGAGGTGAGAGGAGAAAGTTGCTAAGGGAAGCGAGTCATATGATGTGTGTCGGGCAAGAATTACGAGTACCGGGTTAATGACGATTTAATGATGCTTTGGGAAATAGTTATAAAATCCCTTAGATTGATATTGAGGTGCTAAACAAATGTTAAGAAGGTTTCAAAAGGATCGGAGATCAAACGAGTCGACGAGAACAAGTCTCGGAAAGCCAGGCATTATACGGCCAGACATACTGGCTGTATAAAATACACGAACCGTATGTCCAGCCGTAGGTTCAGCCCAGAATGGCACACTTCAATGGACCAAACATACGGTTTAGACATACAGCCAGTGAAAAATATACGGACTGTATGTTGGTCCGTATGTTACGTCGGGTCAGATTGTGAATTAATATAAGGGACCTCTCTCTCATTTCATTTTCATTTCATTTTCACTCCACAAGTCAAGAAACCTCTAGAATATTCTCTCCACACTTCATCCACAAGAAACCAAAGGAAATTGATGATCAACTTCATCAAACCAACAAGAATCAAGAATTAGAAACACATTAAAGTCATCCAAGTCAAGAAATCCCAAGAGAAGTGAAATAGGGTTTTGGTGCTAGAAGAGTATTTCCACTCACGACTTGTTTCTATGCTATCTAAGGTAAGTTTCATGGTATTTTCGTGATGTTTGAAGTATTGATATGTTGAAACACTTGGATTGTAGAAGAGTATAGAATATGGGTCATAAATGGGTGAATAGTGCCATTGTTGAGAAGTAGTTGGGAAGGGATCATGAAAATGGATATGTTGTGATTATGAATATGTTATAAATGACATTTAGAACATGGAATAAGTATTATATGTGAAAGAACATGATAGTGAACTTTGATCATGATTATGGAGAATTGGAGTAGAATTGTGAAATGTGGCTAATGTAAATAAATGGTGATTGTTGTCTATGATATTGTGGTTGTTGTGATGAACGATTGGGAGTTGATATGTGATATGAGGAAAGTCGTATAAACGAGGTAAATGCTGCCCAATTTTCTCTAGCTTTAGTAAACCCGTTCTTATAATTGTTTAGCTAATGTCGATACGAATTCTCTTGAAGGTAGAACGTGTGCATTAAAGGAGAACAAGCAAGCAATAGTATAGTTAAACGACAAAGGTATGTAAGGCTAAAACTTTCTTTCTAAGGCATGAATCCTATGCATGATTTTCCTCTTGCTTCAAGAATTTCCTATATTCCGGAAGACTAAGAGCCTATGTTCATGAATAGCTATATGAGATGAGAGATACATTACGAATACGATGATGATGATGATAAGATTAAACCTAAAGATTCTAGAGTTCATAATATGATGCCTCTACAAAGTTAATGATGTTGACTATGATTCATTGATGTTTTCCTCATGTGCACTCACCTTAAAACGTTAGTCCCCCCAAGGTGAGATATAACGATTATGATTACTCCATAACGTAATTGGGGGTTTACGACCTCATGTCACACCGACATATCTATAGTTGCCTTCGAGTTTCAATGTATGCCTTGATGATAAATGTATAATGATGCTAAGTATGATAAAGTCATGATATGCCTATGAGATGAATAGTAATGATGAGTCCATGATATGTATGATACGATTACCCCGTGCCTAGATGGCCGGGCATGTCACCGCTAAGGCGGGCTGCTATGTTTACACCAAGCCTAGAGGGCCGGGCATGACACCACTAGTGGGCGGCATATGATGGTTACCCGGACGCGGGTTAATGATGATGATGTATATGAGACATGGCGATGATGTATACGCTATGGTAATACGTATGATATGCTTATGTATGATATATGTATGAGATGTACCCACACCTAAAAGTACGCAAGTTATATCTTTATCCATGACTTATGATTTCTCTTTTATGTTCATTTCATTCATGCCTTACATACTCAGTACAATGTTCGTACTGACGTCCGTTTTCTTTGGACGCTGTGTTCATGCCCACAGGTAGACAGGGAGGTGATCCAGACTCATAGGAGCTATTAGCTGATTTGAGAGCACTCCACTTTTCCGGAGGTGCCATTGATTATGTATTTTGGTACATATGTACATATTCATGTTTTAGGCATGGCAAGGTCCTGTCCCGTCAATATGTCTAGTACTCCAGTAGAGGCTCGTAGATGCGCAGTTGTGGGTAGTATGGTCTCACAAGTTTCTCATCGTATGTATTTATATATTATTTTGATAGCCTAAAGGGCTTATATTTATAAAGTAAATATGTTTCCAATGATAATAGTTTTCTATGATTATGTGCATAAGAAATATGAATGAAAGCAGATGAGTAATAGAACGAGTGGTGCTCGGTGGTTAGCCCCGGGTGCCTGTCATGGCCCTAGTCGGGTCGTGACATTAAGGGGGAAGAATGTTACACCTCAGAGAATTTTTCATTGATGCACAGTGAATAGGCTAGCGAAGAGCACGAAGTGTATGGTATTTCAATAAGTAAATAATGACATTTGATGACCCTACGTAAGATTTCAAAGACATTCGATGTTAGACGAGAAAGGTTGCCAAGAGAAGGCAAGGCATGTGAAATGTATCGAAAAGGATTTGCGAGTAACAAGTTAACGATGATTTAACGATGTTATAGAGAAGAGTTATAACGTCCCTTAGATTGTTAATAAGGTGATAAACAAGTGTTAAGAAGGTTCCATAAGGATTGGAGATCGAACGAAGCGACGAGAACAAGATCAGTGGACTGATGGGTTATACGGCCCATTATACGGACCGTATAATGTTATACGGACCATATAATGGACTACAGGATCATCACAGTGAAGATCCCTCACCGGTGGGATTATACGGTCACTTATACGGACCGTATAATGGACCGTATAATGGTCACAGAGAAGAGAGGTTGAAGGGTCCATTTCACGGTCACTTATACGGACCGTATAAGTTTATACGGACTGTATAACCGTCCGTATAATTTCCCGACAGATCAGATTTTGAGTTATTAAAAAGGAGACCAAATTCATTATTTCATTTCCATTTTTCACTCCTTCTCTCTAAAACATCTCTCTACATTTCTCCCATAAGATTTCAAGAGAAATTAGTGTTCAACTTTATCAAACCAAGTGAATCAAGTGTAAGAAACCCATTAAAGTTCATCCAAGACAAGAAATCCAAGTGAAGGAAAAACTAGGGTTTTGCTCAAGTGAAGTTTTTGCACCCAAGGTTCATTCCTACATCATCTAAGGTAAGTTTTATGACATTTCCATATTGTTTAAGGTATTTGAAAGTTGAAACACTTGGATTATATAAGGAAATAGGAAATGGGTCATGAATGTGGAAGTAGTGCCACTTTTGAGTAAATGTTTGGATTGAGTTATGATTTTTGATACATTATGATTATAATCATGTTATAAATGATATTGAGAACATGGAATAGACATTGTATATGAATGAACGTACTGATGTGATATGACTATGAATATGGATGATTGGGACTGAATTGAGAAGTAAGGATAATGTAGGTGAATAAAGGCTATTGTTATTAGGTTGTGGATGTTATTATTGATGTTTGGGAGTTGATATATGATATGGAGGAAGTTGTATAAATAAAAGAGATGCTATCCAATTTTCTCTAGCTTTAGTCAAGTATGCTAAGCTATCGATTTTCTAATGTTAGTATGTACTCTAATGAAGGTAGAAACGTGAGCACTGAAGAAGAGCGTGCAAGTGATAGAATAGTTGAACGAAGAGGTATGTAAGGCTAACCCTTCTTTCATAAGGCATGGTTCTTTGGCTAAATATCTATCCTTCTATGAGCACACGATATTCTCCAATGATCCTATCTCTAAAAAGCTGCTGAGCTATGATTCTCGATATGATACGATTGTACTAAGTTCCTTATACGACGAGTAATCCTTTAAGGATAGATGTAATGAGTGACGATAGTAATGATGCTAAAGATGCTTATGAGCTTATATATGTATACGTGCCCATGTGTGGCTACTATGAAACCCCGAGCTTATATGGCCGGGTAGAATGAATAGATATGTATGTATATATATATATATATATATATATATATATATATATATATATATATATATATATATATATATATATATATATATAATGCCCGCTCACCATATAGCTTGGGTACGGATAACCACCGAGCCTTGGTAGGGCGGTGTATGTATGACACCGAGCCTTGGTAGGGCCGGGTATGTGAAACACCGGACCTTCGTGGTCGGGTATGCTATATAAATGCTATGTATATGACATCAATATGAATACGAATATGTTAAGTATATGTAAATGCTAGGAAAAGACTATGTATATGCAATGTATGTGATATAAATGTGAGTATGAATAGAAATATGAATATGAATACGAAAATGGATACGAAAGGTAAATGAGTTCGAATACGTATACGGATACGGATATGGATGTATGTACACGGATACATAATAGAAATGGAATGTCCCTATGAAAAGCAAGTAAGTGCTATGACGATGATACTATTATCTCCCATCCTATGCTATTTCATATGTTGTCTATTATGCTTTCATATTGATGTTGATCATGCTTTACATACTCAGTACATTCTTTGTACTGACGTCCTTTTGTTTGTGGACGCTGCGTCATGCCCGTAGGTGGCCAGGGAGACAGACTTGATCCATAGCTATATTTCTCATGGACTACATAGCGGAGCTCCATTTCATTCGGAGCTGCAGCTTTTGGTATAAATTCTTTTGTGCACATATTTATGGGCACGGCGGGGTCCTGTCCCGCCTATATGATATGATATATTCTTTTTAGAGGCTCGTAGACATGTGTATATGGTTAGATGTGTTTGGCCTTGTCGGCCTATATTTTGGGATATTATTTTTGTTAGCCTCGTCGGCTTATGTACATTGATATGGGCATAGTTGCTAATGATGATATAGATGTGTTGTTGCCCAATGGGATTAATATGAATGATGAATGAAAGTATGATTTAACTATGTGGCTCACCTAGATGTGATGTGAAAGTTTGTTAAGAGGTGCCCGGGTAGGTTAGGACCGAGTGCCCGTCGCGGCCCTCCGGTTGGGTCGTGACACCATGTGGCAGGAGTTTGCAGATGCCTTTCTTTGGCATTATTTACCGCCAGAGATACAACGGGCCTGAGCTGATAGGTTCCTGAATCTTAAACAGGGGAACATGAGTGTTCGGGAGTACAGTCTTCATTTTAATTCATTGGCCAGATATGCTCCAGTTGTTGTAGTTGAGATGGAGAATTATTTTTTATCATTTTGTGAGTGGATTGGAACCACACC
Source organism: Lycium ferocissimum (assembly GCF_029784015.1). NCBI lineage: Eukaryota > Viridiplantae > Streptophyta > Magnoliopsida > Solanales > Solanaceae > Lycium > Lycium ferocissimum. Next base: position 39,249,082 of record NC_081344.1, on the reverse strand, counting down.
TGATTGATGTATGATGGTCACCCTTCAGACAGGTATGGATATTTCTTGCATTCAGGCTCACGCTCAGAACCTAGAAGAGCGTAAGCAGTAGCGGAGGGCCGAGCATGAATATGATAGGGGTCAGAGTAAGAGAGCCAGATCTTCAGGATTTTTTAGTGAGTTCAGAGGGGGTTAGAGGCAGCAGTTCTCTAGGCGTTCAGCCTATGCAGCGACTAGTATGCCTTCACAGTTCCTAGGACCAATGTTTGATAGACCCACTAATTTTGAGCCAGCCCAGGGTTCCATAGCCTTAGTTTCTCAGTATAGAGGTGATTCAGGCCAGATGAAGCTACCTTTACCATGATAGACCCAGTGTGGTAAGTTACATGCTGGGTAGTGCCGTTTGGGCTCAGATGTTTGTTATACCTGTGGTCGGCTAGGCCACATTATGCCAGATGTTCCCTTGAGAGGTAGTGGAGGTATAGTTTAGCTGATAGGGTCTGCAGTTGGTTCTCCGAAATATGTACGTCCTCCTGGGCAGGGTTCTTAGACACTAGCCGGTCGTGGTAGAGGTAAAGGTGGAGTGTCCACTTCGAGCGGTCCTCAGAATCGCGTTTATGCATTGGCCGGTCAATAGGATCTTGAGTCTTCACCTGATGTTGTTACAGGTATATTATCAGTTTCTTCCTATGATGTGTATGCATTGGTAGATCCAAGTTCTACATTTTTGTATGTTACTCCTTTTAGCACTGGTCAGTTCGGGGTGAAACCCCAGTCGATCAAACCTTTTGAGGTGTCTACACCCGTTAGTGATCCAGCGATAGCTAGATAGGTATATAGAGATTGTGTGGTTCTAGTTTGTGATCATCATACTATGGCCGATTTTATTGAGTTAGATATGGTAGACTTTGATGTTATTATGGGCATGGATTGGTTGGCTTCTTATTATGCTAATGTTGATTGTAGAACGAAGATGGTTAGATTTAGTTTCCAAGAGAACCAGTTCTAGAGTGGAAGGGTAATACAACATCACCGAGAGGCAGGGTTATTTCCTATCTCAAGGCAAGGAAGATGATTGCCAAAGGCTGTATTTATCGTATAGTCTGGGTTTAGGATGCAGAAGCAAAGCCGTTGGCTCTTCAATCTATTCCAGTAGTAAATGAGTTTCCAGATGTATTTTCGGACGAGCTTCCAGGTCTGCCACTAGAGCAGGAGGTTGACTTTGCTATAGATTTATTACCAGAAACTCAGCCGATATTTATTCCTCTTTATAGAATGACGCCTCTTGAGTTGAGAGATTTGAAGGAGTAGTTAAAGGACTTGCTTAAGAAAGGTTTTATCAGGCATAGCATGTCACAGTGGGGAGCACCGGTGTTGTTTATGATAAAGAAAGATGGTTCGTTGCGAAGGTGTATTGACTATAGGCACTTGAATAAGGTAACAATAAAGAATAAATATCCACTCTCGAGGATTGTTGATTTATTTGATCAGTTGCAGGATGCTAGATGGTTCTTAAAGAAAGATTTGAGATCAGGGTATGACCAGGTGAGAGTTAGAGAGAAGAATATTCCAAAGACGGGCTTTCTGAACCAGATATGGTCACTTCGTGTTCCGGGTAATGTCGTTCGGGTTGACTAATGCACCGGCGGTATTTATGGATTCAATAAACTGTGTATTCAGACCCTTTTTAGATCTGTTCATGATTGTGTTTATTGATGATATTCTAGTATACTCTCGATCGGAAGCATAGCATCTGGATCATTTACGTGCTGTCCTTAAAGTTCTTTAAGCTCGGAAGCTTTATGCAAAGTTCTCTAAATATGAGTTCTAGTTGAACACTGTGACTTTTCTGGGGCATATTATTTCAGCTGACGGTATCCGGGTGGATACGTAGAAGATTGAAGCCATGAAGACTTGGCTGAGACCTACAACACCCACGGAGGTTTATAGTTTTCTAGGCATGGTAGGTTATTACAGGAGGTTTGTAGCAGGTTTTTTCTTCCATTTCTGCACCACTGACGAAGCTGACTCAGAAATTAGCTAAGTTCCAGTGGACGAATGCTTGTGATCGTAGTTTTTAGGAGTTGAATAACAGATTGACTTCGTGTCACGACCCAAACCGATGGGCCGCGACAAGTGCCCAACCACTACTGGCCAAGCACTCCTATGCCTGCATTTACTTCTCACTGACTGTCCTGACCCATATACAATCTGTAACTGTGCTATACTGTCTCCCGAACAATCAACATAAAAGACACCGTACCGGGAACTCACGGCCAACGCATACATATAAACATAAACACTGAGAATAACAGCGTGAGCCGATTTGGCCGCCACACATATATACTGTACAACAAAATACACGCCGACGAGGCTGCATAATATCACGACCACATATCACTGTCTATAGACCTCTATAGAGTACAAACTGTAGAAATGACAGGACAAGGCCCTGTCGTACCCATATATGTACGTAACCGAATAGCACCAAAGGACCGAAGCTCCCGAATCAACGGAGCGTGCGGCTCGCCGCCGAGGGAGGTCTATCGCGATGGATCGTCCGGCCCCGGCTACCTGATCCTGCGCGGGCATGAACGCAGCGTCCACGAAGGGACGTCGCACGAGTAATGTACCGAGTATGTAAGGCATGAATAGTAACATAGTAACGGATGTAAAGTATGAATAATAACGGAATGGAAATATAGAGCATATCGTGAGATAAAAGAGTAACTTTTTGTACATGTGAGTGCCCCTTCGGCGGATGCCATGCATGCTTAGCTTTCTTTTGAAAAATAAATTTTTGTTCATATATACAGAAAATAGAACATATCATATTGCGAGGCGTCGGTCCCGATCCATTTAACCACATATGTCCCGCGTCCAGGCATCCCGCGTCCGGGATGATATCATGTCATATTATACCAACTGATCAGGTGGTTACGCGTATATAACGCTCTCGCCCTTTTTCCCATATTCCCCATATACATATATATATATATATATCATATAAAAAGACGTAAGAGAGCCCAAGAAATTCTGTGTCTCTATTGGAGTGACGTAAGGTTGGTAACCTCCGATTATATTATGGAATAATCATGGTCGCTTTGTCTCACCTTGAAGGAACAATTATTATAAGGTGGGACTATCAATGAAGAATAACATCAAGTGAAAATATAGAATAGGATCATAAATCTCATAAGGCATCAATTCATATACTTTGGAATCTTTAAAAATAGTCATCATCCATGAATAAAATTGAGAAATCAAGAAATAGCTCAACATTCTTATATAAAGTCATTGAAATCATAACTTGGAACCTTTAAACATGAAATCATTCTCATAACAAATTATCATGAGAATATTCTTATCTTTGGCATCATTGTCATCATGATAAAAACATGTCCATCATTGTTGTCATAAGAGCTTACAAAATCATAAACCTCTTCTTTGGAAGAATACGGACATTTTGGAAAACATTTATGGGTTATCGGGAAAGGAATCATGCCTTGGAATCATAGACTTCTAACTTTTGAAAACAAAGAAGTTGTGGAAGCATTTATGAAATCGTAACATAGGAATCATGCCTTTGAAAGAAAGGGACGAGCCTTAACATACCTTTTTGGTCACCTTAACTTTAACTATTCAACGCTTGGCTTCCCAGGCTCGTAAATCTATATTCAAGAAAATTTATACTATTGTTAGACTCATCTTCATAGGCACAATCCTTAAGCCCTCAAACTAACTCTTTCTAGAATTGCTGAAATTTCGCGGAAGATCTCTCCCCGTTTATATGCCTAGCCCGAAATTATAATTCAACAACCAACAACAACAACAACAACAACAATTACAATAACATCATTTCCAACACCAATATGTACCATAAAACATCCCACACGATGTTTCCATACAATTATTTAACGACGTTATCTCCGTAAATAAACCAAAATTAACATTAATAATAGGAGATTCATACCTTATTCTTGTTAAAACAGAGAGATATCTT
>NC_081344.1:39238982-39245000 GCF_029784015.1 Lycium ferocissimum | reverse complement strand
GGAGACAACAACAAAAAAGTAACATTAATGAAATCATAAAGATAAGAATATCAAGCTCATCATAGCATCATTATCGTCATCATTATCATGGAATATATCTCGTCTCTATCTCATAAGCTCTTTAAGAATCTTTAACTTTCATTTGGGATGTAAGAAGATCACGAAAATATAGAAAAGAAATCATAACATAGGAGTCATGCCTTTGAAAGAAGGGGACTAGCCTTACATACCTTTACGTCTCTTTAACTTTGCCGACTAAACGCTTCCCTCCAAGTTCACGATTCTACATTCAAGAGAATTCGTACTAAGATTAGATAACTGAAAACATACTTAAAGCTAAGCTAAGGCGACTAAGGGCTAACGAAAATTGGGCAGCACTTCCTTTGTTTCTACCATTTTCTCCATATAATATAACAACTCCCAACATCAATAACAACATCCATAATATTATAATCAATAAACTTTGCTAAGCTAGACATTATTTAATTCTCAAAATTCCCTCTCAAAGCCAACCATAACCATAATTATCACCCAACGTCGTATTCATTCACATATAATGCTTCTTTAACATCCTTAATATCATTCATAACAAGATTATACCCATGATATGTCAAGAACTATCATTCAAGTCAAGTCACTTGTCACGACCCGACTAGGGGGGCCATGACGAGTGCCCGGAGCTGACTACCGAGCACCACTCATTACGCTAATCACTATACCCATCCAGGACACAAATAATCTCCAAGGCAATACATAAATATACATAAGCCCTCACGGCTGCAAAAATGATATATAAAAATATACACTGATGTATCCATGAGACACTACTACCCACGCATACGTATCTACGAGCCTCTACTAGAGTACTAAGACATAAGGACAGGACCGGACCCCGTCGTACCTAAATATATACACAAAAAAAATCCATCGTGAATCGGCACCTCCGAGTAGTGGAGTGCTCTGTGTAGCCGCACGAAAGAATCCTCTATGAATCACACCGCCTCCGCTCACCGTGGGCATGAACACAGTGTCCATAAAAAGAAAAGACGTCAATACGAACAATGTACTAAGTATGTAAGGCATGAACAATAATAACGTGTCGAAGAGATAGGGAAACATCAAGTAAGGAAACAACCTGCAACTGAATGTCTCATAAGACAAAATTATGCATGCTAACTTACCTCATAAACAACATCATATCGAGTATGCATATATAAGCTGCCCGACCATATAGGTACGGTGTGATCATTAGCCCGCGTCCGGGCCTCTCACGTCCGGATAAACATCTGCGTCGCCCGCATTTAGTAGTGTCCGCATGCGCGTCTAATACGTGTGTGTGTATACGCCCGCCTTAGCGGTGTCTGCCCGGCCATATAAGCACGGTGTAATCTCATTATTTTATACTTATAAAGCATGCATAAGAACTCAAGTATAAACTATAACTCTATTGGGGTGACGTAAGGTCGAGAACCCCTGATTCCTTTATGGAATAGTCATGATTATCATGTCTCACCTTGAAGGAACTAGCATTATAAGGTGAGCCTAACAACAATGAATAACATCAAGGAATCATTAGCTTCATGACACTATCATCATCATTGTCATATTCACAACGCATCACTTATCTTTATTTCTATTATATCCCATATTTTTTAAACATTGGGATATTCTAAAGCAAATCGCGACGAGTTAAGGACAAGACTATTTTGGGATCCGAGGTGGAGACTTTTTACCTCCGATTTTGTTTAATGCACAAGTTGCTTATAAATTTTATTTGGTATAGAAATAATATTGGAGATTAGGGATTAATTAACCATGATTAGGTTAAAGTGGGATTTAGACTTAATCATTTCACTAATTAAGTTGAAATTGGCCGTGTGGGTCCCACCCATGGCTTGGCCACATTTGATTGTCTCAAGCCATGAGTGGGACATGTGTCCAACACCTGGATACCATATAAATAGTAATATGATGACAAAGCAGCCATTTTTCATCTTCACCAACATTAGAAAACCTAAGAGATAGAGAGAGACACTCTCGGCCATGGCTGGCCGAGATTGAATTTGTGAAACCTTGATCAAAAAATATTTTCTTCCAAGTAATCAAATCCTTAGAAGATGTATAACAACATGGAGTAGTCATTGGGGTAACAAGAACAAGTATAAATTCAAGGCACAAGTTGGAGACCAAGTTGAGAAGCAGTATAAAGGTAAGATTTAATCTTCTTTTGCATGTATTAAAGGTGGTTTGAGCATGTTGTAATGTGTAGATATGTATAAAAGTCGTGTATGTTGATGTTGGAAGTTGTCAATTTGTGTAGGAAATTTGTTTTAGGAAAAAATGGCGAATTGATTTACTTGATATTTTGGTTGTTGTTGTCATGGATTTTATGGTGAGAATGAAGGTTAATGGTTCAAGTTGAAGTTGTAATTGTTTGTGGGCTGTTGTAGAAATTAATATGATGTTAATATAGTTTATTGTAAATATGTAAATGATGTTGTTAACGTGTGGTTGTTGGTATAGTTTATGAAATTGGAAGAAAGGAATGTGTTATTGTTGTTCTTGTTGAGTTGAAAGATTACGGGTTGTGTAGTATGTTGGTTGGGCTGTTTTGAATATTGTGCGGGTTGTCCGAAGTGTTCTCGAGTCTTGTTTGAAGGGTCTCGGGTTAGCACTTGAGCGTATGATCATTGATGTTGGCTTGATTGTATGTAGTTGGCTTGAAAATAAGCGAAACGTCGTCTAATTATCTAGAAAGGAGTTACTAACATTAGAATGCGTTTTGAACCTCTTCATAGTTTAATCGTAGTTCTTGACATCTTAATATAGGTTGAGATACTATTGGGCAGCGTATACGTGTCGTGTTGCGAGTAAACGCTAAAGGTATGTAAAGCCTATCCTTTCTTTCTTTTGGCATGTCCTAGATGTAAGTATGATCGATACGAGCTTTGAGGTAATTCTATTCATAAGTTCCGAGCATGTTTTATGATTCTTATTTACTTCTTGATATTAGAATTCTCAAAATAGTCGAGCTACTGCCCTCGAGCTTTCTATATGATCGGATAGTAAATGATTCATGAAAGTTTCTATTCTTGAAAAACTCTATATTGTCTAATGACCATAACTTTTATAAGTTGCCTCGGATTGACTTGATATATGTCTATGATCCCCGAGACGTTATTTGACATAGTTCATAATGATATTCAAAGAATACTAAGTATGACTAATATCCCGATACTCGAGCGTTGATTTGTCTACTTATCTATTGAGTCTTAAAAGATGATTTATATGCATATGGTTTCTCACTACTCTGCTCGTGCCTGTTATTACTTCTTTCACTGAGTCCCGGGCCAGGACACGTTATCGTGCACAGTTTCACTGCATTATTCACCGAGTCCCTCACTAGAGGGTCGGGACACGTTATATATATATGTATATGATGATATGATGATACGGGGATGGCGGCCAGGATGACATATGATGATTCCATTCACCGAGTCCCTCACTAGAGGCCGGGACACGTTATATATGCATATGTACAAGATGATTATCTAATTATGTTTCTAAGTCCCATAATGAATTGGATATCATATTGACATGCATGATTTATGTTTCAAAGGCGAGCCTTGTGGTTTTCTGGTTATTGTACTACTTTTCTATGCTCCTTATTTCGGTATGATCTCGTTTTCGTATTTCATGCTTTACATGCTCGATACATATTAAAATGCGCATCCCCTTTCTTCGGGCCGCGTTTCGTGCCCGCAGTACGTACGCTCGTTTTGGTGATCCGCCAGCTTAGGATATCTGTTCTGCTATCTTGGAGTGCTCCCTTGTTCCGGAGCCTAGATTTTGGTACATATCCTCTGATTGTATATATGTGTTTATCCAGGGGTACGACGGGGCCCTGTCCCGTCATATGTTACTGTTTTCACTCTTAGAGATCTGTAGACATATATGTGGGTCTGTATATAGTGGTTGCTTAGTCGTGTATATATAACTTATGTTTTGGGGCGTTCCCATTCGTAGTGGCAGCCTTGTCGGCTTGCGTATGTATATATATATGTTTTGGAATCTACCGTATGTAGTGGAAGCTTTGTCGGCTTGCACGTATATAGTTGGGACGTTCCCTTTATATTATGACGACCTTGCCGGCTCGTATGCGACGTTATCTGTTGATGTTTGTAACTCCCCCGGGAGACAGGTTGTTATGATATGTATAGATATGCGACAGTTTTTAGACGACGTCATGTCTTTCTATATATAAGTTCTTTATTATGCAAGTTGTGAACGAGTATAGTTAACAGGTGTATATGAGTGTCCAGCTCAGGCACTAGTCATGACTTACGGGGTTGGGTCGTGACAATTTCATGAGAAGCTCTTAATAATCATAGACCTATAGTTTCCGGAATATAAAAGAGTCATAGAAAGATGAGGGAAGTCATGCCTTAGAAAAGAAGGAGCTATCCTTACATACCTTTTTGCCTCTCTAACTTTGCGACTAAGTGCTCCCCTCCGATACTCACAATTCTACATTCAAGAGAATCCGTACTAAAATTAGGTAATCGATAACATACTTATGCTTAAGCTAAAACGACTAAAAGCTAATAAAAATTGGGCAGCATTTCCTTTGTTTCTACAACTTTCTCCATATAATATAACAACTCCCAACATCAACAACAACAACATCCACAATATCATGATCAATAAACTTGTTAAGCTAGATATTATTCAATTCTCACAATCCCTCTTCAAGTCACCCCTAACCATGGTCATCACCCAACGTCGTATTCATTCGCATATAACGCTTTTTCAACATTTTTAATATCATTCATAATAAGATTATACCCATAGCATGTCAAGAACTATGATTCAAATCAAATTACCATTCAAGAATTACACTATTCTCATATTTGTACTCAATTTTCTAGTTTCTTCCATAATCCAAGTCTCTCAATCATTCAATACTCTTAATAGCACAAAATGAACATAAAACTCGCCTGTGATTGTGTAGGAATGGGTTTTGGATGGAAACGCTTCACTTGGAGAAAACCCTAATTTCAATTCCAAAGAGACTTCTAGCTTCCATCAACCCTAGTTAGCATTCTTGCACTTGATTCTACTAGTTTTTGGCATTTGATCTTTGATTTCCCTTGAATTTATATAAATGAAGTGTGGAATATTCTAGAGGTTTTGAGAGAAGCGGAGGAAATGAGAAATAAAACCTTGGGGTCATCTTTGTATAAAAATTAAAAGCTGCCTGACGAGAATTATACGAAACCTTATACGGTCCGTATAATATTATACGGTCCGTATAAGTGACCGTATAACTCCATCAGTGATGGCCCTTCACTGTAACAGTTATACGAACCATTATACGGACCGTATAAATGGTCGTATAATCCACCTTCTCTCCGAACTTGTTCTCGTCGTTTCGTTTGATCTCCAATCCTAATAGAACCTTCTTAGCACTTGTTTAACACTTCATTAACAATCTAAGGGGTGTTATAACTCTTCCTCAAGACATCATTAAATCAACATTAGCTCGGTACTTTGCAAAATCCTTCCAAAACACGACTTATACCTTGCCTTCCCCAACAAACTTTCTTCTCCTGCCTCAAATGTCTTTGGAATCTTAATTAGAATCGCCAAGTAACCTTTCTTACTTGTAGGGACATCATATTCATCTCACCCTACATTAGTCTATCTACCACATGACGACATGAAATTTTTCGAGGTGTAACATCACTATTCAAAAAATACCATTATTTTTACATTTGAGCTCCATACTCTACTTTCTTCCATAATTCAAGTCTTTCAACCACTCAATATTCTTAATGGCATTGAATGAACATAAAACTCTCCTTTTATTATGTAGGAATGGTCTTTGGATGAAAATACCTTACTGTCACGACCCAACCCCGTAGGCCGTGACTAGTGCCCGATCTGGGCACCCAAACGCATCTATCGAACGCTACCTCAAATTATGTCGAACACTTTCGAGTATCCAACCGGAGCCGA
>NC_081344.1:39227440-39238882 GCF_029784015.1 Lycium ferocissimum | reverse complement strand
GGAAGGGTACGATTCTGGGATTTTTCGCGGCCAGGACCTCACTTCGGAGTGCTAGTTATTGATGCATTCTTTTGTGTGCATATTTGAGTATCACGGGGTCCTGTCCCGTTCTTATGTCTCAGTACTCCAGTAGAGGCTCGTAAATGCGTATGCGTTGGTAGTAAGTGTCTCATGAATACACCAGGGTATTTTTTGTATATCATTTTTGGTAGCCTCGTGGGCTAATGTGTATTTATTTATATATATATGTTTTGGGAGTGTTAATGACCATCTTATGAAGAGTTTGTTTTTGAGAATGATATATGGCCAGGTTGGGTATGATAGATAGCATTGTGAGTGGTGTTCGATGGCCAGCTCCGGGTACCCGTCATGGCCCACTAGTTGGGTCATGACACTGCTGGCCACATCCAAAACACAAATCCATGCCCGAACGATACACCCCTTGGTGTCTCCTATCACATTTGTTGCACATAGGATTTTCAAAACCTTTGTGGCCCACACTGGACTATGACTGAGAGTCTAGTGGTCTGAAACTCTAATTCTGGCTGAACTGACCTTTCTAATAATATCAAGACCTCAGGACTGGTGCACTGGCTGCAGATGGCGTGGGTCCTGATGACCTATTGTCAAAAAACTGTCTGCCTCCACCTCCCTGAGATCCTCCATGGCTTACATTTTCTATAGACTTAGCTCTTTTGCTAATTTCTCTATCTTTCTCTTCTTGCAATTTCTCATTCTTCTTTCTTAAGTACGTGTTATTATTCGACTTTCACATCGATGATACAACTGCCCCTTCTCAGGTGATATGCACTTTATTCCACTTTTAATATCATCTCACGTCCCATCCGTTGCTATCAAAAACTTCACAATTTTACGCCAATGGCAATCATCCTCACTTGGGCCTTGGATTTCTTGCTCTTTGCTTTCGCATTCTTGTACGTATAACATTCGATATAAAGAGAAAGTTGCTTACTGCTCTAAGCTTCATGGCACGATCTAGAGTAGAAAGAACTGAGATAATCCTAAATGTCTTGGTAGTTAACCATTTATATGTGTTGTCGGCACACACGTATAAGGAACCACCATTGGACAAGGTTTGTCACGCCTCGAACCATGGCCTGGGTGTAACACGGAACTCGGTACCTGACTGCATGTGACTGAGTAAATTACATGGCTTGCTGAATTAACATGAGATATGTACTTATGCGGAATGTGATTTCAAAACATGAAGGTTAAAGTAAAACGTATGCTATCATAATAATACTGAAAAATACTGTTATCATAATAATACTGAAAAATACTATTTTAATCATGAGTGCGAAAAATAGTCTGTAAGCATGATAGTGCAGCCCACAAGGCTAAACAAAACTGAATACCCAACATGACATACGGATCGGTCTATGCAACCTCGACATGAGGAAATGACCGTGCGAGGATAAGGCCCCAACATACATGATTGTCTAACATGACAGGACTGTTGAAAGTAAGAACAACGTCCCAAAGTAAATAGGGCTCACCAGTCGATATGGTGTAGTACTAACGAACAGATCTGTCATCCTAAAAATATATACCTACAACGTGAAATGCAGACCACGGGAAAAAGGGATGTAAGTACACTAGAATTGTACTTGTATGTAAAGCAACTGAATGAAAAATTGTAAGTGGGGTGCTCGGGGAATGGGCAGCCCAAATCACTAACATGGATACCTGAAGTAATCTAAAACTGAAACTATGACTGTTTACTGAAACTGTAACTATAAACTGAATATGTACTGTAAACTATAACTGAAGCTGTAAACAATAAGTTGTAACTGAAACCTGGACAGACCATTATCTGCCTGATCAAGCTGTAAACTAAGTAAGATATTTTAAGTATGTATATATGTGGGAGAGCCTTAGTAAAACCGACAAGTAACCACCGCGTGAGCACATGGAATCTGATCTCTGCCCTATCAACTAAGCCATCTCATACCTTGTCGGGGTATGAGACATTAACATGACAAGAATGGATCCATAAAATATCCCGTAATGGGAGAACATTAAGAAATCATCCTAACTGGGCGGAGCGATCCTTATCCCACGCTGGCGTACGTAGTTTCAGGCTGTCTGAGCCTTCTCTGTAATAGGTGGCTTCTGAGCCCATGGTTTTCAAAACATAGTTTATAATATAGTTCATAAAATGTATACATAATATAGTTTTCTTGAGACATAGGATTCATGGAGGATTCATGGAATATAGTAATAACAGTTCATGTACATTTTTGTGTTACATGCCTGAAGACTCATGGAAATCAATGTATGAGTATTCATGGATTAAGTAATGAGTTCATGATGCTCAGAATGATATACATGAATGAAATGTGAATTTTTGTTATTTGAACAATAAGAACTTTTAAGCTTTTCATGAACTAGGGTTTAATACTCATAAGGATGACAAATTCATGGAAACATGAACGAACGTGGTGTGGGAGAATTATTAACATTCCCACACATAGAGAGTTAGCCTTTCATACCTTAATGCCGACCTTTAAGCGTACTACATTGTTCGTCACCCCTTTCGATTTTAATTTATAGCAATATATGTCAAAGGGAATCAACATTAGTAATGACACTCATGTCTTGGTCACCTAGGCATTTTATCAAACACTTGGTGGGCATGAAGCTCCACAACCTTTATTAATGATGTTTCTTCACCTCACAATCCATCCTTTTGCTTCTAGATGATTTTAAAACCTCATATCGATACCATTTACGTCATTCTTCATCACCCAATAGGTAGCCAACACCATTAATCAACAATAAAAAACTAACAACCCAAGCCTATAATTGTTCATGCTTTTCTATCAAACCTATTAACTCATATCACATGAACTTAGAGTCTATAATAATCAATACAAAACTATAATCGATTAAAGGATGAAGGTATTACCTTTTTGACGTTCAACTCTCTTGAATTCGGGTTCTAGGGTTTTACGTCCAAAGCCAAGTCTCAATCGATTATCGTGGATTTGAAGGGTGTAATCCTATTAATAAAGTATTGGGGAATTAAAAGAAACTTAGAATCATCATTAAAATTTACCTTGAAGGGTTCTTGAGGCTTGGGATGAGTTCTATCTCTAGGTCATTTTTCATGAACTAGGGTTTAATACTCATAAGGATGACAAATTCATGGAAACATGAACGAGCGTGGCGTGGGGAGAATTGTTAACATTCCCACACATAGAGAGTAAGCCTTACATACGTTAATGCTGGCCTTTAAGCATACTACAATGTTCGTCACCCTTTTCGACTTTAATCTATAACAATATATGTCAAAGGGAATCAACATTAGTAATGACACTCATGTCTTGGTCGTCTAGGCATTTTATCAAACATTTGGTCGGCACGAAGCTCCACAACCTTTATTAATGGTGTTTCTTCACCTCACAACCCATCCTCTTGCTTCTAGATTATTTTAAAATCTCATATCGATACCATTTACATCATTCTTCATCACCCAATCGGTAGCCAACACCATTAATCAACAATCAAAAACTAACAACCCAAACCTATAATTGTTCATTCTTTTCTATCAAACCTATTAACTCATATCACATGAACTTGTAGTCTACAATCATTAATATAAAACTATAATCGATTAAAGGATGAAGGTATTACCTTTTGACGTTCAACTCTCTTGAATTTGGGTTCTATTTTTTTACGCCCAAAGAAAAGTCTCAATCGATTATCGATGGATTTGAAGGGTTTAATCCTGTTAATAAAGTATTGGGGAATTTAAAGAAACTTAGAATCATCATTAAAACTTACCTTGAAGGGGTTTTGAGGCTTGGGATGAGTTCTATCTCTTTCTAGGTTGTTTTTCGCACTTGGGGAAGTTAGGGAAATAAACCCCGACCTTAAATATATAATAAAATACATAACTTGGAAAAATACGACTCCTGCACTACCCTTTCATCGCAAGGGTGCCGGACAAGGTAAAATATTTGTCCGAGAGGCTACTCGCTATTACACCACTCTTGGGGACGCAAGGGCATTGCAACGCCTTCAGTGAAACGGGCATAACTCTTTGTACAGATCTCCATTTGGGCACCACCATATACCGTTGGAAAGTTATTACAAAGGGCTACAACGTTCATGTTTTTGAGTTTTCTCAAATTCCCAATGGATTTTACTAAATCAAGATGGAATACAGACCTATCAAAAACTTAATTGATTCTATCGAATCTTATGCACCTCGCAATCCATCTTGATTCCAAAATAACTATTTCCACCCAAATCCGATGGGACTTCATATGGTTAAAATGTCACGTTAGCGCTCATTTAACCCATTCACACCTAATCCCAATTTATATAGTGTTACAGTATCACTCCGATAAGGCAATGTAGTGACGGATGCCTTGAATCAAAAGGTGGTGAGTATGGGTGGTCTAGCATTGTTACATGTGGGAGAACGTCCTTTGGCTATAGATATTTAGTCTTTGGCTAACTGTTTTGTGAGACTTGACATTTTAGAGCCTAGTAGGGTTTTAGCTTGTATGGAGGGATTGTCTTCCTTATTGGAGCAAATTAAGACTCAACAGTTCGATGATGTGACGTTGTGTAAGATTCATGATAACGTGTTACAAAGAGAGGCTAAAGAAGCGATTCTTGATGGTTAGGGTATTCTGAGGATCAAGGGTCGAGTTTGTGCTTCTAGAGTTGGTGATTTGACTCAATTATCATGGAGAAGGATCATAATTCAAAGTATACCATTCATTCGGGGGGCTACAAAGATGTATCTTTAATTGAAGCAGCATTATTGATGGTGTGAGATGAAAAAGGACATAGTGGAGTTTGTGTCTCGATGTTTGAATTGCCAACAAATGAAGTATGAGCACCAGAAGCCAGGTGGTGTGACTCAGAGTATGCCCATACTCGAGTGAAAGTGGGAGAAGTTTACTATAGACTTTGTGGTAGGATTTTCATGGACTTTGGGTAAATTTCATGTTATTTGGGTCATTGTGGACCGGTTGATGAAATCGGCATATTTCATTCTGGTTTAGACTACTTAAAATTCTGAGAAGTTGGACAAAATCTATAATCGGGAGATAGATCATTTGCATAGGGTGTACATTTTGATCATTTCGGGTCGAGGCATGCAATTTACATCTCAATTCTGGCAGCCTATGCAGAAGGGGTTGGGTACTTGGGTGGAGCTGAGGATAACTTTTCACCCTCAGACTGATGGTTAGTCCAATCGGACTATTCATATTCTCTAGGATATGTTGCGAACTTGTGTGATTGACTTTGGTGATCATTGGGACAAATTCCTACCCTTGGTGGAGTTTTCTTACAGCAATAGTTATCATTCGTGTATTGAGATGGCTCCATTTGAGGCACTATATTGCAACACTTCATAAATTCAGGTTAAGTGTCAATACGTTAGGAGAGTGATAATCTGATATTCTAAACTTATGAAGTCCATCAAAGTGACTTTTGGTGGAAATAGTTGTTTTAACATCAAGACGAATAGTGAGGTGCGTAAGATTTGATATAATCAACTAAGTTGACGGTAGGCCCTACTTCTAGCAAGTCTTCGTGTACATCCGTTAGGAATCTGAGAACACTTAAAACATGAAAATTGTAGCCCTTTGAAATACCTTTTTAAAAATATATGGCTTAGTTCAACAGAGCTGTGAGTAAACTTTTATGATTGTTTTACTGAAAGGTCGCAGAGTAGTCCGCTGGATGAATATGCCCAGCAAATCGCAATACACGGCAGCATTTTTGGCCGCATTTTGGACACATTGTGGCCCAAAAGTTTCTAGGTATTCTGTTACGATTTGAATTTTGATTTGCTGCAGCATTTTACAATATGCGGCACAAATCGATCAGGTGAACGGATCCGCCTATAAATGTCGACCACGTGAAATTTTGATAAATCTTTCTTTCTACTACGTTTTTGGCCAACATTTGAGGAGAAAAGACCCTAGAACTTCTCCAAACCTCAAAAGGTGAGTTCCTACTAAAACCCCAAGTATTATTCCATTTCGTTAACATAGATTAACACCAAATCATCATCCAACCTGTTGGCATATAGCCATGTGTGTTGTTTTGATTATTGACAAAGTGAACCCAATGTAAATAAACCAGGTCGAGATATATGTGGTAATGATTGACAAAGCAAGGACCCGAACAAGTAAAAGCAAACTAGCCCAAACGCATGGTGAAAGCTCCAAGCTAGAAAGCACAGTGATAACCTACAGTGTTCAAATAAGGTGAGGGCAAGCATTTGAGGGAAGCTAGTGAAGTAGAAGTTTCAGACACTATAAAAGGTCTGAAGAAGAAGCCAGCACAGGATGGTAAGAACAAGTCCAAGGACATGTTCCATTGCAATAAAGCAGCAAAGGGGAATGCAGACATATGAACAACAAAATATGTGTGCAAAGACAAGTGCAATCTAGAAATCAGATCATTGAGACAAATAAACCATCAACATACAGGCTCTATCACAAGGGCACATATAAAGCAAAGAAGGAGATGAACACAAACTCAGTCCTAAAAGCAGTTCAATGAAAGGGTAGAACAAGTATGCAAATTGTTCTATACAAAGGTGTCATCAAGTACAGTGGAGGAATCAGGTGTAGTGGACGAATAACCAGCAGTGGTGAGATAATGAAGAAGAGGAGAGGTGAAGTGTCTCAGACTCAGAACACAATGTTCAGAAGGAAGAAATTGTTCAGATAGAGAGTTTGCAGACAAAGCATGTGAATCAGGTTAACAGAAGAACCATGTCTACAAACATGTTCTATCACAGAGCAAGAACAAAATCAGAAGTTAAAGAGTGAGTCAAGATGGAACATGAAAGCAAAAGCAAACTCAAGAAGAAGTCAGAAGTATGAACATGAAAGGGATGATGAAACAGGTTTGAGAACATGTTCTATCTTAGATAGTGCAGAGATTCAGAGGTAGATGAACCAGGTGGATGAAACAGGTTTGTGAACATGCTCTATGGCAAGTCCTACAACAACTAGGATTTGCAGAATTATGGAAAGAACTTGGTGGTCAAGTATACAGATTTCCTTGCCATATTTGTAGGGATTAGTAAGCCTTCTACACATATTAGAAGCGGACTCAACAAGGCAAGAATCCAAACACTACAAAACCCTACGTGATTGTCTTTGATCGACTAGGAAAGGGTTTTATGTTTGCCGACCTGCGGAGCTTCAATTTTATAAATACCCAGGTCTTTCCAAGAAGAAGTTTGTGCACCCACAAAGAGAGAGTTCAGAATATGGTGCTGTCAAAAGATATATCCAGCATATTCAAGAATCCAGGATTGTGTCCCTATTACACAAAGAAGGATCGATGGAGCTGTTTTACTGAATAATGTTTCCCAGTTTTGAAGTCTAGATTGATGTATTAGGTTTGTTTTTTTTGAGCTGTATCTTTATTCGCTTTATTAGAAGCACTAAAGTTGATACAAAAATTTGTAACTCCAAGTAGGAAGTTTACTACTTAGAGATAGCATGCTAATCAGTGGTTGGGTAGCAATGTTGGGGTTTAACGGTTAGATTATAGAGGTTGTAATTGTAACTTTGTAGTTGGCTCATTGTTGTAGTGGAGTTGCAGAAATGCTATAGGTCTGTAGGTCGTGGTTTTCATCACCTTCTGAGCCGGGTGGTTTCCACGTAAATATCATATGTCCTTTACTTACCTGCCTCTTACTATTCTGCATAGACGTTAGCATAGAACAAGAAAAGTAATGTGTTCCTTCCTATAAGCGAGAATTGGATAAATGGTATTAGAGGAGGTTCTCCTCTAGGAGGTTAACACCTTAGGAGAAGATAATGCTGAGTGTTGCACAACCACTAAGGAAGCAGTAAGTGGAACTCAGGCTCAACAATCAAGCTCTTACGATGAAGGCAAAAACCAAAAAGGAAAAACTTACTGCCAAAACACAGAATGGAGTATGTTTCAAGTGCGAGAAGGCTGATTATAGAATTAGAGATTGCCCACTATGGAAAATCAAATGGAAGCAAGAAAGAGCAGAAAAAGAAAGGTTGAAGGATCTGCTCAATGATCAAAAGAGCGACGACGAAGACAAAGAAAATCCCTCAACACTTAAAGCTAATGAGGAGTCAATGTAACGACCCGTTTGGCCATTACCAAACTTCCCTTAACTAGCATCCTAAAACCTCTTTGATCAGTTGTGCCGATAGTTTTGCACGGGGGATTTTTCTATTTAAGTTTACCCATAGCCACTGGACCCAGTACTTCACCGCAGTGAGGAGTGGACTGCTGCAGCGGATCCGCCCCAGCGATCAGTTGCTCGCTATAGCCGGCTGGTTAAAATTTAAGGTTTCTGATATAGCGAAAGGGTCGACTTCCATGAACCCTCCCCCGCGATAATTTTTCGCCATAGCAGTGTCTTGTCATAGTGGCCCTGTGTTCGCTCCAGCAGACGACGCTGGTTAGACCTAGTATTTAAAGTTCATTTCGGGATTTGATCTTATTTTTCTCCCAACCCTCAATCCAAGCCACCGTTTGAGGCATTTCGCAGCTAATCTCATGGGTGCTAGGGAAAGGTAACATCTAGACCTCAATTATTTCACTCTCTTAAATCTCTTCCTTCATTTATTAAGTTTGATTATAGGGTTCGATAAAAATGGTGATTTTCTAACTTGCAAAAAACCTTAGGAAGATAAAATGGGTTTTCATTACATAAAAACATGGCTTTTTTCATGGAACCCTTAGATTCATACTCTATGCTAGTTAACCAACCTTTTTTTTTCTTTTTTCTTTTACTCCTCTCCCAGGATCTCCCACGTTTGCTCCCTTGGTGACTCGAACTCGTAATCTTCGGGTTGAAAGTAGAGGGCGCTTACTATATGAGCAACCCCCTCTTGTTAGTTAACCAACCTCAAATCCTAATTCTTCCACTATTTTTGTAAATGGGTTAAGACTTGGTTTTCTTGAAATTGGGGATTTAAAAGGAATAATTCTATTTATGTCGTGTTGACATAGATAACCATGAAATCTAGATTATTAGTCAATGCAAACCAAGAAAACCAAATTTGAGGAAAAGTTTCGATTTTACCCTTGTGGGCCTGGGATTGTATTTAGATTCTATAGAACCCCATCGAATATGAATGCCTTAATCCGTGACTCTTGCTTACTCGGGTTCCTTGCTATTCCTAGACCCTCCCATCTCGGCTTTCGATTCATAAATGGAAGATGAAGATCAAATGGATGTTTGTGGCACCTGCTCGGTCTCGAGGTAGGTTACGGCTTACTTGAATTAGACTCCAATTAGGATTTCATATATGGGTAGTAGAGAGTGATGGAGAAAGCACGCCTAGGTCTCCGGACACGAAGTTGGGTTGGATTGTCCTACGTTGGTACTGTTATGTGTGGTTGTTGCCTCGTTGTTCTGGTTGGATGTCTCGTTGGTTGTGAGCATTAGCATCTGTATAACATGACTGAGTCTGTACCGTATTGTTGAGTCCTCTTGATGGTTCTAGTTTACTTTATGATTAGACTTCGGTTAGTGAAGCATATGTAGAGTTAGTGATTGTTAGGGAAAGTATGTGTACCTTCAAGTAAGAAGTTGGGATGGATTACTTAGGTTGGTAGTGTTGTTTGATTGTGGCTTGTTTCCTTGTTGCCATGTGCATGATACTAGACTTGCCGTTGAGTTTCCTTATCATGATTGTGAACCCGTATCTCTTTTTTATTGTGTATTTTGTCTTGTAAAGAGGAAGGATGTGATTTATTCGTGATATTCTGATAGGTGTCAATGTGTGGCACAATTGATATTGATAGATTCTCGTTGGCATTGATATCGTTCACGCATTCATACTCATACATTTGGATCGGGTTGTGCATCGCAACATATATTATACGTATATTGGATCGGGTTGCGCTCCGCAACATATTTTATACATATATTGGATCGGGTTGCGTGCCGCAACATATATTATGCATATTTTGGACTGGGTTGGACGTTCCGCAACATATATATATATATATATATATATATGTATATATATATATATATATATATATATGTATATATATATACATTTGGATCGGGTTGCGCACCACAACATAAATTATACGTATATTGAATTAGGCTGTGCGCCGCAGTAGGTACATAGACTTTGCGGGTCCCCCATGGGTCATGACTATCGAGGCGTGGAGGTATTCCACCCGAAGCGTGTGTGTATCATTGCATTGCATACGTATTCATCATTATCATCTCATTTTGCATCTATTGATCGGATTCGTGTGTTGTTCTTGTGTTGGTGATCATTCTAAGAAATTGTGGAAAACTCGGCAGACTTGTGTTTAGGTGTTTCACCATATGCTATGATTCGGCTGTTGGTTTTTTTGTACTTGTGATGTTATGTTTGGACTGTGCTGGTGCTATTGTTTGACTCTGTACTTAGAAATTGAACCTTGAGCTAATTGTTGTATATCCTTGTTATGTGAATTGGCTTGTTTATCTTGTTAACTGAAGTGGAAGAGAAAACTGTTGAGGGTAGTCATATCTTGAGTAGTAGTGTGAATTTTTTCTACAATTGGTCTTAATATGGTCATTTCTATTTGATGACTTAGGTAGTATTCGGGTGTATCTGTACTTGTATCGTGTGGTTAGTGGATTGTGGAGTAGAAGCTCATATCTAGGTTTGAATATTGTATTGTATCCTTGTGGTAGAACCCCTTTCCCCGTACTGATTCTGTGGATTGACCGAGTTATTACCTACCATACTTATCAGTTGTCTGCTATTGTTATTATGATCTTCTAAACGTTGTCGGCCTATGATACTTACTAGTACAAGTGTTGTACTGATACTACTCTTGCTACACCCTATTCGGTGTGTAGAGTTGTTATAGGTTGAGTTCGTGAATTAGTAGCTTTTGAGCATTCTCCGTTGCATATCTTGAAGACTTCTGTTAATTCTATTCCATAACATAGGTTGTGGTCCATTATATTTAATCTATTCCAGTTGTAATCTTAGAAGCTCCTGTACTAGTCTAGACCCGATTTTAGAAATTGGTATTTGTAAAAGTATTTCTTGTATAAATTTTGATTTTAATAGATAATGGAAATTGTTTAGTGTGTTGTTGTTCATTCTTATATAAATGTGAGTGTTTTAGGTAAAAGGGTTCACCTCCTAAGTAGGATTTGGGAGGTGCCCGCACGATCCCCGATTTGGGCCGTGACAAGTTGGTATCAGAGCTTTAGGTTATCGGTCTCACAAGTACAAAAGCAATGTCTTGTATAATCTCATGGAATAGTACGTAGACGTCTGTACCCATCCACGAGAGGCTATAGGTCATTTAGGAAAATTCCTTTCTTTCTGTCTTATCGTGCCACTTCGATCAATTCGGCCTCTAGATATGTCCAATTGTAGCCCAATTTTATTCCCAAATTTGTATCTAACATATTTTTTTTGT
>NC_081344.1:39182459-39227340 GCF_029784015.1 Lycium ferocissimum | reverse complement strand
ACGAGCGATCCAACGCTCCAAACAACACTTCCACGTTATTGAGCACCCTTGAATTAGCAACTTTGCTTGAGGAATTTATTTTTTTTGATGGCCAAATCTTGGTCTCCTTTTTTCTCTTCTTTGGTCGTGTCTCTCCTTCTTCTTTCTTCTTGTGTTTTCTCTAAGTTTCTTGAAAATTCTCTAAGTGTAAAATGATTCTTAAGATGACTAAGTCATCCTTTAAGTAGCCACACACAACAATTCCATGTGGCCATGGCCCACTAATAAGTGGCCGGCCACCCTTGCCCCAAATTTTTTTTATTTTTTTATTTTTTTCAAACTTTCCCAAAATAGCTCACTTACTAAATATGGAAAATTCCTCCCAAGTGTTTTCTTAACATTTCCAAGACATTAAAATCATACACAATTTAAGCCTTTAAAACAATCGCAAGTCTCTCGGGATAGCCTTGTCCCTAACTTCTCATAATTCACTCGAGTTGTCCCGTTACTCAAAATACGGGATATAACATTTACTTGGAAAATCACCCAACTTCAACACCAAAGGGATTCTTGTCTTGTGTCAACCCTAGTGAGCATCCACACACCTAGTTCTCTTGATCCTTGGTATTTTATCTTTGACTTTTCCTTAGGTATGTTTTGAGGTATGTTTTGATATGGTTTGGAGAAGATTCTAGAGGTTTTGAGAGAGTTGGAGAAGGTGAGAAAGTAAAGAAATGAATTTGGGGTCCCCTTATATAAAATTTAAAAGCTGCCCGTCGGGTGTTATACGGTACGAACGACGAAGGGTCGATCAGATCGATGGGGCATGGATCTAGCCATCGAAGTCGTAGAATTTCCAGTGAGCAACTTTCGTTTCCTTTCATTCTACAGTGAGAAGGACGGTCTGTCAAACTGATCGACGGAGCGTCGATCTGCTCCATCGAATGGTCTTTGCGGTACAAAGAACGACCGCCGAACCCCTCTTTCGCAGAACTGCAATAAAGTTTCATTTTGACGAACTTTCCTCTCTTGCCTCAAATGTCTTTGGAATCTTAATTAGAACCATTAAGTATCCCTTCTTACTTGTAGGGACATCATATACACCTTAACTTACGTTAGTCTATTCACCGCTTAGCAACCCGAACTTTCGAGGTGTAACACTCTACCCCCTTAGGGACATTTGTCCTCGAATGTTAAGTTCTCGGGAATCCTACAAAAATTTTGCCAGAGTTTCCCCTATTATATAGTACTACCATCCTGTCACAGCAACCCAAAATAACATTGCCACACAGAGCTGCGATATCACATCAAGAAACATGGCCACACACGACCCGAAAATGAATAAAGAAAGCATCTCATACCTGGGAACAATGGTGGCTCATCTTGAGCCTCTTCCGAGGGTGGAAACAAATGCGGATATTTGGACTTCATTTCTTCCGCTTCCCAAGTCATTTCTTCTTTATTATTTTTCCTCCACAGAACCTTTACCGAAGCTACATCTTTAGTTCTCAGTTTCCGTACCTGCCTATCTAGTATGGCAATAGGTACCTCTTCATAAGCAAACTTCTCAGTGATTTGAACATCCTCTACAGGTACGATTCTGGAAGGATCTCCAACACATTTACGGAGCATCGATACATGGAAAACTGGATGAACTGTCTCGAGTTCTGCATGTAAGTCCAATTCATAAGCCACTTGGCCCACTTTGCGTACAATATTATAAGGCCTAATGTATCGGGGGCTAAGCTTGCCCTTCTTGCCAAACCTCATCACACCCTTCATTGGCGACACTTTTAGAAATACCCAGTCATTGACTTGGAATTTTAAGTTTCGTCGACAGTTGTCCGCATAAGACTTTTGGCGGCTCTGGGCTATCAACAACCGATCTTGAATAAGCCTAATCTTTGCAACTGCTTGCTGGATTAATTCTGGACCTATCAATTGTGTCTCTTCGACTTCGAACCACCCAATTGGCGACCTACATTTCCTTCCATACAAAGCTTCATATGGAGCCGTCTGGATGCTAAAATGATAACTGTTGTTGTAGGGAAACTCAATAAGTGGCAAGTGATCATCCTAATTGGATCCGAAATCCAATACACATGCCCGCAACATATCTTCCAAGGTCTGAATAGTGCGTTCAGCTTGCCCATCAGTTTGTGGATGAAATATTGTGCTAAGTCTCACTTGAGTTCCCAAACCTTCTTGGAAAGACTTTCAGAATTTAGCAGTAACTTGTGCTCCTCTATCTGTGATAATAGATACTGGTACACTATGAAGTCGGACTATCTCTTTAAGATATAACCTTGCATAATCTTCTGCTGAATATATGGTTTTGACCGGAAGAAAATGAGCTGATTTCGTGAGTCTGTCAAATGATCACCCATATGGAGTCATACTTGCACCGGGAACGAGGCAAACCTACAATGAAATCCATATTGGTCACTTCCCATTTCCAGGTTTGAATTTCCATAGCTTGCAACAATCCTCCTGGCTTTTGATGCTCAATTTTCACTCGTTGGCAATTTGGACATTGAGCTACAAATTCTCCTATATCCTTCTTTATTCCATTCCACCAATATATTGACTTAAGATCATGGTACATCTTTGTCGCTCCTGGATGAATAGAATAATGAGAGTAATGAGCTTCTTCCAGAATCTGACGACGTAGTCCTGCCACATCTGGCACACAGAGCCTGCCTCGATACCTAAGAACTCCATCTGCAGAAACCTCAAATGGTGACTTCTCTTTCCTAGGAAATGTATCTCTATAATGACTCAACTGGGGGTCTTCATATTGGCGCTCTCTCACCTCCATATCCAAGGATGAAACAGCTGGATTGTGGATACCAACTCCTGCATTGCCTGAATCAATTAGATGAACTCCTAGGCTAGCTAGCTGGTGGAGCTCATGGACTAATTCTTTCTTCTCCGCCTGAACTTCACATAGGCAGCCCATAGATTTGTTGCTAAGAGCATCAGCCACCACATTCGCCTTATCAGTATGGTATAGTATACTCACATCATAATCTTTCAATAACTTTAACCATCGCCTCGGCCGAAGATTCAACTCCTTCTGTCTGAAGATATATTGGAGGCTCTTATAACATGCACAGCATACAAATAATGTCTCCATATCTTTAGTGCATGAATAACTGAAGCTAATTCAAGATCGTGAGTTGGATAATTCTTCTCATGCTTCTGCAACTGCCCAGAAGCATAGGCGACAACCTTACCGTGCTACATCAACACATAACCCAATCTAACACCGGAGGCATCACAATACACAGCATAACCATCGGCCCTTTCTGGAAGGGGTAAAACTGGAGCTGAAGTCAACCTATCCTTCAATTCCTAGAAACTGCGTTCACAAGCATCGGTCCACTGAAATTTTGCTGACTTCTGAGTTAGCTTCGTCAGTGGTGCAGAAATAGAAGAAAATCCTTTCACAAATCTTCTATAATAGCCTGCCAAACCTAAAAAGCTACGGACTTCTGTAGGCATTGTAGGCCTTGGCCAAGTCTTCACAGCCTCAATTTTTTTAGTATCAACTCGAATGTCGTTCACTGAAATGATATGGCCCAGAAAAGTTACCGAATTCAGCCATAATTCGAATTTCAAAAATTTAGCATACAATTCACGAGCCTAAAGAATTCCGAGGACAGTACGCAAATGATCTGCATGTTCTGCTTCAGTTCGAGAATATACTAGAATGTCATCAATGAACACTATCACAAATAGATCTAAGAAAGGCCTGAACATGTTATTCATCAAATTCATGAACACCGCTGGGGCATTTGTCAACCCGAATGACATTCTCAAAATTCATAATGAGCATATCGGTTCGAAAACATCTTGAATGTCTTTTTCTCTAACTCTCACTTGATGATAACCTGACCTCAGATCTATTTTGGAAAACCACTTGGCACCCTGTAATTGATCAAACAAATCATCGATTCTCAGAAGCAGATATTTGTTCTTTATTGTCACCTTATTCAGCTGCCTATAGTCAATGCACATTCGTAAAGAGCATTCTTTCTTTCTTACGAATAAGACTGGTGCTCCCCATGGCGATGAACTGGGTCTAATGAATCCCTTCTCGAGCAAGTCTTTCAATTTCACCTTTAGCTCTTTCAATTTGCGGGAGCCCGTGCAGTAGGAGGAATAGATATAGGTTTGGTATTCGGCAGCACATCGATAGCGAAATCAATCTCCCGTTCCGGTGGAAGACCTGCAAGTTCATCCAAAAATACGTCCTGAAACTCATTTACTACTGGATGGATTAAAAAGGCGGTGGAATTTCTTCGGTGTCATGAACTCGGACTAAATGATAAATATAGCCTTTAGCGATCATTTTCCTCGCTTTGAGGTAGGAAATAAACCTACCCCTTGGAGATGCTGTGTTACCTTTCCATTCAAGTACTGGTTCTCCTAGAAATTGGAATCGAACCATCTTTGTTCTACAATCCACATTAGCATAATAAGAGGTCAACCAATCCATGCCCATGATCACATCAAAATCTAGCATTTCCAGCTTAATCAAATCAGCTATAGTTTGACGATTACATACCACAATCACACAATTTCTATATACTTGCCTAGCTATTGCTGGGTCACCAACAAGAGGGGACACCTCAAAAGGCTTTATTGGCTCGGGTTTCACCCCAATACGATCAGTGATATACGGAGAAATATACGATAAGGTAGAACCCAGATCAATCAATGCATAAACATCATGGGAGAATATGAATAGTATACCTGTAACCACATCTGGGGAGGACTCAAGATCCTGATATCCGGCTAAAGCATAAATACGGCGCTAGGTGCCACCTGAACTGGATGCTCCTCTTCTGCCCCTACCATGGCCTGCTGAAGTCTGGGGAGTCTATCTTACTGGGTGCACGGATGAGGAAGAACCAGCGACTGATCCCGTGGGCTGTGTCCCAACTCTACCACCCATCGATGGATAATCGCGCATCATATGCCCAACCTGACCACAGGTATAACAAGCATCTGAACCTCGGCGACACTGGCCTGAATGTAATCTACCGCACTGACTACATCGCGTCACCGGTGGTCTCCTCTGACTAGGATCACCTCCAAACTGAGGACCTGAAACCTTCTAACTCTGACCCAAACTGGAATAAATGGGGTGATCAAATCTCCTGCCCGAAAATTGAGGAGGTGCACTAGTCGCGGACTGGCTCGAATATCTGGAATCCTGTTGCCGCTGACCCCCTCTATACTCACTACTAGCACCGACAGATCTGGCCCTCTTGCTCTGCCCCCTATCAATATCGCGCTCACCCCTTTGCGACTGCTGCTCTTCAAAATTCTGGGTGTGGGCCTGAATACGGGAGATGTCCATCCCCTCCTGTAGTGAAGTTGTCAATCAATCCTTGAATAACTGTGGCCCTAAGCCACTCACATATCGATGTACTCTTTCTCCCATATTCGCTACCATTGTCGGGGCATACCTAGCCAATGAATTAAAATGAAGGTTGTACTTTCGGACACTCATATTCCCTTGCTTGAGATTCAAGAATTTATCAGCTCGGGACCGACGGACCTCGGGTGGTAAATAATGACGGATAAAAGTATTCACGAACTCTTGCCAAACCGGGGGAGACACATTTTTCCCTCTTGCAGAAATCCAATTGTTATACCATAGAACTGCCACACCCCGCAACCTATAAGAATGCCAGCTCTACTAACTCGATATCTGAAGCATGGATGATCCTCAACATCCTCAATATCTCATCTATAAAGCCTTGCGGGTCTTCATCCGGCTTTAACTCGAGAAATTATAGAGAGGAATTAAGCTCATAAAATCATGGGCCCTTGCACTAACCGCCCGATCACCTGGACCCGTACTCTGTCGTTGAGCTTGAGCGGCAACCAACTGAGTTAATAGCTGAATAGCCTCGATCATTTGTTGACCCGAAGCACCCGGTGGAAGAATTAGAGGCACAGGAGATGGAGTAGAGACCCCTCCTTGTTCTTCTAGAATAGGCTGAGTGTGAGAGGTATGAGATGGATCCTATTATGGGACTCACCCTCTTCTATATTTGTTGGTGGCTCCCTTTCCATCCGCCTTTCTGTCGTGGCCTTGCCCTTCTGGGCGGTTGTGGCTTTTCTCTTTACCGGCATCGCTGAAATCATAACGCACAATTAGGAAAAAGGAAATCTTATAACATAACTCTATCACATGATCTAAGAGGAAGAAAGACGGTTATTTTTCCTAAATGCCCCGCAGCCTCTTGTTTATAAGTGTGGCGCGGTTCACAATCATAAACGAGACTCTGCTGGACACGGCTCGTAGACACATCCTAGGACGGAACTGCTCTGATACTAATTTTTCACGACCCAATAAGTGGGCCATGATGGGTACCCGAAGCTGGCCACCGAGCACCACTCACAATGCTATCTATCATACCCACCCTGGCCATCTATCATTCTCAAGACAAAACTCTTCATAAGATGGTCATTAACACTCCCAAAAAATATATATATATAAATATATACACATTAGCCCGCGAGGCTACCAAAAATGATATACAAAAGATACACTGGTGTATTCATGAGACACCTACTACCCACGCATGCGCATCTACGAGCCTCTACTGGAGTACTGAGACATAAGGATGGGACAGGACCCCGTCATACCCAAATATGTACACAAAAGAATGCATCAATAACTGGCACCTCCGGAGTAGTGGAGTGCTCCTGTGTAGCTGCTGATAGACTCCTATGAATCTGTACCGCCTCCCTGTCTACCTGTGGGCATGAACACAACATCCATAGAAAGAAAGGACGTCAGTACGAACAATGTACTGAGTATGTAAGGCATACATAATAACAAGCTAAAGATATGTAAGAATATAAGATAAAGGGATAACCTGTAATTGATTGCCTCTTAAGGCGGAATCATGCATGCTAACTTACATAATAAACAACATCATATCATATAAGCATATATATATAACTGTCCGACCATATAGGTATGGTGTGATCATCATTAGCCCACGTCCGGGCCTCCTGCGTCCGAGGTAAACATCTCATGCCGCCCACTAGTGGTGTCTGCCCATGCCATCTAAACATGGTGTAACCATCCTCATAGCGGCCCACTACGCCTATCGTAGTGGTGTCTGCCCGGCCAACTAGGCATGGTGTAGTCTTACATATACATAATCTAAAGCATGCAAAAGAGCTCAAGTAAAACTGTAACTCCATCGGAGTGGCGTAAGGTCGGGAACCTCCGATCATATTATGGAGTAATCCTCATCACCACGTCGCACCTTGAAGGAACTAATATCATGAGGTGAGACAATAACAAGAAGTAACATTAATGAAATCATAAAGATAAGAATATCAAGCTCATCATAGCATCATTATCATCATCATTATCATGGAACATATCTCATCTCTATCTCATAAGAAGCTCTTAAGAATCTTTAACTTTCATCTTTTGGGATGTAAGAAGATCACGGAAATATAGAAAAGAAATCATAACATATGAGTCATGCCTTTGAAAGAAGGGGTCTAGCCTTACATACCTTTACATCTCTTTAACTTTGCTGACTAAACGCTTCCCTCCAAAGTTTACGATTCTACATTCAAGAGAATTCGTACTAAGATTAGATAACCGGAAACATACTTAAAGCTAAGCTAAGGCGACTAAGGGCTAACGAAAATTGGGCAGTACTTCCTTTGTTTCTCCCATTTTCTCCATATAATATAACAACTCCCAACATCAATAACAACATCCATAATATCATAATCAATAAACTTTGCTAAGCTAGACATTATTCAATTCTCAAAATTCCCTCTCAAAGCCATCCATAACCATAATTATCACCCAATGTCGTATTCATTCACATATAATGCTTCTTTAACATCCTTAATATCATTCATAAAAAGATTATACCCATGATATGTCAAGAACTATCATTCAAGTCAAGTCATTATTCAAGAAATACCATTATTTTCACATTTGAGCTCCATACTCTATTTTCTTCCATAATTCAAGTCTTTCAACCACTCAATATTCTTAATGGCATGGAATGAACATAAAACTCAGCCTTTATTATGTAGGAATAGGCTTTGAATGAAAATACTTTACTTGGGGAAAACCTCAACTTCAACACCAAAGGGATTCTTGCCTTGTGTCAACCCTAGTGAGCATCCACACACTTAGTTCGCTTGATCCTTGGTATTTGATCTTTGACTTTTCCTTGGGTATGTTTTGACATGGTTTGGCGAAGTTTCTAGAGGTTTTGAGAGAGTTGGAGAAGGTGAGAAATGAAAGAAATGAATTTGGGGTCCCCTTATATAAAATTTAAAAGCTGCCCGTCGGGTGTTATACGGTACGAAAGGTGAAGGTTCGATCAGATCGACGGGGCATCGATCTGACTATCGAAGTTGTAAAATTTCCAGTGAGCAACTTTCATTTCCTTTCATTCTACAGTGAGAAGGATGGTCCGTCGAACTGATCAATGGAGCGTCGATCTGCTTCGTCGAATGGTCTTTGCACTAAATCAATTCTACGGCACCATCGATGAAGCTTCGACCCGTCCGACGGTACAAAGAAAAATCACCGAACCCCCCTTTCGCAGAACTACAATGAAGTTTCATTTTGACTAACTTTCTTCTCTTGCCTCAAATGTCTTTAGAATCTTAATTAGAACCATTAAGTATCCCTTCTTGCTTGTAGGGACATCATATACACCTTAACTTACGTTAGTCTATTCACCACTCAGTAACCCAAAATTCTGAGGTGTAACAAGCAGGGTCACTATCTGAGGGACTATCCATCTGTGAGACAGAGGCACTAGAGTAACATGGCTCAGTCCACAAATTCAATAGCTCCCCGTGATTCTCAAGCCCAAGATGGGGGTAATGCAGCTATGTTTGGTAATACAGGTGGAAGTCAGAACCACTTGTATGTTTTAGCAGGTCGTCAGGACTCATACGCATCCCCATATGTCGCCAAAAGTATGATGATGATAGCTCTAATGTTAGACCCCACGGGGAAGCCCATTATGAATTTAGCCGCAGCAGGCATTAGTTGATCACTATGATTTTGAACAGAATAGAACTTAAGGGAAAATCACCTATGATTTGAGAATGTCGCGATTTTGTTTTTAAAGATGTATATTTTGTCGTACAACCTATGCATATGACTAAGAAGAAATTGTGTACGACATGAGAACCAAGAGCAGACGATATTGAATTTCAGGTAATAATTTTAATTTGTTCAAGTTTATTGAGATCAGAACTAGAAAGTACTATGTTAGTAAGGTACTACAACAAGTAGGTATTACTATGAGATAAGAAGATCTGATCGTTCCCTCTTAGGTTATGTGATTAAGTGTTTACCCCAGATGTGTATAGTTTGACATGATTTTAAAGGGTATAGAAAGTTTAGGGTTAGGTATTTCAATCTTTCATTTAAGAGAGACGTAATTTCCCTAAGCTTGATCCATGTCTATCATTAAGGAAAGATAGTATACGACTGTAGAATAGGGTCGGATGATCACGGAAGTTAGAAATAACATTGTGCTTCACTTTAGTATTCAGAACAAATCAAAGAACATGATGCTAGCAAGTGGTTAGTAGAAGAATAGTGAGTTTTGAGTAGATACAGTTAATTAGAAATTTTAGCTGAGCTAGTAGAGGTACGATTTGATATCCTTAGTTAGGTTAACACTAGTGAGTGCGTAACAGTTTGAATATACCGAATACGTGTTAGAATCCAACGAGTTTAAGTTAAATCTGAAGTACCATGACAGTGGAAGAAGAAAAGCAGCTAAGTAGTAAGAGAGCAAATAACAGAAGAATAGTCTTAAAGAGTTAAAAAAAAAAAAGGATTTTCCCTAAGACTTACAGTATGAGCAAAGATAAGTCGTTAAGATAGAATATCCCAATTAATAATACATTAGCTCTCAGTCCATGTAAATAATTCAGTTTTTCCTAGTAAGGAAGGTTGCTCAGAAGTGAGTCGAAAGATGAGTTGTCAGTGACGTAAAGTGCAAAGAATTACAGAAGATAAGGTAAGTTGGTCAGATCCCAACAAGAGAGAAGGATTCTGTAATAATGTTACACCCCAAAACCCACCGGATATTATTGTAATAACCGTTTTGGTTTTTATAGTGTTTTTACATCCGATGCTATGGCACTTTCTTGCTTTGGTGAAAATATAGGCTTAAAAGTGAAAGTGGTTGACCCGAAGTTGACTTTTGGGCAAACGAACCTTTTTCAAAATTTCATCAATTTCGAGAGGTCCGGATAGTCATTTAGAACTTGTGTGTGCATTTGATTTGGTTCCCAATGCATTCGGATGCATTTCGGGACATTGGATGGGAAATGGGAATTAAGGCATCGGTGGTTGACTCGGTCAACGAGACCTCCGTTGGGAATTTCGAGGCCACAGGCGCGTTCGTAGCGCATTTTTATGTGGGACTAGGTATCTGGTATGTGAGCAGATGGCCTCGGGAGTTAGTCGAAAAATCGGATCGAAAGAAAATATTGGGCCAAGTTTCTGGTGTCTGGTGCCCACTTTGGCGGCACCAGCAGGCACTGGCACCGGGGCGGTAGCCACCGCCGGGGGCGGTGGCCCCAACCATTTTGGTATGAGCCATTTGGCTTGACCGCTGAAGCGGTCAGGTGGCCATTTGGGGCGGTCCAGTTACCGCTACAGCGGTGACGGGCAGTGACTGTTCATTTAATGAGTCTTAAATGAGTCTTAGACCCTCATTATTTCATATCTCGATATTGGGGCTTGGGAAAGCTGTTCTTGGAGACAAATTGAAGGAAATCTTGGAGGTAAAACCTTGTCTAATCCTTTACTTCTCTTTAATCACAATCATCTTAGACTTTCCCCTTCCCTTTTCAATCCCTTAGAAATGGAATTTGAAGGAGGGTTTTGGGAGATTTTTCTCTAAGATTATACTTGATAAATTGATGATGTTAATGTTAAAATGTGATGAATCTAAGCTTAGTAATCATATATCTTTCACTTTTAACGTTGAATTTCGGATTTGGAGAATTAGGGTTCATACCCAATTTGGGGGTTTTTACTAGAAATCAGATTTGGGGATAATTCTTGAGCTAAATCAACAATTAATGATTGGGTTATGATTACCTAGGATTCAATTTGGTATTTTACCCGTGAATTTTCCGTTTTGCCCTTGTGGGCCCGTTTTCCCCAATTTCTAGGGTTAAAATGGACCTAATTGATATCATAGCAATATTAGTATCATTATTCATGATTTCTAATTTAGAATTCGATTATGCTTAGACTACTTTGGTTCTGAGCTTCAGAGGAAGGGCAAGGCGATAGAGTGACTTGTTGGTGTTGCAGTTCGGCAGTCCAGGTAGGTTATGGTTTACCTTTGGTGAGACTTAGTATAGTGAATCACATATTTAGATTATGATGTCGGAGACAGCATGTGAACCTTCGGGTGTGAAGTTGGGATGGATATTGCCTTAGGTTGGGCCCTGATGTGTGTTGGGACTAGCCACCCCGTTATATGTGTTTGATTGTTTAATTGTGTTGGCTTGATGCCATGTGTAGTTGGTAGATATAGAATGTCGCTTGTTGTCCCGATTTGGATAGGATTGACATACCCGTTGTTGGTATTTGTACTTTGATATATTATTGGCGTACCCTTGTTGGTACTTGAGTTATTGATATATGTTGGCATACCACTTGATTTATATATGTTGGTATTGTGATGTGATACATTGTTGGCATACCCCGTTGAGGTACTTGTGATATTGAGCTTGCTTGTTGATGATTGACATATGCATTGCACGCATTCTCTCATATTATCATGCATGGCCGATATCCGGTGATGATCCGGTATCGTTGATTGAGCGAAACTGATATTTGATAAACTCTTTTACTTGAGTGATTGTGAAAAAGGCCGATGTCCGAAGATCCATTCCGGAATCGTTGTTTATATGAAATTGACACTTGATAAACTCTTTTACTTGAGTGATTGTGAGGAGGCCGATGTCCGAGGTTCAATTCCGGAATCGTTGATTTATGAAACTGATATTTGACAACTCTTTTGAGTGATTGTGAGGAGGCCGATGTCCGATGGTTATATTCGGGCATCGTTGTTGCATGGCCGATTCTGATGTTATTCCGAAATCGATTGTTAGTGCATGGGCTCCGCGGGTCCCCCAGAGTGGTGCCGGTGAGACTCCCCTTGTGAGCAATTAGCTAGGGTCCCGTCTGTCTGTTTGGCAAAGATCCGGGACGGGTGGCACTTAGACTTCGCGAGTCACACTGGGTTGTGCTGCCGAGACGTCGATATTTTCGTCCGGAGTACATGTGTACATCTCATTTGCATAGCATGGCATGGCATCACATTCATACCATTATTGCATTGCATTGCATTATGACTTGAGTGAGATGTCGTGATGATTGTATTGTGACGATTGTGTGGATTGATGATTTGATGATTCTATTGTGGTGATTGTTTCAGGATTAGATATACTCAGACTTATTATATTGGGGTTAGATACTTACATAGGTGTTGATGGATACTCGGTTACGATTATATTGTTCCATGCGTGATTGGTTTACTTGTTTATCTGCGTTATTTTCTGAATTGTGTTAACTATGCTTAGTCGGCCTATGATGCCTACTAGTCTATCGTTGTTTGTCGACCGCACTTGTTGCATTCTTTTATGAATGCGAGTATCGAGCCGGATCTACTCTCTCGACTCGTGGCTGATCGACTCTCAGCTTCTACATGAGTTTTTCAGGGTGAGCATGGCGTCCACTGACCTCGATGACTTTTCTATTGTTTATGTCTTACTTTTCTTTCAAGACATGATTTGAGACATTTATGTATTATTATTCAGACCTTAGTATTCGGATTTAGATGCTCTTGTATGACGGACCAGATATACGGGGTGGATTCATTTACTTCCGTACACTATATTATATTATATTATATTATATTGTGAGACTTACGTCATTTTACTTTCTTATTTTATTATATTTATTGATTGTGAATGTTGAGTTAAGGGTTCGCCTACCGAGGTGGGAATGGTAGGTGCCCGCATGACCTAGGCTAAAATGGGTCGTGACAAGTTGGTATCAGAGCCCTAGGTTACCCGGTCTTTAATACAAGAGCGTGTCTAGTAGAGTCTCGTGGATCGGTACGATGAGCTCCGTACTTATCTGCGGGAGGCTATGGGACATTTAGGAAATCTCACCTTCTTTCTTTCCATCGTGCTACTTTATTCAAATTGGTATCTGGAAAGACCAAATTGGTATCTGACTCTTATCTCTTCTCTCACAGATGGTGAGGACTCGAGCTACTATGGCCCGAGGTCAGGTGCCGGAGCCCGCAGCTACGGCTGGCACCCGAGGGCGCGCTACAGTCAGAGGACGCGGCAGAGCGAGAGGCCGCGGGCTGCCCCAGCCAGGGGTAGAGCTCCGACGGTGGGCCAGCGACGAGAGAGGTCTCCATCTCCCGAGCCCGAGTACCAGCCGGGTAGAGACCAGACCGTAGGGGATGGCGTGACCCCAGCACGGACACAGCCTGAGGTTACTTCTGACCAGGCCGTGCATGACACTATGGCTAGGATCCTACTTCATCTTGATGCCCAGCAGGCGGCCGCCGGTGTTACTACTCCCGGCGGGGGTTCACAGACTAGGGTTGGGGCAGACCCCTGAGCAGCGACCCACGCGGGTAGCACATCCCGCCGCAGCTATGGCTCCCCGCATTGATACTATACCCCCCCCTGGTGAGGATATTAGGCCCATGGATGGCGCCGTTATGACTGCTGCTGATCGGAGGACGGTGGGGAGGTTCAGGAAGTTAGAGCCGCCGAGGTTCTCTGGTACTTCGTCTGAGGATGCCTATGAGTTTATTCTTGATATGCATGAGTTGTTGCACCGTATGGGGATAGTGGAGACCCACGGTGTTGATTATGTGTCCTACCAGTTTCGCGGCGACGCGAAGACGTGGTGGAGGTATTTCGTGGCGTGCAGACCTGAGGGTTCTCCTCCGTTGACTTGGACTCAGTTCTACCGGGCCTTCCTTGAGAAGTATGTGCCCCGGTCTTTGAGAGAGGCTCGTAGGGAGAATTTTTCTACACCTTGAGCAGAGGGGCATGTCCTTGGAGTCTTATGTGACCCGTTTCCTCTATTTGGCCCGATACTCTACTCCGTTGATTCCTACCGAGGCTGATAGGATCAGGCGCTTTGTTGGAGGACTAGTGGGCTCTCTACAGATTCCTTGCCTTCAGATGGAGTCTATGGGGGCTTCCTTCCAGTCCATTATTGAGCATGCTTCGATGGTTGAGGGCGCCAAGGCCCGTGCTTTTAGTGGTGGTGACAAGAGGCCACGTCAGACTGGCAGCTTTGGGGGTTCTGGTACGAGGGGCGCCGGTCAGTTTTCGAGGCCACCTCAGCCCTATTCCGGTCGTCCCGTGCATTCAGCATTACCGGCTTTCTCTAGTGAGCCACCTAGACAGAGAGCTCCTGAGAGCTCGTTCTCTAGACCAGTGGACAGGACTGCTTCATCCGGGTCTTCAATTTTCGTGTTTCAGCACTCGACTCCTCTTACCTGTTTCTCTTGTGGGGAGGTTGGGCATATTGCCAAGAGATGTCCCCGACCTAGGCGAGATTATCAGCCGCCGAGGACTCCTGTATCATCCGGTGGTCGAGGAGGGACTTCTCAGAGAGGCGGTGCTCAGTCAGGCCGCGGTACTTCCCATGGTTCTAGAGGTGGGTCCCAACCAGCTAGAGGTGGTACTCAGAGTTCGAGAGGGGGATCCCAGACTGGGCGTGGTGGAGCCCATTGTTACTCATTTCTGGTAGGCCGAGGCGAGAGGCCTCAGATGCTGTGATCTCAGGTACCATTTCGTCCGTCATAGAGCAGCATCTGTGTTATTTGATCCTGGATCCACTTATTCGTATGTATCTGCATTTCATGCCGTTGGTTGGGATTTACCCTGTGATAGCATAGATATACTTGTTCATGTGTCTACTCCAGTCGGAGATTCTGTGGTTGTTGATCGAGTCTACCGGTCTTGTTTAGTTACTTTTATGGGGTATGACACCTGGGTAGATTTGATGATTTTGGATATGGTGGACTTTGATATTATATTGGGTATGTCCTGGCTTTCTCCTTATCATGCGATCTTGGACTGTCACGCCAAGACAGTCACTTTAGCCATGCCAGGCATCCCTAGGCTTGAGTGGAGAGGTACTCCTAGTCCCGCTCCGAAGAAGATTATTTCCTTCCTTCGGGCGAAGAAATTAGTAAGTAAGGGGTGTTTAGCGTATTTGGCGCATGTTCGTGATACGACTGTTGCATCTCCATCCCTTGAGTCTATTCCTATTGTGAGCGAGTTCGCGGAGGTATTTTCGTCAGATTTGCCGGGTATGCCACCCGATCGTGACATTGATTTTTGTATCGACGTGGACTCGGGTACTCGTCCTATTTCCATCCCACCATATCGGATGGCACCAGCCGAGTTGAGAGAACTTAAGGAACAATTGCAGGATTTATTGAGCAAGGGGTTCATTAGACCGAGCGTCTCCCCTTGGGGTGCTCCAGTGTTATTTGTGAAGAAGAAAGATGGGACCATGAGGATGTGCATTGATTACCGCCAGTTGAACAAGGTCACTATCCGGAACAATTGCCCTATGCCTCGTATTGATGATCTATTTGACAAGCTTCAGGGTGCTTCGGTGTTTTCTAAGATTGATTTGCGTTCCGGCTATCATCAGTTGAAGATTAGGGCGGAGGATATTCCGAAGATAGCATTTCGGACGAGATATGGCCACTATGAGTTTCTAGTGATGTCTTTCGGGCTTACCAATGCCCCCCATCTGCATTTATGACCTTGATGAATGGCATCTTTAGGCCGTTCCTTGATTCTTTTGTGATTGTGTTTATTGATGACATCTTGGTGTATTCCAAGAGTAGAGTGGAGCATGAGAGCCATCTTCGTACCGTCCTTGGGTTGTTGAAGAAACATAGTTTGTTTGCTAAATTTTCTAAGTGTGAGTTCTGGTTAGAGTCTGTGGCATTCTTGGGTCATGTGGTGTCCAAAGAGGGGATTATGGTTGACCCACAGAAGATTGAGGCTGTGAGGGGTTGGGCGAGGCCCACTACTGTTATCGAGATTCGTAGTTTTGTGGGTTTGGCCAGTTATTACCGTCGCTTTGTGAAGGGTTTTGCTGCCATTGCTTCGTCCTTGACCAGATTGACTCAAAAGGATGTTCCCTTCCAGTGGACGGATGATTGTGAGGAGAGCTTTCAAAAGCTCAAGCTTCTTTTGACCACAGCCCCGATCCTAGCCTTACCTGTGGAGGGCAAGGACTTCGCGGTCTATTGTGATGCTTCCGTATGGGTTTGGGTGCGGTGTTGATGCAGGAGGGTAGAGTGATAGCTTATGCTTCCCGTCAGTTGAAGGTTCACGAGAAGAATTACCCTACCCATGATTTGGAGTTGTTGGCCGTAGTCTTCGCCTTGAAGCTTTGGAGGCATTACTTGTACGGTGTCCATTGTGAGGTTTTTACCGATCACCGTAGCCTTCAGCATGTGTTTACCCAGAGAGATCTTAATTCTAGGCAGCGCCGATGGATGGAGCTCCTGAAGGATTATGACATCTCTATTTTGTATCACCCTGGTAAAGCCAATGTGGTGGCTGATGCCTTGAGTCGCAAGGCAGTGAGTATGGGGAGTTTAGCTCGATTGGTTGTTTTCGAGCGTCCGTTGGCCATGGAGGTTCAGACTCTGGCCAACAGTTTCGTCCGTCTCGACATCTCGACCCCGGGCAGGATTTTGGCTTGTATAGAGGCGAGATCATCGTTATTGGATCGGATCAAGGCTCATCAGTTTGAGGATTCTCAGTTGAGCAAGATCCGAGATAGGGTGTCGAGAGGTGAGGCCAAGGAGGCCGTGATTGATTCTGAGGGCATTCTGAGGATTAGAGGACGCGTATGCGTTCCTCGTGTTGGTGATCTGATTCAGTTGATCTTATCTGAGGCCCACAGCTCTCGCTATTCCATTCATCCGGGAGTGACTAAGATGTACCGTGACTTGAGACAACACTATTGGTGGCGCCGTATGAAGAGGGATATAGTTGATTTTGTGGCTAAGTGTGGAAATTGTCAATAGGTAAAGTATGAGCACCAGCGACCCGGTGGGGTGTTTCAGAGGATGCCCATTCCCGAGTGGAAGTGGGAGAGGATTACCATGGATTTTGTCACGGGTCTTCCGAAGACCCTTGGCAAGTTTGATTCTATTTGGGTGATAGTGGATCGATTGACTAAGTCCGCTCACTTTGTTTCGGTTCAGGTTTCTTATACCGCGGAGAAGTTAGCCAAGATGTATATTCGGGATATTGTGAGATTACATGGGATCCCTATTTCTGTTGTATCTGATCGGGGTACTATCTTCACTTCCCGATTTTGGAGAGCATTTCATGATGAGTTGGGTACCCGATTGGACTTTAGTACAACTTTCCATCCCCAGACCGATGGCCAGTCCGAGCGGACCATTCAGGTGCTCGAGGACATGTTGAGAGCGTGTGTTATTGATTTTGGTGGTCATTGGGATCAGCACTTGCCCTTGGTGGAGTTTGCATACAACAACAGTTATCATTCGAGTATTGGTATGGCGCCTTTTGAGGCCTTATATGGTAGGAGGTGTAGATCTCGATTGGTTGGTTCGATGGGTTCGAGGCTCGACACGGGAGCACGGATCTATTGAGAGAGTCCCTTGATAGAGTGAGAGTTATTCAGGCCAGACTCGTGGCGGCTCAGAGTCGGCAGAAGATGTATGCGGACCGGAAGGTTCGGGATTTGAAGTTTGCTATTGGTGATCAGGTTCTATTGAAGGTTTCACCCATGAAGGGTGTTATGAGGTTTGGTAAGAGGGGCAAGTTGAGCCCTAGATACATTGGCCCATTTGAGATCGTGGATTGTATAGGCGATGTAGCTTATGAGTTAGCATTGCCGCCAGGCTTGGCGGGAGTTCACCCGATTTTTCATGTTTCGATGCTGAAGAGATACCATGCCGACGGTACCTACATTGTCCGTTGGGATTCTATATTGCTTGATGAGAATTTGACTTATGAGGAGGAGCCTATCGCGATCTTGGATAGGCAGGTTCGAAAGTTGAGGTCAAAGGAGATTGCTTCGTGAAAGTGCAATGGAAGCACCGCCCGTGGAAGAGGCTACTTGGGAGACCGAGTCGATATGCGTAGCCGATATCCCCGTTGTTCACGATTCAGGTATTTTCCTACTTTCCTTCTTTTCTTTGCTCGAGGACGAGCAACGGTTCAATTGGTATCTGATGTAACGACCCGTTTGGTCGTTATAGTTCTTTTGGCACTTTTGCCCGCTCTCGAGCATTGATTAGCTCCCTTTTGACCCGAGGGGACCATTGACACGCTTCTCGAGGTGTCTAGACTGGATTCGGGTAACTTTGGTGAAAATATAGGCTTAAAAGTGAAAGTGGTTGACCCGAAGTTGACTTTTGGGCAAACGAACCTTTTTCGGAATTTCGTCAATTTCGAGAGGTCCGGATAGTCGTTTAGAACTTGTGTGTGCATTTGGTTCGGTTCCCAATGCATTCGGATGCATTTCGGGACATTGGATGGGAAATGGGAATTAAGGCATCGGTGGTTGACTCGGTCAACGAGACCTCCGTTGAGAATTTCGAGGCCACAGGTGCGTTCGTAGCGCGTTTTTATGTGGGACTAGGTATCTGGTATGTGAGCAGATGGCCTCGGGAGTTAGTCAAAAAATCGGATCGAAACGAAAAACTGGGCCAAGTTGGGGGTGTCGGTGCCCGCTTTGGTGGCACGCAAGCACGGCGGCGGGGCGGTGGGCGGTGGCCCACCCTCGGTGGCGGTACGAGCCATTTTGGCTTGACCGCGGCGGTCCCGGCCGGCCGGCGGCGCGCGGCCGGGGGCGGTCCGATTCGCCGTACGGCGGTGACGGGCGATGATATGTTCATTTAAAGTCTTAAATAAGTCTTAGACCCTCATTATTTCATATCTCGATATTGGGGCTTGGGAAAAGCTGTTCTTGGAGACAAATTGAAGGAATTCTTGGAGGTAAAACCTTGTCTAATCCTTTACTTCTCTTTAATCACAATCATCTTAGATTTTCCCCTTCCCTTTTCAATCCCTTAGAAATGGAATTTGAAGGAGGGTTTTGGGAGATTTTTCTCTAAGATTATACTTGATAAATTGATGATGTTAATGTTAAAATGTGATGAATCTAAGCTTAGTAATCATATATCTTCCACTTTTAACGTTGAATTTCGGATTTGGAGAATTAGGGTTCATACCCAATTTGGGGTTTTTACTAGAAATCAGATTTGGGGATAATTCTTGAGCTAAATCAACAATTAATGATTGGGTTATGATTACCTAGGATTCAATTTGGTATTTTACCCGTGAATTTTCCGTTCCCCCTTGTGGGCCGTTTTCCCAATTTCTAGGGTTAAAATGGACCTAATTGATATCATAGCAATATTAGTATCATTCTTCATGATTTCTAATTTAGAATTCGATTATGCTTAGACTACTTTGGTTCTGAGCTTCAGAGGAAGGGCAAGGCGATAGAGTGACTTGTTGGTGTTGCGGTTCGGCAGTCCAGGTAGGTTATGGTTTACCTTTGGTGAGACTTAGTATAGTGAATCACATATTTAGATTATGATGTCGGAGACAACATGTGAACCTTCGGGTGTGAAGTTGGGATGGATATTGCCTTAGGTTGGGCCCTGATGTGTGTTGGAACTAACCACCTTGTTATATGTGTTTGATTGTTTAGTTGTGTTGGCTTGATGCCATGTGCAGTTGGTAAATAGCGAATGTCGCTTGTTGTCCTGATTTGGAATAGGATTGACATACCCATTGTTGGTTTTTGTACTATGATACATTATTGGCGTATTTTGTTGGTACTTGAGTTATTGATATATGTTGGCATACCCTTGTTGGTGTTGGTATTGTGATGTGATACATTGTTGGCATATGTGATGCATTGTTGTGGTATTGTGATATTGAGCTTGCTTGTTGATGATTGACATATGCATTGCACGCATTCTCTCATATTTATCATGCATGGCCGATATCCGGTGATGATCCGGTATCGTTGATTGAGCGAAACTGATATTTGATAAACTCTTTTACTTGAGTGATTGTGAAAAAGGCCGATGTCCGAAGATCCATTCCGGAATCATTGTTTATATGAAATTGACACTTGATAAACTCTTTTACTTAAGTGATTGTGAGGAGGCCAATGTCCGAGGTTCAATTCATCGTTGATTTATGAAATTGATATTTGACAACTCTTTTGAGTGATTGTGAGGAGGCCGATGTCCGATGGTTATATTCGGGCATCGTTGTTGCATGGCCGATTCCGATGTTATTCCGGAATCGATTGTTAGTGCATGGGCTCCGCGGGTCCCCCAGGGTGGTGCCGGTGAGACTCCCCCTGTGAGCAATTAGCCAGGGTCCCGTCTGTCTGTTTGGCAAAGATCCGGGACGGGTGGCACTTAGACTTCGCGAGTCACGCTGGGTTGTGCTACCGAGACGTCGATATTTTCGTCCGGAGTGCATGTGTACACCTCATTTGCATAGCATGGCATGGCATCACATTCATACCATTATTGCATTGCATTGCATTATGACTTGAGTGAGATGTCGTGATGACTGTATTGTGACGATTGTGTTGTTGATGATTGGATTGTGATGATTCTATTGTGGTGATTGTTTCAGGATTAGATATACTCAGACTTATTATATTGGGGTTAGATACTTACATAGGTGTTGACGGATACTCGGTTACGATTATATTGTTTCATGCGTGATTGGTTTACTTGTTTATCTGCGTTATTTTTTGAATTGTGTTAACTATGCTTAGTCGGCCTATGATGCCTACCAAGATCGTTGTTTGTCTTGACTTGCACTTGCTGCATTCTTCTTTTATGAATGCAGAGTATCAGGCCGGATCTACTTCTCTGACTCGTGGCTGATCGACTCTTCAGCTTCCACTTGAGTTTTCCAGGGTGAGCATGGCGTCCGCTGACCTCGAAGACTCTTCTATTGCTTATGTCTTACTTTTCACTCAAGACATGATTT
Organism: Lycium ferocissimum; assembly: GCF_029784015.1. Classification (NCBI taxonomy): domain Eukaryota; kingdom Viridiplantae; phylum Streptophyta; class Magnoliopsida; order Solanales; family Solanaceae; genus Lycium; species Lycium ferocissimum. The sequence continues at coordinate 39,206,229 of NC_081344.1, read as the reverse complement.
GAGACATTTTATGTATTATTATTCAGACCTTAGTATTCGGATTTAGATGCTCTTGTATGACCAGACGGGGTGGAGATACACGGGGTGGATTCATCATTTTTTCTTCCGTACTTATCTATGACTTACGTGACACCTTATGAATCAATAAACATCATTTTACTTCTATGAAACAAGTCATTAATAAATTCGATAAAAGAATAACTATACTTCGAGATAATTCAGCGGAATTCAAATCAAATACTTAGTGAATAAATATGGTAAAATGCCCCAACGAGTCATACGATACTCCAACACACTACCCACAATCTGACAACTATCTTTGGGGCTTCTAAGATAATGAGTAAATGTCTAAACCATCGAGATGCAACCCAGAAACTAAAACATGAAAAGTGAAGATAGAATGGTGCCCCACGAACAATCATGTGGGCTCACTGAATAGTCTCGAAAGAAGCAAGCTCTCCAAAGTCGTAGGCGTATCACGAACCTGCTCTTTTATATTACCTGATACACTATAAAAATAACAATGGTATGCCTGAGTACTGGGTACGAAGTGAGTGTCTCCGGGATAATAAATAATGTAAAATAAAATAATATAATATAAGACAGTGCAGCAATGTAAGTAAAGAAGTTCGAAATTCAGAGATAAAACCATTCACCAAACTTAGAGAAACCATTATTAGAAACCATTAAGAGAGAGTTAAATCACTTTTCAATTCATTATGCCATTTATCAAGATTAAGATCAACATCAAGTCACTCACGAACAATAACAATAATGCCAATACAGGACAAGTCAATGAAATGATGGGATGACCATTAAGGTTCCCTAAAACAGCATAAAAGCACGACATCGGGGTTGTCACTCTCGATGGCTATCTTTCCTTCCGAATAGCTAGGCAAAACCACATCAGAGTTATGAACCCTCGATGGCCACTCAACCTCCCGAATGGCTAGGTAAACCACAATAGGATCCATATTGACTGCCCTTCCGCTCGAGTAGCTAGGACAAACACAAACAATAGAAACCAAGGCAAAATAGCCGAATCACAATCATAGCATAGAAGCCGAATCACTCATTATGGATTGTGTTCATCATCCCGTTAGTAGGGGTTCATCAAATCATTTATGGATAGAGAAACCATGTTCAATTCTACTAAGCATCAATTTCAACACAATTCGTTCATAGGGCAAAAGACATGAAACATTCAAGCATTCCGAAATCGAGTTTAAGCATCCCTCATGGGGTAATTCATGTTCAAACATCAAGCTTTGTAAATCAGTTTCAATAACCATTTCATAAGGAGATCACGCATACATATATATAATATTATACACATAAGGTTCCATGAGGGCTTGTCCCTCACGCACATGAAACCTTGCAAATAAAGATTTCCTTTAAAGGTTGAAAAGTATGTTTGAAAAAGTGACATACCTTAATCCCGCTAAAAAGGTTCCAACAGAACTTCCACGGTTCAACAATCACTCTACAATAGGTTATTAATTACAAAGTTTAGAGCTAAACCAATTCTAGGGATTTCTACCCTTATTCGAAAAACTAGGGCTTTTCTAGCCTTAAAACTTATTCTTGAATCCTTATGTGAATAATTAGTGAATTCTAATCTTGTAGTATTCTCTACACTAGTCCAAAACTCATTAATAATCCCAGCAAATAAGAAATCTTACCTTTTAGGCAAAATTCCACACGCCCCCTTCTTCTCCTTTCTTGAGTTTTCAATAATCTAGGGTTGGGGAAGAGGAACTAGTGTCAATTTAATGTTATAATGATGAAGTAATGATGGTAATTGATAAATAACATAACTTAGATGTTTTGGGGAAGTTTTAGGGTTGTTCCCTTTCAAAAAGTCAGCCAAAATGAAGTGGGAGTGAATATAACAATGTGGGAAACATATAAAATTGGGAACCAGAAAAATAATGGGCCGCGGCACCCTTGTATCGCGGACCCATAGTAGATCAAACCACATGTGGCACCCCTTCCATGCATTTGTGCCGCACAAGGAAATATTTTGGTCAGAACCACGTTTTGAATGCGGCACCCTTACGACGCGACTGCAAACTATTGCTCAGTAAAACGGTCATAAGGTTTTGTACAAATCTCATTTGGAGCTAGGCTACACACCGTTGGAAAGGTATTTCAAAGGACTACAACTTTTATGTTTTGAGTTTTCTCAGATTTTCAATGCAACTATCCGAAAAAGCGCAAATCGTAAGAAGTCCTCTAGACTTAGACGAATTTAGAAGCCCTTAAGAACTTCACTTTTGGGGTTTAACTTCGAAATGATTGTTTATCACCCAAATTCATCCCGAATGGATCCATATAACTAAAATATCATCTTAATACTAGTTTTACACATTCACACCTAACTCGAATTTACGGAATGGTTCGCCCAAACAAATATCGCTGAATCAGAATCCTTATTTTGTTCCCAATTTTGAATCATTAGTTCCATTCACCAAAAATCTAACTCTAAAGGCATTGGGGGTGATTTCTATAGAAATTTGATGGAATCATCTTGGGGTAGATTCTTGAACCTTAATCATGCATTTATCTTTCCTTTACTAGTATCTATGGTGGCAAATGGCTTTTGAGGGTGATAGGTTTTGAAACCTAGATTATTAATCATTAAACCCACTAATCAAATGGGTTATTGTTGTCCTAATTGCTGATTTTATCATCTAAAACTATGCATTAATAGATTCTAGGATTGAATCTCTCTTAGCTTCTAGCATCAATTCATGAATTTATGGCTCTTACTAATTTAGGGTTTTTGGCTTAATTGATGAAATTGAAGGACCAATTGTGTTAGAACTCCATGAAATTAAGGATAATGACTAATTGGACTATGGGTAGTGTAATTTCACCCTTGAGTTCTGGTTCTACACTCATGAGTCAATTGGTGTATTTTGAAATAGTTATCCACCTGTTTCTTTCTCCGATTAGTTGGCTTGTTGTGGTTATTTACTTACTTAGCAATGATATTATTAGACTTCGATCGTTCTAAAGCACTTCAGAAGGGGAAGGCTTAGGTGGAGTAATACGTAGCTCCTGTTCGGCATTTGAGGTAGGTTACGGCTTACTTTAGTTAGACTTTGATTAGTGAAACGTATTTATGCATAGAATTGTCGGGATAAAGCTTGATTTGGCTTGTGGACATGATGTTGGGATAGATACACTCTTAGGTTGGTATGACTCCAAATTATGTGGGCCTATCGACGTTATTTTACGCATTGTGTCATGTGGTGTGCTTGTTGATGTGATTGGGTGATGTGAGAAGATAGATTCACTATGATGATTGAACTCTATGTTGTTTCCATTTTCCATAGTAGTTGTGATTTATGTTAGTCTTGTTATGGCTTATGGTGCTTTGTGATCTCCACAGCATACTCATTGGCTTGGTTTCATTGATATCTCATTCTTGCATTCATATATTCATGCATGATTGAAAGGTGTGGAAAATAGCGTGATGAAATAATTATGGAACAATTGATGGAAAAGGACTTTGGAAACATATGATAGAATGCGAAATATGAAAGTCATCTCTAGGCTTTGTGCGGAGTGACTAGTTTTATGGAAGTCACCTCTGGGCTTTATGCGGAGTGACTGGTACTTGGACACCATGGGTCCCCTGCGGGTCATGACTGCCTAGACGTCGAGATTCCATCCGGAGCATGTGTGTACAGGTAGTGTTATTGGCCATTGCATTGCATTGACATCCATCTCATTTTATTGCATATTTCATCATTCATTTTACATCTATTGATTGAATTGTGGTTATACTTGTGTTGTGGCTATTCTGAAGAATAGTGAAAGACTTGGCAGACTTGTGTTTAGGTTCTACACCTTAGGCTATGACTCGACTATTGATTATTTGTGATTTGTGTGTGGATGTTTGTGCCTGTCTGCTTATCTTGTTTGATTCTATGTTTTATATTCGTGAGATAATCTTAGTCAGCCTATGATGCTTACCAGTATGTATGTGTACTGATACTACCTTGCTGCACTTCTTCTGAGTGTAATTGTGAGGTAGGACCTTCATCGGGACCTTGTTTCTAGCCTTGAGGCTATTTGCCCAAAATTCCAAGGGTGAGCCATCTTCTAGCCTACAACCCTGGACTCTTATCTTCTATTGCCTACTACTCTATTCATTAGACAGTTTTTATTATGTTCAGATAGATGTACTATTCCTAGACATGGTTTGAGTAGATTTTCTTGTACTAGTTATATACTTCACGGCCTTGGGTTGTATTTGACTTAGTATTTCCGCACTAATTATTTATATCAGGATTTAGACTCGTTATGGTTTATCTTGTTGATTCATTTATTTTTAAAATTGATTAAATAGTAAAATGAGGGGATAGTACGCCCACCAGGGGGGAAAGAGTGGGTGCCATCACGACTATGCTAGTTCGGTCATGACAAGTTGGTATCAGAGCCCTAGGTTCGTCAATCTCACTATACAAGAACATGTCTAGTAGAGTCTTGTGGATCGGTACGGAGACGTCTGTACTTATCTTCAAGAGGCTGCGGGATACTAGGAAACTCGAATTCTTTCTTTCCTTTCATGCTACTTGATTCAAATTGGTATCTAGTTGGTTTAAATTAGTATCTGATTTCTCCTTTTATTCTCTCACAGATGGTGAGGACTCGTGCTAGAGCAGCAGTTGCTGAGGTACTAGAACCGACGGTATGGGCCGCAGCACGTGGTAGAGGTCAGGCTAAAGCCGTGGATGCGTCAGGGACAAAGGTGCAACACCTGCTAGGGGTAGGGCACCCGTGACTGGTCAGGCCCATGATAGATCAGTCTCTCCCGAGCCACCGGCAGGTCATCATGATGAGGAGGCAGAGTTGGTACCAGCGCCAGCTCAGCCTGGTATTATAGCTACTCTGGTGTTGTCCGATGCTTTGGTTCATCTGCTGAACCTTCTTGAAGGATTGACTCAGGCAGGTGTGTTACCGACTACACCAGATGGTCAGGAGGTGAGATTGACTGAGCAGATTCCTGAAGATTCTGTGCTGTAGGGGCACAGCCTGTTGCTGTTGTGGCTATATGTATGGATGCAATTCTGGGGCAAGATATCTTCCCTAGCCCAGTGGCAGGCCCGGTGATAACCGGTGAGGAGCATGATCTATTTTGGAGGTTTACCAAGTTGCAACCAACCGTTTTCTATGGCACTCTGCAGGAGGATGCCTATGAGTTTATCATCGATTTTCATGAGAAGCTCCATAATATGGGGGCGGTAGAGAGGCATGGGGTTAAGTTTGTGACCTTTCAGTTATTGGGTGATGCCAAGTTATGGCGAAGAGCGTATGTGGAGTGCAGACTGCTGGGTTGCCTCCGTTGACATGGACTCAGTTTTATCAGATCTTTTTAGAGAAGTACGTTCCGCGTACTTTGAGAGATAGGAGACGTGACGAGTTTAGTTACATTGAGCACAGGGGTTCTTCAGTTGTTGAGTATGAGGCTCGTTTTCACTCCTTGTCCAGATATGCGCTACAGTTGTTGCCTACAGAAGAGGAGAAAGTTAGGAGATTCGTCGCGGGTTGAACACCCCTTTGAAGTTGTCAACTCTTCAGTTAGTATCTATAGGGTCTTTGTTCCAGGATGTTGTGGATCATTTCACTACAGTCGAGTTAGTAAGACAAGATAGCTTTGGTAAGAGTGATGATAAGAGGGCCCGTAAGAGCGGTAGCTTCAGTAGTTCATTCTTCAGAGGGAAGGGCCAGTATAAGCAGAGTTCCCAGAGTTATTTTGATCGCACTATTCAGTCGGCTATGTAGACATCTGTTGGAGGATCTTCAGAGCCCAGCTAGTATTCTTCAGGGCAGCAAGTGGGTTCGTATTCTAGATTCTCTGATCGTGGTGGGTATTCGAGTTCTTCAGCTTTTGTTCAGTGACCTATGTTGGAGCGGGTATGTTATGAGTGTAGAGCGCCGGGGCATTTCAAGATGAACTGTTCCTGACTCAAACAGAGTGGTCAGAGTTCTCAGCATCCGACTCACTGGGCTCCAATTTTATCTGCTAGAGGAGGTGGATCATATAGTAGAAGCAGTGTACAGCCTAGCCGGGGTGGCTACACATCTAGTAGAGGTGGCGCCCAACTTAGTAGAGGAGGATCTCAGTTAGGCAGGAGTGGACATCAGCCCGGAAGGGGGGGGGGGACTCCTCCATTCCAGAGTGGTCGTGGAGGTTCGCAGGCTAGTGGTGAATGAGTTCATTGCTACTCTTTTCCTGGCAGGCCAGAGGCCGAGCCTTTCGATGCAATTATCACAGGTAATATCTCAATCTGTCCTTTGAGTGGCTTCAGTGATAGTCGACCCGGGTTCTACTTTCTCTTATGTGTCTACATATTTCTATATGGGTTTGGATATGATTTGTGATATACTTGACGTGCCTATTCATATATCTACTCTGGTTGGAGATTCTATTATGGTATATCGAGTCTATCGATCTTGTACGGTACATTATGGGCTATAGTACGTGGGTAGATTTAGTCATTCTAGATATGGTCGATTTCGATGTTATTTTGGGTATGAATTGGTTGTCTCCCTATCATGCGATCTTAGACTGTCACGCCAAGACAGTCACACTAGCTATGCCGGGTATTCCTAGACCTGAGTGGAAGGGTACTCCTAGTCTCTCCCTGAAGAAGATCATTTCATTCCTTCAAACCAGGAAGTTAATGGATAGAGGATATTTGGCCTACTTGGCCCATATTCATGATGCCAGTCTTTGGCACTCCGTCACTCGAGTCTATTCCTGTGGTGAGCAAGTTCGTGGAGGTATTTCCTAAGGACTTGCCGGGTATGCCACCCAACTGTGATATTGATTTCTATATTGATTTTAAGCCGAGGACTCGCCTTATTTCTATTCCTCCATATCGGATAGCACCGGCTGAGTGGAGAGAGTTAAAGGAAAAGTTGCAGGATCTTCGTAGCAAGGGATTTATTAGACCGAGCATCCCCCCTTGGGGCGCTCCCATTATTTTTTGTGAAGAAGAAGGTTGGGTTGATATGGATGGATTCATATCATATGTTTACTTGCGTCTGTATGTTTTGTTTGTATCTGGGAGGTCCCAAATGGTTGTCGGGATTTTGGGTTGAGACTTAGTGAAATAAGAAATTTTCTAGTTTTTGGTGTCTTGCCCCTGCGGATCTACCTAAACGGGATTTGGTCTGCATGAGCGGAAGTCTGACGTGTTTAATGAATTCCACCCCTAGCGGATAGGTATCTGCTGAAGCAGGATCGCTGAAGTGGAAATGGTTCGCCCCAACAAAGATCGCTGAACCAGAATCCTTATTTTGCTCCCAATTTCGAATCATTAGTTCCGTTCACCAAAAACCTAAGTCTAAAAGCATTGGGGGCGATTTCTAGAGAACTTTTGGTTGAATCATCTTAGGGTAAGTTCTTGAACCTTAATCTTGCATTTATCTTTCCTTTACTAGTATCCATAGTGGAAAATGGCTTTTGAGGGTGATGGGTTATGAAACCTAGGTTATTAATCATTAAACCCTCTAATCAAATGGGTTATTGGTGTCCTAATTGCTGATTCTATCATCTAAAATTGTGGATTAATAGATTCTAGGATTGAATCTCTCTTTGCTTCTAGGATCAATTCATGAATTTAGGGCTCTTGATAATTTGGGGTTTTTGGCTTAATGTGTAATTTCACCCATAATTTTTTATTTTACCCTCGTGAGTCGATAGGGGTATTTTGGGTATTTTAAAGTAATTCTCCACCCGTTTCTTTCTCCGTTTATGTTGGCTTGTTGTGGTCATTTACTTGCTTAGCATTGATATTATTAGACTTCGATCGTTCTGAAGCACTTCGGAAGGGGAAGGCTCAGGTAGAGTAGTATGTGGTTCCTGTTCGGTATTTGAGGTAGGTTATGGCTTACTTTAGTTAGACTTTGATTAGTGAAATGTATGTATGCATAGAATTGAAGGGAGAAAGCATGATTAGTTCTTCGGACATAATGGTGGGATGGATATACTCTTAGGTTGGTATGACTTCTGATTATGTGGGCTTGTCGCTGTTTTTTTACACATTGTGACATGTGGTATACTTGTTGATACGATTGGGTGATGTGAGGTGATAGATTCACTATGATGATTGAACTCTATGTTGTTTCCATTTTCTATGGTTGTTGTGATTTATGTTAGTCTTGTTATGGCTTATGGTGCTTTGTGATCTCCATAGCATACTTATTGGCTTGATTTCATTGATATCTCATTCTTGCATTCATACATTCATGCATGATGGAAAGGTGTGGAAAACAGCGCGATGAAATAATTATGGAACAATTGATGGAAAAGGACTTTGGAAACATATGATAGAAAGTGAAATATGAAAGTCATCTCTGGGCTTTGTGCGGAGTGGCTAGTTTTATGGAAGTCACCTCTGGGAGTTATGTGGAGTGACTGGTACTTGGACACCATGGGTGCCCCGCGGGTCATGACTGCCTAGATGTGGAGATTTCATCCGGAGCATGTGTGTACAGGTTGTGTTATTGGCCATTGCATTGCATTGCATTGACATCCATCTTATTGCATTGCATATATCATCATACATTTTACATTTATTGATTGGATTGTGGGTGTACTTGTGTTGTGGCTATTATAAAGAATAGTGAAAGACTTAACAGACTTGTGTTTAGGTGCTACACCATAGGCTATGACTCGGCTATTGATTATTTGTGATTTGCGTGTGGATGTTTGTGCCTGTCTGCTTATCTTGTCTGATTTTGTGTTTTACATGCGTGAGCTAATTTTAGTCGACTTATGATGCTTACCAGTACATGTGCATACTGATACTACCTTGATGTACTTCTTCTGAGCAGATTGTGAGGCAGTATCTTTATCGTGACCGCGTTTCTATCCTTGAGGCTATTTGACCGAGATTCCGAGGGTGAGCCATCTTTTAGCCTGCAGCCATGGACTTATCTTCTATTGTCTACTAGTTTATCCATTAGACTGTATTTTATTATGTTCAAACAGATGTACTATTCCTAGACATGGTTTGAGTAGATGTTGTTGTACTATTGACTTCATGTCCTTGGGTTGTATTTGACCTATTATTTCTACACTTATTATTTATATCATGATTTAGAATCCTTATGGTTTATCTTTTTGATTCATTTATTTTTAGAATTGATTAAGTAATGAAATGAGGGGATGGTATGCCCACCAGGAGGAGTAGAGTGGGTGCCATCACGACTATGCTAGTTAGGTCGTGACAGATTAACAAGCATAAGACAATGGCTTTCGAACAAGGGGAAGATGATGACACTTTGAGGTACCGAGATAGATTATGTCTCCCAGATATCGATGGACTTAGAGAGAGGATCATGTCAGAAGCACATAATTCCCGGTACTCTATCCACCCAGGCTCCATGAAAATGTATCATGATCTTGAGAATATTTATTTGTGGGAATGATAAATATGGACTTTATAACAGGGTTATCTCGCTCATTTCAGGAAAAACGATTCGATTTGGGTGATTGTGGACCGACTTACTAAGTCAACACACTTTATGTCGGTAAGGACCAACGATTCAGCAAAAGATTACGCCATATTGTATATTCAGGAAATTTTAAGATTGTATGGGACTCCAGTGTCACACCCCGACTTTATTAGGGTGTGATGGGCACCCGACCCCATATTCGGAGCCGAGCGAACCCGCTAACTCTTATTACACTTGTGAACTTATGAATTGGTAAGAAATGAATACATAGAATTTTTTTTTTCCATAAGTAAAATCTGACATCACATAAGACTCGTGACACAAAACATAATAACATATCGGCTGCTGGAGCCGTTTACACATGATAACCCAATACCCACGACTCTGTCTGCAAAGTCTCTAACTCCGAACAAATCATCATAGCACATCTACTCTGACTCGGCAGCACTCCAGGACAAGTGGAGCCTACCAACTCCGCTGGCATCTTCTATGCTAGTTTCGCATCAACTGGGTGTACCTGCGCGGCATGAAACGCAGCCCCCGAAGAAGAGGGGTCAGTACGAGCAATGTACTGAGTATGTAAGACATGGATGGTAACATAGAAAGAGACGTAATCATGTGCAACAATGGTATAGAGATGTAGAGCATATCATATGAGAAAGTATCCTGTACATATGAGACATATCATGTAAAGCCGTAACCGGTACATAGGGATCATATAATGTAAAGCTGTAACCTGTACATATGAGACATATCATGTAAAGCCGTAACCGGTACATAGGGATCATATAATGTAAAGCTGTAACCTGTACATATGAGTGCCCCTGGGGGCGGATGCCATGCATGCTTGTCTGGTCATATGGTATCATAGCGCCGAACAAGTCGGCTCACCCACATAGCGCCGAAATACGTCGGCTCGCCCATAAATCCCGCGTCCGGCATCCCGCGTCCGGGATGATAAGCTTGGTGACTGGTGGCAATGAAACATGTCTCCCTTCCCATTCCCCACATATACATGTATCCCATCCCCCAACCCATATACAGTATGGTATGCATGAGAGCCCAAAGAAAGTCATGTACTCGTTGGAGGGACGTAAGGTCGGAAACCTCCGATCGCATTATGGAGTAATCATGGCCGCTTTGTCTCACCTTGAAGGATCGACAATCATAAGGCGAGACTACCAACAGAGAATAACATTAAGAGAACATAGAACATGTCATTTCGTACCATATCATATCATGTCATGTCATATCATAGCATATCGTGTCGTCATAGCATATCATCTCATATCAAATCATGTCGTGTCATATCATGTCATGTCGTGTCGTGTCATAGTCATTTTCTCATATTTGACATCATCATGATCATCATAGAATCATAGTCATTGTTTTAGTCATAAGAGCTTTCAAAATCGTACAACTTGGATTTGAAGAAAATGAATACCTTGGAAAACATTTAGGAACTTTTATGAAGAAAATCTTGCCTTGGAATCGAGGATTAGTTAAAACAACTATTACTTAGTAGTTGGAATGATGTTCAAGAGTTTCCTTTAAATCGTAATACGGAAATAAGCCAAATGGAGCCATAGGAGGAAATTAAGGAATAGTGGGCCCACCTCGAGTCAAATGAGGTGGCGTATACAATTTATGCATATTACATTCCATGACGTTACTTATGAGAGTTTAGGGTACTCGGGTCCTATTTGCGCGAGTTCTAGATGTTTAGGAAATTTTTCTAACATTTCACATAGTTTCTGGTTCAATTCCACTGAATGAAAAAGAGGAAACTTTAGGTGCGGATTCCGGAGAATGGAGTTGTCCCCGAGGTTCATATCCAACCTAGTATGTCTAAGACATGCCAAAGAAGAGAGGTAAAGCCTTACATACCTTTTTCCGCCTTGTACGCCGCTCCAAATTCAGCCCAAGTTAGCTAAAATCTACAATTTGGTCACATTTACCAAATATTGATTAGAGCTTTTAAGAATCCAATCTTGAATTCACATTTGCCTACAAAAATTTTTAAAACATTTCCCCTGTAAATGCGCCATCCTGAGAATATGGCTCCGCCCAATTCATCCATTAACAACAATCCGAGAATTCAACTCGGCCAAACCAACAACAACCAAACCAACAATTGTGCCAACAGTTTCAACAATCCATTCAACGTACATTCCAACATTAGTAGCTCTTTTTACATAATCCAACAACATTTCCTTCCTTCCATGCTCATGAAATATAACCATCACACATTAACAATATTATTCATGTAAATACAAGGAACCATACTAACATTTCATTAACTTCTCCAATAACCCATAACCAATTTCCATTTCATTTTCAACCTTTAGACCTTCGGTTTTCATCATGAAATTCACAATACAACAACTAAAATATTAAATAGAATCAATTTACCATAACTTACCAATTCACCCATCATTCGGCCACAACAACTACATGCATGCTTTCATGAATTTTTATCCATTTCCATTCATTTCAACAACAATCAACACACTACATAAAATTAATTCAATCTCTTTACACACTATATACACCACGGCTACACTCCACCTACACACATATTTTCACATATTTCATCCCTTTCTATACTCTACAACATATATCAAACATCCATAACATATAAAAGAAGATTGAATCCTTACCTTTTCCACTTAGTTCTTCAACTTGGCTAGAGTTGTGCCTTGCAAGAATGAATGTTTTTCTTACTCCACTAACTACACCACCTTGCTAGGGACCTTCCAATTAGTAGGGAAATAATTGTTGAACAATTTTCCTCAATATATTTTTTTTTCCACCATGTATGGCCGAATGGCCTCTTAATGTTGGTCTTTTTTTTCTTTTGTCTTTCTGCTTCTCTAATTTCTTGAATTAAATGATGACTTCCTTCGTACATATGTATATATATATATAAGTCCCATAGTCATGTGAGGGGCACATGCCCTCTCTAGAAATTTCTCTAGGAAGATGACTTATTTTTTGTCATCTTTTTCTTTTTCCCCCCTTTTTTTTTCTTCTAGAATTTTCATGAACACTTTAGTCCTCCAAGGACTTCCTTGAACACTTTGTAAAATTACCGTTTTGCCCCTCGACTTTCCTCGATATTACCATTTTACCCCTAGCCTTCCACATTATTTCCATAAACCATTTTGAATTCTCTTTTTACCCTTAACCTTTCTCAATATTTCCATACCACCAATGTTCGTAAATAATATTCATAACCACACGTGCATTAAAATAACTCTTTGAAAATAATCTTGTCCTTAACTTGCCACGACCTTCTCGAATTACCCGAATGTATAAAGTACGGATATAACATCCTCCCCCTTTAGAACATTCGTCCTCGAATGTTCAACCGATCTTGCGGGGTCTTATAGCACTTCTGGGAGTCCCGTTTATAGTTGTCTTTTCCTTTGAGCCCATTCTTTATCTTTCATCCTAGTTCCTTTATAATTGCACCTCTCGGTCTATGTGAATCCTCATTCCATGTCATAGATTTCCTAGTCCCCCGCACCAACTCGTCTCTCTTTCTTCACGCATCCTCTTGATAGGCCGGTATGCTTTGGAACCCTGTTCTCGCTAATAAGTTCCCTTTTTATAACTAGCGCTATCCTTCACATTATCTCTTAAGTTATCCAATATCACTTTCTCATCATCCTCGTTCTCTTCATACACGTCCATTTTCTCGTGTCCTGTCATTCGAGGTTTTTTTTTTTTTTTTGCAAGACTTCTCACACTGCCTCAAACACCATCCTGATTCTTATACACTTATTGTTGGTTTTCCGATCTCACTGACTTATTTCCATGAAGGGGGTTTCATTTGTAATCCAAGCATCCATATCAAACATATTACCGTATCAACTGTCTCTATCTCATCCTTACATTCCCCTCACCTGCTTCCCCCCCTTTTGGGGTGTACCTATACCATTATCCGTTTATACCAGAATTTCCAATCTTAACCTTATAGTAAAATAATAGTAGCTTACTTTGCAACAGTTGTACCATTTATTCTTGCTGTCACTCGATCTCGATCTCATCCACTTGTGCGATTTATGCCTTCCTTACCGTAGCACCAGTTGCTGAAACTCACGTGTCCACCGATACAATTATATGTGGGATATTTCACACACTCATATATATATCATTACTAACAACTAAGCCACCAAATACTTCCAAACGCTATTCAAGCCTATCCTAATCCCAGAGTTATAACACCCCTTCTGCCTCTTCACCGATCTATTCTGCCTTGTCCTGCGCGTCTTCTTATAGTTTCCAACCATCCCATATACTCTAGTTTTCCTTGGGCTACCCTATCCTTTCATTTATCCCTTATATCCCAATCTATAGAATTTCTTGCCAACTTCCCAGGGGGTCACCCATCATAAAATTGCTCTCACCTGAGCACGCTTAACCTAGAAGCTTTGACAAAATCTGGTATCTTAATGCTGATATAATCGCATCCACTTCCTCGTATGACCTTTATTACATGTTCTGGAGCAAGTCGAAGTCTTACCAATTCTGAAACATTTTTGTAGCACGTCCTTTCTTTTACAATTACTATTTTACCCTTTCGATTCCCAGTGCTCACTTTTCACCTGTGCGTATGACTACTGTCCGTCCTGGTCTTCCAGATTCCCGATGGTAGCGATCACACCTTCGCCGCCACGCCAAATCCATGACCTTTCCGAAACAACACGTCTCACGTTTTACTTATTCGCAGTATCCCCTTTTTCCTGCTTCTTCCGTCGTACGTAAGGCTTATGTAAGGAATCTCTTTTTCCGATGACTTGGCTCTATCGCACGATCTAAGATAGAAAGAAGGTCAACAATCCCTAGATGCCCCGCAGCCTCCTGTTTATAAATGTGGCCGGCTTCACACCCATGCATGGACTCTACCGACACGACTTTGCAGACAACCCTCGGGACCGACCTCGTCGATACCACTTTGTCACACCCCGACTTTATTAGGGGGTGATGGGCACCCGACCCCATATTCGGAGCCGAGCGAACCCGCTAACTCTTATTACACTTGTGAACTTATGAATTGGTAAGAAATGAATACATAGAATTTTTTTTTTTTCCATAAGTAAAATCTGACATCACATAAGACTCGTGACACAAAACATAATAACATATCGGTCACTGCTGGAGCCGTTTACACATGATAACCCAATACCCACGACTCTGTCTGCAAAGTCTCTAACTCCGAACAAATCATCATAGCACATCTACTCTGACTCGGCAAAGCACTCCGGGACAAGTGGAGCCTACCAACTCACATTGGCATCTTCTATGCTAGTTTCGCATCATCTGGGTGTACCTGCGCGACATGAAACGCACGACCCCAGAAGAAGAGTGGTCGGTGACGAGCAATGTGCGAGTATGTAAGACATGGATGGTAACATAGAAAGAGACGTAATCATGTGCAACAATGGTATAGAGATGTAGAGCATATCATATGAGAGAAAGTATCTGTACATATGAGACGTATCAAAAGCCGTAACCGGTACATAGGGATCATATAATGTAAAGTCAGAATCGTACATATGAGACATATCATGTAAAGCCGTAATCCGGTACATAGGGATCATATAATGTAAAGTCAAGAATCAGACATATGAGTGCCCCAGGGGGCGGATGCCATGCATGCTTGTCGGGTCATATGGTATCATAGCGCCGAACAAGTCGGCTCACCCACATAGCGCCGAAATACGTCGGCTAGCCCATAAATCCCGCGTCCGGGCATCCGCGTCCGGGATGATAAGCCACCGACCAGTGGCAATGAAACATGTCTCCCTTCCCATTCCCCACATATACATGTATCCCATCCCCCAACCCATATATGGCATGCATGAGAGCCCAAAGAAAGTCATGTACTCGTTGGAGGGACGTAAGGTCGGAAACCTCCGATCACATTATGGAGTAATCATGGCCGCTTTGTCTCACCTTGAAGGATCGACAATCATAAGGCGAGACTACCAACAGAGAATAACATTAAGAGAACATAGAACATGTCATTTCGTACCATATCATATCATGTCATGTCATATCATAGCATATCGTGTCCTGTCATAGCATATCATCTCATATCAAATCATGTCGTGTCATATCATGTCATGTCGTGTCGTGTCATAGTCATTTTCTCATATTTGACATCATCATGATCATCATAGAATCATAGTCATTGTTTTAGTCATAAGAGCTTTCAAAATCGTACAACTTGGATTTGAAGAAAAATGAATACCTTGGAAAACATTTAGGAACTTTTATGAAGAAAATCTTGCCTTGGAATCGAGGGATTAGTTAAAACAACTATTACTTAGTAGTTGGAATGATGTTCAAAGTTTCTTTAACTGTAATACGAAAATAAGCCAAATGGAGCCATAGGAGGAAATTAAGGAATAGTGGGCCCACCTCGAGTCAAATGAGGTGGCGTATACAATTTATGCATATTACATTCCATGACGTTACTTATGAGAGTTTAGGGTACTCGGGTCCTATTTGCGCGAGTTCTAGATGTTTAGGAAATTTTTCTAACATTTCACATAGTTTACGGTTCAATTCCACTTTGAATGAAAAGAGGAAACTTTAGGTGCGGATTCCGGAGAATGGAGTTGTCCCGAGGTTCATATCCAACCTAGTATGTCTAAGACATGCCAAAGAAGAGAGGGTAAAGCCTTACATACCTTTTCCGCCTTGTACGCCGCTCCAAATTCAGCCCAAGTTCGCCTAAAATCTACAATTTGGTCACATTTACCAAATATTGATTAGAGCTTTAAGAATCCAATCTTGAATTCACATTTGCCTACAAAAATTTCGGCAAAGCATTTCCCCCGTAAATGCGCCATCCCGAGAATATGGCTCCGCCCAATTCATCCATTAACAACAATCCGAGAATTCAACTCGGCCAAACCAACAACAACCAAACCAACAATTGTGCCATGATTTCAACAATCCATTCAACGTACATTCCAACATTAGTAGCTCTTTTTACATAATCCAACAACATTTCCTTCCTTCCATGCTCATGAAATATAACCATCACACATTAACAATATTATTCATGTAAATACAAGGAACCATACTAACATTTCATTAACTTCTCCAATAACCCATAACCAATTTCCATTTCATTTTCAACCATTAGACCTTCGTTTTTCATCATGAAATTTACAATACAACAACTAAAATATTAAATAGAATCAATTTACCATAACTTACCAATTCACCCATCATTCGGCCACAACAACTACATGCATGCTTTCATGAATTTTTATCCATTTCCATTCATTTCAACAACAATCAACACACTACATAAAATTAATTCAATCTCTTTACACACTATATACACCACGGCTACACTCCACCTACACACATATTTTCACATATTTCATCCCTTTCTATACTCTACAACATATATCAAACATCCATAACATATAAAAGAAGATTGAATCCTTACCTTTTCCACTTAGTTCTTCAACTTGGCTAGAGTTGTGCCTTGCAAGAATGAATGTTTTTCTTACTCCACTAACTACACCACCTTGCTAGGGACCTTCCAATTAGTAGGGAAATAATTGTTGAACAATTTTCCTCAATATATTTTTTTTCCACCATGTATGGCCGAATGGCCTCTTAATGTTGGTCTTTTTTTTCTTTTGTCTTTCTCCTTCTCTAATTTCTTGAATTAAATGATGACTTCCTTTGTACATATGTATATATATATATAAGTCCCATAGTCATGTGAGGGGCACATGCCCTCTCTAGAAATTTCTCTAGGAAGATGACTTATTTTTTGTCATCTTTTCTTTTCCCCCCCCCTTTTTTTTTTCTTCTAGAATTTTCATGAACACTTTAGTCCTCCAAGGACTTCCTTGAACACTTTGTAAAATTACCGTTTTGCCCCTCGACTTTTCTCGATATTACCATTTTACCCCTAGCCGTCCACATTATTTCCATAAACCATTTTGCGAATTCCTCTTTTTACCCTTAACCTTTCTCAATATTTCCATACCACCAATGTTCGTAAATAATATTCATAACCACTCGTGCATTAAAATAACTCTTTGAAAATAATCTTGTCCTTAACTTGCCACGACCTTCTCGAATTACCCGAATGTATAAAGTACGGGATATAACATCCAGTTTCCATTATTTCGAATCGAGGTGTCCAATTCACAGCAAATTTTTGGAAGTCCTTTCAGAAAGGATTGGGTACGAAGGTACATCTCAGTACCGCTTTTCATCCTTAGACAGATGGTCAAGCAGAGTGCACTACCCAGATGCTCAAAGATATGTTGAGAGCATGTGTCCTAGACTTTAAAGGTAATTGGGATGATCATTTGCCTCTCATTGAGTTTGTTTCTAATTATAGATATCATGCCAGTATCAAGATGACACCGTTTGAAGCCTTGTATGGGCGGAGTTGTTGATCACCTATTGGTTGGTATGAAGTTAGAAAAATAGAATTGCTTGGGCCAGACTTGCTCCATCAGGCTATGAAAAAAAAATAAGTTAAATTGGTTCATGATCGTTTGAAAGCAGCTAAGAGTCACCAGAAGTCCGATTCAGATATGCGGCGCAGTTTCATGCTAACGATTGGGAGTTTCTTGAAGGTTCTGCCTATGAAAAGCGTCATGTGATTTGAGAAGATAGGGAAGCTTAGTCCCATATATATTAGACCATACATGATCCTACGGACGACCGGTCAAGTGGCTTACAAGCTAAAATTTCCACCAGAGTTGGTTGCCGTACATTTAGTGTCATGTTATAACATTCACGTTTCTAGTATTCAGATCTCACGTCACGACATTCACGTTTCCAGTATTCAGATCTCATGTTATAACATTCATGTTTCTAGTACTCAGATATTCATGTAAACATTGTATTCAGACTTTAAGCTATAATCTCCATGTCCCCAATACTCAATCAGTCAATATTCATTCAGCTTAGTATCTAGTAAGTTCCATCCTCATTCAATTCAGTATTCATTCAGTTCAGTATTCTTGTGTTCATGTCACTTTAATGTCCATATGTTCCCATCAGTCACGTTTATGATCCAGAGTTAGCCGTAGTTATAACCAGGATAATCATTCGGGGATGAATGATCCCAAAGGGGAGATAATATATCACTCCGTGAATCTATATTACTTGTGAATGGGTTAAATGAGTGTTAACGTGATATTTTAACCATATGAAGTCCCATCAGATGAGTTTGGATGGAAATAGTTGTTTTGGAATCAAGACGGATTGGGAGGTGCATAAGATTCAATAGAATCGACTAAGTTTTCAATAGGTCTGTCTTCCAGCTTGATTTAGTTAAAATCCATTGGGAATTTGAGAAAACTCAAAAACATGAAAGTTGTAGCCCTTTGAAATACCTTTCCAACTTACACAACTTCACATCATCGAACTGTTGAGTCTTAATCTGCTCCAATAAGAAAGACAGTCCCTCCACACAAGCTAGAACCCTACTAGGCTCTAAAATGTCAAGTCTCACAAAACAATTAGCCAAAGACTAAATATCCATAGCCAAAGGACGCTCCCCCACATGTAACAATGCTAGACTACCCATACTCACCACCTTTTGATTCAAGGCATCCGTCACTACATTGGCCTTATCGGAGTGATGCTGTAACACTTTATAAATTGGGATTAGGTGTGAATGGGTTAAATGAGCGCTAACGTGACATTTTAACCATATGAAGTCCCATTGGATTTGGGTGGAAATAGATTTTTTGGAATCAAGATGGATTGAGAGGTGCATAAGGTTCGATAGAATCGATTAAGTTTTTGATAGGTCTGTATTCCATCTTGTTTTAGTAACATCCATTGGGAATTTGAGAAAACTCAAAAACATGATCGTTGTAGCCCTTTGTAATAACTTTCCAACGGTATATGGTGGCGCCCAAATGGCGCTCTATACAAAGAGTTATGCTCGTTTCACTGAAGGCAGTGCAGCGGGGCCCTTGTGTCCCAAGAGTGGCGCAAGCAGAAGCAGTCTCGGACAAAACTTTTACCTTGTCCGGCACCCTTGCGATGAAAGGGTAGTGCAGGAGTCGTATTTTTTCAGGTTATGTATTTTATTATATATTTAAGGTCGGGGTTTATTTCCCCAACTTCCCTAAGTGCGAAAAATGACCTAGAAAGAGATAGAACTCATCCTAAGCCTGAAGAACCGTTAAAGGTAAGTTTTAATGATAAGTCTAAGTTGATTTCAATCCCCCAATACTTTATTAATGCGATTAAACCTTTCAAATTCATCGATAATCGATTGAGACTTGGCTTTGGGAGAAAAACCCTAGAACCCGAATTCAAGAGAGTTGAAAGTCAGATAGGTAATACTTTTATCCTTTAATCAATTATAGTTTTCTATTGATTATTATAGACTCTAAGTTCATGTGATATGAGTTGATGTGCTTCATAGAAAAGCATGAACAATTATAAGTTTGGGTTGTTCGTTATTGATTGTTGATTAAGGGTGTTGTCTACCTATTGGGTGATGCAGAATGATGTAAATGGTATTGATATGAGATTTTAAAATCATCTAGAAGCAAGAGGATGGGTTGTGAGGTGAAGAAACACCATTAATAAGGTTTGTGGAGCTTTATTCCCACCAAGTGTTTGATAAAATGCCTAGACGACCAAGACATGAGTGTCATTACTGATGTTGATTCCCTTTGACATATATTGCTATAGATTAAAGTCGAAAGGGGTGACGAGCGTTGTAGTACGCTTAAAGGCGTAATTGAGGTATGTAAGGCTAAATCTCTACGTGTGGGAATGTTAATTATTCTCCCACGCCACATTCATTCATGTTTCCACGAATTTCTCATCCTTATGAGTATCAAACCCTAGTTTCATGAAAAACTTAAATGTTCTTATTGTTCAAATAACACTACTTCGTATTTAGTTCATGTATATCATTCTAAGCATCATGAACTCATTAGTAATCCATGATTACTCATACCTTGATTTCCATGAGTCTTCAAGCATATAACACGAAAATGTATATGAACTGTTATTGCTATATTCCATGAAACCACCATGAATCATATGTCTCATGAAAACTATATTATGTATACATGTTATGAACTATATTATAAATTATGTTTTGAAAACCATGGTCTCTGAAGCCACTATTTTTCATGTTTAT
Organism: Lycium ferocissimum; assembly: GCF_029784015.1. Taxonomy (NCBI): domain Eukaryota; kingdom Viridiplantae; phylum Streptophyta; class Magnoliopsida; order Solanales; family Solanaceae; genus Lycium; species Lycium ferocissimum. The sequence goes on along the minus strand of NC_081344.1, from coordinate 39,185,582 downwards.
GTTTTGGGAGTAGTACAGATTGCCGAGAAGTCTCAGACAGCCTAAAACTACGTATGCCAGCGTAGGATAAAGATTGCTCCGCCTAGTTAGGACGATTCCTTCATGTTTTCCGTTGCGAGATATTTTACGGATTCATTTATGTCGTGTTCGTGTCTCATACCCCGGCAAGGTATGAGAGGGCTTAGCTAATCGGGCAGAGATCAGACGCCACGTGCTCACTTGGTGGTTACATTTTCAGTTTTACTAATGCTCTTCCACAGATATACATACTTGAAATATCTACTCAGTTTACAGCTTGATCATGCAGATCAAGGTCATGTCCAGGTTTCAATTACATCGTTTACAATTGCGCATATTCGCTTTTCACGATTCTGATTTCGATTATACGATTCTGATTTCAATTTTCGATTACTTTATGTATCCATGTTATTGATTTGGGTTGCCCATTCCCCGTGCACCCCACTTACAATTCTTTCATTCAGTTGCTTTACATACAAGTACAATTCCAGGGTACTTACATCCATTTTACTCGGGACCTACATTTCACGATGCAGGTACAGATTTTTAGGATGACGGATCTGCTCATTAGGACTTCATCGTATCAGCTGTTGGTGAGCCCCATTTACTTCGGGGTGTTGTCCTTACTTTCAGCAGTTATGTCATGTTTGACAGTCATGTATGTTGGGGCCTTGTCCCCGCACCAGTTCGGTATTTCAGACTCATGTCAGAGATTTCATAGACTAGTCAGTATGTTATGTTGGGTATTCAGTTTTGTTCAGCCTTGTGGCCTGCATTATCATGCTTACAGACTATTTTTCGCCCTCATGATTAAAACAGTATTTTTCAGTATTATTATGATATCACATGTTTTACATTTACTTTCATGTTTTGAAATCACATTTCGCATCAGTACATATCCGATGTTGATTCAGCAAGCCATGTAGTTCGCTCGGTCACATGCAGTCAAGTATAGAATGTCGTGTTACGTTCAGGCCATGGTTCGGGGTATGATAGATACACGATAGTCATTTCATAATCCTTGAAAAACTACAACCACCTATCTTTTGCCTCAAATTTAGACCCTTCTGGTTGGATATGTATTGAAAAGTGCGATGATTCGTGGTACCTCACAATGCACCCCATATAGATAATGCCTCCAAATCTTCAAAGCGAACACTGCTGCCGCCAACTCCAAGTCATGAGTGGGCAGTTCTTCTATGTATCTTCAATTGCCTCGACGCATAGGCTAAACCAAGGCCCAGTCTAGAAAGATCACAATATACTGTAAAGCTCTCTCATTCAATAAGTGAGGTAAAAATTTGAGCTGTAGTCAACAAAGTCTTGAGCTTTTAAAAGCTCGCCTCACACTCATCCGACCACTAAAATTCCACTTCTTTCTAAGTCAATCTAGTCAGTGGGAATGCAATGGATGTGGACCCCTCCATAAAACGTCGATAGTAACTCGTGAGACCTATGAAACTTTGAATCTCGGTGATCAAAAATCTAGTTTTAAAACCCCCTCAATCTTCTTAGGATCTAGCATAGTACCATCCTTAGTCACCACATGTTCCAAGAATGCCACTGAACTAAGCCAAAACTTGCACTTCGAAAACTTAGCATACAGCTGCTTTTCCTTCTAAATCCCAAACAAAATCCTCACGCTACTCATGCTCCTCTCTACTACGAGAGTATATCAACATGTCGTTGATGAATACAATAGCGAAGAAATCCATATAGGTTCTGAACACCCCAATCATCAAATCCATGAAAGCTGCAAGGGCATTGGTCAGCCCAAATGACATCAACAAGAACTCATAATTCCCAAAACGCGTTCGGAAAGCCATCTTAGGAATATCCTCCGCCCTAATCTTCAGCTAATGGTAATTGGATCTCAAACAAATCTTAGAAAAGACAGAAGAACCCTGAAGCTAATAAAAAAGTAATCAACTGTCGATAGTCAATACAAATATGCAAAGATCCATCCTTCTTCCTGTAACACCCCGTAAATTTGAGTTAGGTGTGAATGTGTGAAACTAGTATAAAGATGATATTTTAGCTATATTAATCCATTCGGGATGAATTTAGATGATAAATAGTCGTTTTGAAGTCAAACCAAATAGTGAAGTTCGTAAGAGTTCTCAAGCTCGTCTAAATTGTAGTAGGTCTGACTTCTAAGATAGTTTCGTGAAAATTAGTTGGGCATTTGGGAAAACTTCCTTCATGAAAGTTATATATCTTTGAAATATCTTTCTAAAGGTAGGTCGTCCAACTCCAACAGAGCTCCGTTCTAGGAGTTAGGCATATTTTACTGACAATAGTTTGTGCAGTGTAAAAATTAGGCGTGCGCGGTGCCCTTGGGTGCCACCCTAGGCCAAATTTTCAGGAAATTCAAAAATTTGACACCGTCAAAATAGACACACCTTGTGCGTGTCACGACCCAACTAGGGACCGCGACGGGTGCCCGATACTTATTTCATATCTTATTCTTATTACTAAGTGGGCCGAATAAATTGCATACTATCATCGCTTATTTACTTAGCATTATCATTAATAACATCATTATGAACATGTCTTAATAAACCTTACTAACTTAATATACATCGTACTGGGGACAACCACTATTATGTAAACATCTAATTGTACATATCCGTCTACGAGCCTCTAAACAAAATACATACTATAACAAGAAGAGAGTGGTGCTGCCCGGATATGTACAAAAATAGTACCAAGAAGGCGGGGCTCGAACGACCGGAGCGCCGCCAAAATACGGTCGGGATAGAGCTCCTATGAATCGGTCCGTCCCCCGCCGACCTCGCGGCATGAAACGCGGCGTCCGAAGGGACGTCGGTACGAGTAATGTACCGAGTATGGCACCGAAAACAAGATAATAACATAAAGCATGAATAAAAACATCATGGGATCATAGAACTAGACAATGAGAAGTTATAGCAACCCGTATACGTGAATGCCTTTAGGCGGACAAATACGTACGGTCCCTTTTTTTTTTTTTTTTTTGAAATCTCTTTTCATAGGAATAGAAAATAGAACTTATATCATATCATGTCATATCGTATAAATTACCTATCATACATATCAATCATATCAATCATATCATATCATATC
>NC_081344.1:39165101-39182359 GCF_029784015.1 Lycium ferocissimum | reverse complement strand
CCCCCCCGGTTTTCCGTATAATTTTAAAAGATGTTTTATGTATATTTTGTTCGTGCGAGCCCCCTTACTTTCCCAGGGGGATTTAGTATTTTAAAACCCCGGATTAGTTTATTTTACGTCGGATCCGTTTACCGTAGGGTGTCCGCAGGACACCGCCCACGGTTCACTTCGGGTTGGGTCGTGACATGTGGAGGGTGATCGTCATACTGTAGCTGATTTGTTCGAGATAAAAATATTAGATTTTGATGTTATTATCGGCATGGATTGGGCAACTTCTGTTATGCTAACGATGGATCAGTAGAACAAAATGATTCGATTCCAATTTAAGAGAACCGATTGCTTGAATGGAAAGGTAACACAGCATCCCCAACAGGTAAGTTTATTTCCTATCTCAAAGCGATGAAGATGATTTCTAAGGGCTACATTTATCATTTAGTCCGGGTTCATGACACCGAAGCAAAATCGCTAACTCTTCAATCCGTTCCGGTAGTAAATGAGTTTCCGGATGTATTTCCAGATGAGCTTCCAGGTCTTGCATTGGAACGGGAGATTGATTTTACTCTTGATGTGCTGTCAGATACCAAACCCATATCCATTCCTCCTTACAGAATGGCTCTTGCGGAAAATTGAAAAGCACAGTTGAAGGATTTGGAAAAAGGGATTTATTAGGCCCAATTCATCGCCGTAAGGAGCACCTGTCTTATTCGTAAGAAAGAAAAATGGTTCCTTGCGAATGTGCATTGACTATAGGCAATTGAACAAGGTGACAATAAAGAATAAATATCTGCTTTCGAGAATCGACGATTTGTTTGATCAATTACAGGGTGCTAAGTGGTTTTTAAAGATAGATCTAAGATTAGGATATCACCAAGTGAGAGTTAGAGAAGAAGACATTTCGAAAACGACTTTCAAAACTAGATTTGGTCATTACAAATTTTGGGTAAAGTCATTTGGACTGACTAACGCTCCAGCAGTATTCATGAATTTGATGAATAATATGCTCAGGCATTTCCTAGATCTATTCGTAATAGTGTTCATCAATGATATTCTGGTATACTCCCGATCAGAAGCAGAGCATGTAGATCATCTACGTAGTGTCCTTGGAATTCTTCGGACTCGAGAATTATATGCCAAGTTTTCAAAATACGAGTTCTAGTTGAATTCTATAACTTTTCTGGGCCATATTATCTCAGCTGACGGCATTCGGGTAGATACTCAGAAGATTGAGGTCACGTGAAGACTTGGCCAAGGCCTACAACACCTACGAGAGGTTCGAAGCTTTACGGGATTGACGGGCTATTACGAGAAGATTTGTAGAAGGATTTTCTTTTATTTCTGCACCATTGACAAAGCTAACTCAAAAATCAGCACAATTTCAATGGACCGATGCTTGCGAGCGCAGTTTCCAGGATTTGAAAGATGGATTGACTTCAGCCCAAATCCTGACACTTCCAGAAGGATCAAGAGGCTATGTTCTTTATTGTGATGCCTCCGGTGTTGGGTTGGGCTGTGTGTTGATGCAGCGCGATAAATTCATTGCCTATGCCTCCAGCCAGTTGCAGAAACATGAGAAAAACTATCGGACTTATGATCTTGAACTAGCGGCGGCTATTCATGCCCTAAAGATTTGGAGACATTACTTTTATGGTGTTCATGTTGATATTTATGCAGATCACAAGAGTCTTCAGCATATTTTCAAGCAGAAGGAGTTAAATCTACGGCAGAGGCGGTGGTTAGAGCCATTGAAAGACTATAACGTAAGTATTTTATATCATCCCGGAAAGGCGAATGTGATGGCTGATGCTCTTAGCCATAAATCCATGGACAGTCTATGTGACGTTAGTAGGAGAAAAGGGAATTAGCCCATGAACTTCAACAGATAGCTAGCCTAGGAGTTCGCTTAATGGACTCGGGCAATGCAGGAGTTGCTGTTCATAACTCAATTGTTTCATCCTTAGTAGTGGAGGTGAAAAAGCGCCAATGTTAAGACCCCAAATTGAGTTATTACAAAGATACACTTCCTCAGAAAGAGAAGTCACCACTTGAAATTTCTGCAGAAGGAGTTCTCAGGTATCGAAGCAGGCTATGTGTCTCGGATGTTGCAGGATTACGCCACCAGATTCTGGAAGAAGCCAGTTACTCCCATTATTCTATTCATCATGGAGTGACAAAGATGTACCATGATCTCAAGTCAATGTATTAGTGGGACGGAATGAAGAAAGATATAGCGGAGTTTGTAGCTCAGTGTCCAAATTGTCAACAAGTGAAAATTGAGCATCAAAAGCCAGGAAGATTGTTGCAAGCTATGAAAATTCCAACTTGGAAATGGGAAGTGATCAACATGGAGTTTATCGTAAGCTTGCCTCGTTCTCGGTGTAAGTATGACTACATATGGGCAATTGTTGACAGACTTATAAAGTCAGCCCATTTTCTACCAGTCAAAACTATATACTCAGTAGAAGATTATGCAAACCTATATCTTTAAGAGATTGTGCGACTTCATGGTGTCCCCGTATCCATCATCACTGATAGGGAAGACAATTTACTGCTAATTTCTGGAAGTCCTTCCAAGAAGGTTTGGGAACTCAAGTAAGACTTAGCACAACATTTCATCCACATACTGATGGACAAGCTGAACGTACTAATCAGACCTTGAAAGATATGTTGCGGGCATGTGTATTAGACTTCGGAGGTAATCGGGTTGATCATTTGCCACTTATTGATTTTTCATATAACAACAGTTATCATTCCAGCATCCAGATGGCCTCGTATAAGGCTCTATATGAGAGAAAGTGTAGATCGCCAAATGGATGGTTTGAGGTAGGAGAGACATAACTAGTAGGCCTATAATTGATCCAGCAAGTGGTAGAAAAGATCAAGCTTATCCGAGATCGGTTGTTGACAGCCCTGAGTCGCCAGAAATCTTATGCGGACAACTGTCGACGAGACTTGAAATTCCAAATTAACGATTGGGTATTCTTGAAAGAATCGCCAATGAAAGGTGTAATCAGATTCGGCAAGAAGGAAAACTTAGTCCCCGATATATTGGGCCTTACAAAATTGTGCGCAAGGTAAGCCAAATGGCTTATGAACTAGAGCTACCTTCGGATTTGGAATTAGTCCATCCGATTTTTCATGTGTCGATGCTTCGTAAGTGGTTTGGAGACCCTTCCAGAATCATTCCTGTAGATGATGTCCAAGTTATTGAGAAATTGTCTTACGAAGAAGTACACATTGCCATACTAGATAGGCAAGTGGGGAGACTCAGAACCAAAGACGTAGCCTCAGTTAAGGTCCTGTGGAGAAACAATAATAGATAGGAAGTGACTTGGGAAGTAGAAGAAGATATGAAGTCCAGATATCCGCATTTATTTTCACCCCCAGAAGAGGCTCAAGCAGAGACGCCATTGTCCCTGGGTATGTAATACTTTCTTTGATGCTTACTTGGTCGTGTGTGGCCATGATTGTTGATGTTATTGTTGTAGCCCTGTGACGGTATATATTTTAAGTTGCTATGGTAGGATGGTAGTGTCATATTACAGGGGAAACTCTGGAAAAAAATTTGTAGAAGCCCCAAGAGTCTAACATTCGAGAACGAATGTTCCTAAGGGGCGGAGAATGTTACATCTCGGGAATTTTGAGTTGTTGTGCTGTAAATAGACTAACGCAAGGCTAAGGTAAACATGAAGTCCATATGAAGTTAAGAGGAGTATTTGATAGCTTTAAGTGCGCACTACAGGATTTTGAAGTCGCATGAGTCGGTGGAACAAAATTCGTCGAGCGAAGTGAAATGTAAGTTGTGTTTGGGAAGGTTTCACATCAATTGTGCTAATGTTTATTTAGAAATGTCTTGATAAGGAGCTATAGGGCTCCTTAGATGGTTAATGAAGTGTTATATAAGTGCCAAGAAGGTTCCACAAGGATTGGGAGTCAAATGAATCAACGAGAGCAAGTTCAAAAAAAATGGGTTGTACGACCACTTATACGGTCCGTATAACTTATACGGACCCTATAAGTGGCCGTATAATCGGGTCGGGTCACTTTTTTCTCTTTTTATATATAGATGACCATTGTTCTTAGATGACCCTTGTTCTTACTTTTCATTTCCCACATCTTCCGCAAGTCTTAAAAGCTCTAGAACCTTCCCCCTATCATATTAACCCAAACCCAAGAGAAATCAAAGATTAAATAGCAAGAATCAAGAGAATCAAGTGTGGGGAGACTCACTAAGGTTTGTAGAATTCAAGATTTCCTTTGGTATTGAAGTTGGGGTTTCATTCAAGTGAAATACATTAACCCAAAGTTCATCCTTATACGATAAAAGGTGAGTTTTACATCTATTTCATGTTATTAGGAGTATTTAGTTGTTGAATAACTTAGATGAGGGAAGAAAGTAAAAGATGAAGCTCAAATATTGATCTAATGATATTTTTTAGTAGTGAATTAACTTGAGTCATGATTCTTAGTATGCTATGAGAATAATCTTGTTGAGGGGGGGGGGGGGGTACTAATGATGTTAACGAAGTATTGTAGGTAAGTGAATATAGTGTTGTGTTGTAGCTATTGTTATGAATGACCTTAAAAAGGAGTTTTGAGGATTGGACAATGCTTAACTTGAAAGAAGCCTCTTGATTATGATATTATGGATGTTGCTATTGATGTTTGGGAGTTGTCTATTATATGGAGAAAGTCAATGAAACAAAGGAAATGTTGCCCAAATTCCGTTAGCCCTTAGTTGCTTTAGTTTAAACTTAATCATGCTTTCAATGACCTAACCTTAGTACGAATCCTCTTGAATGTAGAGTCACGAGCTTGGAAGGAGAACGTTTAGTCGTTAAGAAGACAAAAGGTATGTTAAGGCTAGTTCCCTTCTTTCAAAGGCATGATTCCTATGTTATGATTCCATCCATATTTTTCATAACCTCCTTATGCCCAAAAGCTAGAAGTTCATGATTCTTAAAAGCTTCTTATGATACCAAAGATGAGATTTTTTCTATATTTAACATGATGATGATGATTTCAATGCCAGAAATTCCAAAGCTTATGGTTTTCATGCTATTGTGAGATTATTGAGTTATTTCATGAATTCCTTGATTTCATCGTTGTTGTTGATCTCACCCTATGATTTGTTCCTTTGGGATGAGATATAGTGATGATGATTATTCCATAAGATAATCGAAGGTTACCGACCTTACGTCACTCCGATAGAATTGTAGCTTTTAATTGGGCTCTCATGCATGCTTATTTTTATGTATGATTACACCGGGCCTAATTGGCCCGGCAGACACCACTACGGTGGGTGTAGTGGGCGGCTTATGGATAATGGTAATAACATCATGCCTTTATGGCATGGGCAGACACCATTAGTCGGCGGCCCCCGGACGCGGGCTAATGATGATTACACCGTACCCATATGATCGGGCAGTTTATATATATATATAGGTTATGATGTTGTTTTAAAAGTAAAAGTTAGAATGCATGACTCTAGTTAGAGGCTCGTAGACAAGTGTGGATAGTAGATATTTCATGACCTTATTAGTGTATATTCTGTCTATCATTTTGTAGCCTTGCAGGCTTGTTTATATATATGTTTGAGGTGGAATCGAAGAATGCTTCGTAACGAGTTTTATTTTTTAGAATGGCATTTATTCAAGTTGAGTTATTTGATAATTAGAAAAGTGGTCTACCGAGATAGATTGGAAGAAGTATGACAAGTAGTGCTCAGTAGGCTAGCTCCGGGTACCCGTCATGGCCCTCTGGTTGGGTCATGACAGATAAGGTAGGGGACCGTGTGATCCCCATGTTTTCAGTGATTAGTTACTCAGAAGTCGCAGATGTGCATTTATGACTTAAAAAGTATGATTTGTTAGAGATATGATTGGTGCTAGGAATAAGTTTCAAATTTGTCAGGGTATTAAGACAGCGTGTATGGCACGAATGTAAGTTCGGTAAGGATCATTGGATTTGGGCAAAACTGTAGTGACCGCGAGTAATAAAGAAGAGAAGTTGGGAATAAGGACATGAAGGACAAATTTGTGTGAAACACGTAGCAAGTGAGATTCTTAGGGTATTGGTGTATGAGTACTTTTGTGTTAATGGGACGGAGGTGTAAGAAGAAGGATTTGGATAGATTGTTCTCCGCTATTAAGAAGGGAACAATTGGTATCTGACATGCTCGTCGGGTAAGGTTGCATGTTGTATGAGAGTTGATTGCGTATTCGGTTGTGAAAAGTTAAGTTGGGTTTCGACGTGATTACATGGTAGTGGTTTGTGGGTTCTTTCAGGAAGGTGGTTATTGATTTTAGATCGGGAAGCAATGTTACTTGTGACGAGTGGAGACTTAAGATGTTGGGCAGCTGTGGTCCTGGTCCTTCAGTAAAGGGTACGTTTATCCGTTCTTCATGTTTAGAGGAAGGATGAGGATATCGTGGAATCAGAAGCTAGTGATTTAAGGATTATATTGCGATCATACATGGTAGAATAGACATAAGGGTTCCGTGTCGAGTTGGTATGTTTTGTTATACCATGGGCTAATAGGAGCCGGTGGTGGACTAATAAGAATGACTTTGGTATTGGTCAAGTGTGGAGTTTTTAGTACTCAAGGAACTATCGGGTAATAGTCAGATTTCGGTCTAAGACATGTCAAAAATCAGGAAAAATTCTGGTGCCTAGTGTCTAGTGCCCGCCGCAGCGGTCCCGCGATAGCGAAGGTTCCACCGCTGCAGCGGACATATTTTCTTCTTATTTCCTAAGTTAAAAATCGTAAACCCTTGTCATATTCCCTTCATCTTTCTCTAAGCATACCTAGGCGATGTTGAGAGCCTTGTACCTATTATGTGAGTTCGGCTAGTTCCTACTATGATTGGTGTTACTACTCGGTTGAGTTAATTGAATGAAATGGATAATCGCGTGAATGGTTAGAGGTGTTTTGGTTTGACAATTGGGACATTCGAAGTGATAAATAAATAATGAGGTCTATATAAATTCGATTTCGAAATTTGAGTTAAGGGAATTTGAGCAAAGGCACCTTGGTGGATATAAGTCAGAGCAGTAGTAGGACTGTATAAGTGATATGACAAAGTTTCATGATGTTTCGTGATCAGCGACTAGTGAGAAGCAAAATTCAGGCAACCGGCATGTTAAGGCTTATGGGAAGTGGCTTTTGTCTTACGCAGTTGGATATTTTGTAACACTCTACAGTGGATGAGTTAGTGTGGGTTAAAGGAGAGGGTTTCTGGAAATCCCTATAACGTGAAGGTTAGAGTTGTGTCTTCGAGACGAGACCGTATTCGAGATAGTGCGTTATGTTGTGGGTATTACTAAATCGGATAGCTTGAGTGAGAATTTTCGAATATTAAAGGACTAGAATTAGTCGCCCCAGATGGGTGATAGGACTGTGATTGGTTTCCAAAATTTAGTCGCCCCAGATGGGTGATAGGACTGTGATTGGTTTCAAAAATTTTGGATTCAGTTCGAGTGGCCGCTGGTGGTCTTTAAAGGCTGTGCATTCGTTCAAGGTCAGTTGTTCAGACAGTTATAATGGTTTCCTATGGACTTGGCTCAGCGAGGTATTCAACGGGTATGTTTCCAGTATGGTGAATTGAAGATTTAAGAAGACTTAGAACTAGCCAAGTCGGATGTGAGTAAGATCAGTTTGATGGAATAGCATAAAGTTCTCAGATGGAGCAAGGATTCTTTTCTGGCAAGAGTAAGTCATGGTTTCGAGCTTGTGGTGAGTGTTTATGTGGTTAAAAGAAATCGTGGTGTGAAGAATGGCTCTAGGGGTGAAAGAAAGTTTAGCGGAATCAGAGTATTTTAACGGTTCAGAGTGGGTTATGATTGTGTCTATATCTAGATGTTTGTGCTATTTTGAGAAATATTGTGAGACCTATTGATCGCGTTCAGAGGTATGGCTATATCGAAATAGAGAATTCCAGCAGAGACAGTTCCTGTATTCAGAGTTCAGTTGTGAGAAAATTCGAGTATGGGGAATATGGGAACTTAGATCTTTGAGCCAAATAAAAGAAGTTTGAATGATAAGGTGAACAGATAGTGTTTTAGCGCACTTATTGCCGTAGAGGCTTCCGGGTGCTTATAATACAGGTTCTTGGGTTACCATTAGCCTTCGTACTTCCCTTCTTCGTTCGAGGATGAATGATTGTTTAATAGGTATCTGATGTAACGACCTGTTTGGTTGTTATAGTGTTTTGACCCATTTACTGTTATTGACCCTTCCCCGAGCCCCGTTAGCATGATTTTGACCCGCAGGGATGGCGACACCGTTCCCGATGTCATCAGGCAAGCTCCACTAGGATTTGTGGAATCTAAAGTCTTAAATTGAAAAACCTTTGACCAATAATTGACTTTTGGGTAAAAGTGGACGTGATCGAATTTCGACAGTTCCATTAGGTCCAAAACGTGATATATGAATTAGTGAAGTCATGGTTTGGTTCCCGAAAGGTTTGAGTGTGATTTGAGTCATTGGTGGAGGAAGTAGTTAAGTAAAGAGGTAGAGTTAACCACGGTCAACATCGGGTTAAGATGACCCCGTGTCAATGTTTTAAAAGTTCCAACAAGTTCGTATGATGATTTTGGACTTGTCCACAAGCTTTGGTGAGATTCCGAAGAGTTTCAGAGGGATTTGGATTGTGTCACGCTCGTATTAGATATTTTCACCGTAGTTCTTTTGCGATAAAGGGAACCATATTGATCAAATGACTTTTGTTTTGTTTTTCGATTGAACCATTAGATCCGTATCATAAATACGAAGCTATAGCAAAAAAGAATCGTCGCATTTCGCCTTTGTATAAGGAAGTTATGGTCATTTTAGCGTGGATAGTTGTTGCTATACCTGATGGGTCCGTCGTAGCCGGGGAAGTTCCGCTATTGCGAGAAACTTGGACCACTAGAGTGAGACCACTGCTAGAATGAAACTTTGACCGCTGCAGCGGTAGACAGGAGGCAGGAACTTACTTTTATATTGCAAATTTCGAAGCCATTCCCCACATAACATCAAAAATAGTTCCCAAGAAAGTGAGAGGCGACTTTCTAAGGCTAGGGTGAAGTGCTCCTTTGAAGGTAAGTCTTAACCCTTTTCATTGTTCATTACCTTATCATCTTTAAGTTCTTACGCTAGTTAAGGTTCTTGAATGGTGAATGAAAAGACTAGAAACCAAGAATTATTAAACCCTACAACAATTGACAGGTTGTTGATTTTATTGTTATTTAATCATCTAGGAGGGTGGATAATCACCTTCTAGGATGGGAAATTAGTTAATTGTGTTGGGAATTGTGTATTGAGACTTAGAGTTCCAATAAAAAGGGGAACTTTGGACTAAATCTGTTTTGGAAGGATTAATTTGATTAGAAACCCATAAATTGGAAGATTATGATTTGATTGAGATTATGATAAATTCACCAATTAGGTATGATGGTTCACCCAATTGAAAAGGGTAGATACTAATTGACTTTTCCCAATTGTTGTTTTATTTAATTAGATGGTCTCGTGGCTTACGAGCATTATGGTCCGTATTTACTAGACTACCATCGTTTGAGGCGTTTCGAAAAATAAGGCTCGCGGAGTAGTTCGTGGCTCTTGCTCCGTAACAAGGTAGGTACGTCACTTTGGTTAAACTTTGATTAGCGAAACGTATATATTGTTTAGAATTGACGGGAGAAAGCATGAATAGGTCTTCGGACAAAATGTCTGGTTGGATATTACCTAGGTTGGTATGACTTTTGATTATGTGGGCTTGTCTCCATTACTTTGAGCCGAGGGTCTTTCTCGAAATGCCTCCTCCCTACCTTCCAAGGCAGGGTAAGGTTCCATGTACACTTAACCCTCCCTGCACTTCACACTATGGGATTCAACTGGGTATGTTGTTGTTGTTGTTGTTGTCTCCATTACTTTATGTATTGAATAAGAGATGTATTGGTTCTGATATGAAGAGGAAGGTGTTAATATATACTCGTGTTGTTGATTGTGGCTTGTTGCCCTGTTATTGTGATTAGGCTTGTTACTTAATTTGTTGTATTGTGATACGTGTTGCACTCATTTTTCTCTTGTTATGTCATTTATCATCGGAGAAAGGAAGCATAATGAGATTTGTCCTGAATTGTGTTGTATAACTGTGATGACATCATGCATGGCATACATTCTCATTTCACATGTATGTTGATATCAAATTATGACTTGGTACTGATGATGATACATGAGAAAGTGGAGCACTTGGTGACACAAGACTTAGTTGTGAGCTGTACAAAGTGGAGCACTTGGTGACACAAGACTTAGTAGCGAGGTGTACGCACTACATTTGGAAGTAAAGGGTGTCAAAGACTCTTTATGACGATCGAGATGGGTTGTATGCTTTATTCCATGGTTAAGCTGATTTAGCTAAGTCCCAATATGGCTTATGGCATTGTGACTTGCATTTTCATTGGTATTTGATTTCATTGATTTATCATGCTACTGTTGAGTTGATGTTTAATCTTGGGGTTCTAGACTTGAACCATATCTTGAATACTTATCTTGCATACATTACATGTTTAAAAGGCACATTTGACAGGGGGTGCGGATGTGGCCCATCTTGATATGTACTAAAGGCACATTTGACAGGGGGTGAGGGTGTGGCTTGTTTGTGAACTCGTGATCTGAGGTCTGATCCAGAGCGAGAGGTACATGGACTTCACGGGTCCCCTATGGGTCATGACGATTGGGCAAACAATGTCATTAGCATGTGTGTACAGGTTTGAGGTATTTGTCCAGTCCATTGTATTGCACATCATTACATTTTATTTTTGCATCATCATATAGCTCTTATTTTTTATTTGGCATGGTTTGTTAGTATCATTGTGGTGGCATGGATTCGATTATGGAGTGGGTCAGATTGCAGAGTAGTGACTTTGCCCAGTTTCAGGACTTGGATTCGCCATTATCGATTGAAATTATGTAGACTTGGCAGACTTGTGGTTTAAAAGCTTCATCCTAGGTCGTGATTCAGTTATGGGATATTTTGTGACCTTGGATTGAGTATTACGTGCCTATCTGCTTATCTTGCTGATTTTGTGCTTGTATGAGTGAACTAATCTTAGTCGGCCTATGATGCTTACTCAGTCCGTATTGTTTGTACTGATGCTACTCTTGTTGTACTCTTCTTTTGAGTGTAGAGTTTGTTACCCGTTCCAGCTCCTGTCATCGAGGGTGATCCGAGTTTACTTGACAAAGATTCCAGGGTGAGCTTTGGCTAGAATCGCAACCCGGAGACTCTTCTTTTGTATATACTGTCTATTTTGTATTCTTGTGACAGTATTGTTATACTTGAGATTTTTACTTCATATCAGACTTGTATCTCGAAATAGTAACTCTTGTACTAGTCCAGACCATATTTTGGGGTTGTTATTACTTCCGCATTTATTATCTATATGATCCGAATCTGTTAGCTAAATTATTATCTATTTTCGCATGATTCTTATAAATGATTAAAATGATTTAGGAATGGTTCGCCTACCGGGGGGACAATGTAGGTGCCATCACGATTCACAAATTGGGTCGTGACACCGCAGGTTCAGATAGGTTACCAGGAGGATCGCACCAGTAGGATACCGAGTACCAGCCAAGGTGGTAAGCTCCATGTCATTCGGAGTTACCAGGTTTAGAGTTTTGTGTGGATACAGTATGGGTAGGCAGGGGCCCTGTCCCAACCATGTTGCAGTTACACTTCTGTAGAGGCTTGTAGACTTGTGTCATTAATCCAAAGATGTCAAAGATAAAGGCCCTGTCAGGCCCTTTGAATATGTTTATTTTGATGTTGTCGGTTGTATAAGCTCAATGCAGCCTTGTCGGGTCTCTCAGTTATGTATATATATTTTGGGTATACGCCCTTTCAGATGCGACAGTTAGTCTTCATATACATTACGGATTGTGGCCTTGTCGGCCTTGTTGGTTTTGTCTATTTGCAGGTAGGCCCTATCGGCCTAAGCTGAGGGTTATCCCTCCAGAGTTACAAATATAAGAGTGGTTCGCTCGGGCCGAGTGTGACACCCGATGCTGGTTACGCCCCTCTATATTTGGGGCGTGACAAACTTAGTATCAGAGCAGGTCTATCCTGGGGAGTCTACAAGCCGTGTCTAGTAGATTCTTGTTTATAAGTGTGTTGTGCACCATATAATATAAACAGGAAGCTACTGTGTATTTAGGAGTCTATTGCCCTTCTTTCAAATCCAAGTTGTGCTATAAAGCTGAGTTATAAGAGTTTGAGTAAGGACTTATGTTTGCTAATGATACAGAGATGCTTGCAATTAGTAAGATTACAGCACAAGCCAGTAGATCTTGAGGTGATCTCTCATTGCGGTCGTGTGAAACCAAATGTTGCTACTTATGGATATTGGCCCTGTGTGGCATGTATAGTTTGTTTTCTAGCTGCGTATAGGTTGGGTTTTAGTTCAGTTTACAGAGGAGTCTCTGGAAAAAAATTCACAACTCTCTAAGAGTTAACCTTCGAGGATGAATGTTTCTAAAAGGGGAAAGGATGTTACATCCCATACTTTATTACATTGGATTTGTCGTAAGTTAATTGACATAAGCTCAAAGGACAAGATTATTTTGACGCTATAAGTATTTATGTTATGCTAAACAAGTGATAAGCAAGTATCGCGAAGGTTAGAGGTTAAGCGAATCGGAGAGTATAAGTTTCATCGATGTAATACCCCAGGCTTTCGGGCTATGGCTTGAGCCGCTCGACGTATGTAAGTAGTCTCGAGTCCCGGAGAATTTCGGTCATATTCGAGCATGCAAATAAAGAGCTCATTGTATAAGAAGATGAAGTCCCGAAATGATTTCAGACTCAACAGTATGACGACAATGGTTGGAAATAAAATTTTGTGTGTGACAAAGGAAATTGTGGACTAGTGCAAAATCACAAGATTATGATAATGAGTATATGAAGTGAGTTAAAAAGGATTATTATTTAAGTGAATTGAGATCCAGAATTAGTTACATGGGTAATTGGTCGAATGTTGAAATAAGGTAGGAGAGCAAGGAATTAATTATTATATTATTGGATAAGGATTAAAGTGATTTAAGCATTGTGTAATGGATAAGTTTTAATGTGGCAGCACTCTATACACGTGGAAACATGTTAAAATGGACTATTAATGACTTAGTACACTTATATATATCTCCACAAAGTCTTATCTTTGGAAGCCATTTTTAGTGCTGGATCACACAGCTCATAATGGTGATTTATCTTAACATTCCTCACTTAACTATCATACCCACATATTTTAAGGATCTGCACACATATTTGGAGAAGGAACATTATCTCATTCTTTATACACTGCTGCAACGTGAAATCATTGCATGGAAGCATCATCAACGTTATTTTCAATCGATTTCGTTACTCCCGTGGTGCTTGCGTAGCTCGTCTCCTTTGTTTGGTGCCGGATTGGAGCTTTTTTTGAAGTTAAATAGGAAGACTAGTTCTTGGCATATAAGGTAAGAATTCTCCTCTTCTAGATATATTTAAATTCATCCAGGTCATAGCTTAATTGTGAGATTAGAACTGCAGAATTAATGGCGGGAAATCGTATAAGTTGTTGTTGTTACTGTGTGGACTGATTTGGAGTGTATTCTTGAGTTGTTGTGGCTGTAATTCTTGGAATATAGCTTGTGTATGTTGTTGTTGATGTTGTGGTTCTTGATGTTGAGTTGAGGAAGTGATAAAAGTAGGGTAAATGCTGCCCGACTCTTAATAGAAACGGGTTATCATTTGATATACATCATATACTAGTGTTCTCTAAGTTGATGGGCGTATTATCATTGTTATAGGTTGAAGTGCTAATTGAGGCTAGTTCGTTATTGAGTGTGTATTGATGACAAGACATATGTTAATGTTAATGCTAATCCTTTTCTTTTTTTGGCATTTTTTGTGATGAATTGAGATATAAACGAACGCTATTCCCAAGTAACTCCATTCCTAGTAAGTAAGAGCATCTAAGTCATTCATGTCCTTATGATGTGGTTCATGTATGTTGTATGGTGAATTCTAGTCATTCATGTCCTTATGATGTGGTTCATGTATGTTGTATAGTCAATTCTAAGCCTTGTTGAATCCCATAGTAATAATGTTAGTATTCAAGATGTAATCGGAGGTTTAACGACCTTACGTCACTCTGAAAGAAGTTATAAAGATTTGATGAGGGTTCCCTAATCCTTATGTACTTTCGTAAGAGTAGGATATGAGGTGATATGCAGATATACATAGTATGTACACAGGCTTGACTAGAGTACCTTAGTTACCACCGAGCTACGTCCGGATGGGAAGGCAAGTATCTCCAGTTACCACCGATTCATAGCCGGTTAGGCAGACGCGCATTACCTCCGAATAATAGTCGGATAGGCAAACATGTATTTACCACCGAGCGACTGCCAGATGGGCAGTTATACGTTCACCACCGAGCTACGTTGGCGGGTATATGTCATATACGGGGCCACCCCCGGCTACGCCGACGGCGGTTATGCGATTACCACCGGCTACGGTCGAATGGCGCTACCCCACCGCCGCCCGCTAACGTCACGATAATGATGTAGTAGTCAGAAACATAGAATTGTAGACATACATACACGAGATTGTAGTTATTATGCATGTTATGGTCCTCAGCGGCAAGATAGAAGCTACAGGTTGACTCTTATCCCTCTCAATACTAGTGTTTTATTGTTATGTTTCATTTTTGCCTTACATACTCAGTACATTATTTCGTGCTGACGTCCCTTTGCTTGGGGATGCTGCATTCATGCCCGCATGTAACGACCTGTTTGGTGGTCGTTATAGTGTTTTGACCCATTTACCCTTGTTAACCCTTCCCCGAGTCCCGTTAGTATGGTTTTGACCGGCGGGGATGGGCGTCACGGTTCTCGAGGTCATCGATCGAGTTCCGATAGGATTTGTGGAATCTAAAGTCTTAAATTGAAAAAACTTTGACCAATAATTGACTTTTGGGTAAAAGTGACTGTGATCGAATTTTAAAAGTTCCATTAGGTCCGTAATGTGATTTATGACTTAGTGAAGTCACTAGTTTGGTTCCCGAAAGGTTTGAGTGTGATTTCAGCCATTGGTGGAGGAAATAGTTAAGTAAAGAGGTAGAGTTGATCACGGTCAATATCGAGTTAAGATGATCCCGTGTCAATATTTTGAAAGTTTCAACAAGTTCGTATGATGATTTTGGACTTGTCCATAATTTTTGGTGAGATTCCGAAGAGTTTCATATGGATTTGGGTTGTGTCGCGCTCGTATTCGATGTTTTCACCGTAGTTCTTTTGCGATAAAGGGAACCATATTTATCAAATGACCTTTGTTTTGTATTTCGATTGAACCATTAGATCCGTATCATAAATACGAAGCTATAGCAAAAAGAATCGTTGCATTTCGCCTTCGTATGAGGAAGTTATGGTCATTTTAGCGCGGACAACTGTTGTTGTACCTGGTGGGTCTGCCGTAGCGGGGGAAGTCCCTCTATAGCGAGACCGCTATAGCGAAACTTGGACCGTTATAGGGAGACCGCCGCTACAGCGAAACTTTGACTGCTGCAGTGGTAAACGGGAGGCGGGAACTGACTTTTATATTGCAAATTTCGAAGCCGTTCCCCACAGAACAACAAAAACAGTTCCCAAAATAGTGAGAGGCAACTTTCTAAGGCTAGGGTAAAATTCTCCTTTGAAGGTAAGTCTTAACTCATTGTTCATTCCCTTATCATCTTTAAGTTCTTACGCTAGTAAAGGTTCTTTAATGGTGAATGAAAAGAATAGAAACCTAGAATTGTTAAACCTTCGTTGTAGTGCGTCACCACTATGATGTCCGTCATATGGAGAAGAATGACAACTCTCCAGAACTTGGCTTACCTCAGTCTACGGAGTGCATCGTCTTACCAACTGGTCAGGACCCCTACTTGAATAGATACGGCTCATCCCATATGTAGAACCGTGAATCATGATAAAGCTTCCTTCTCTGCTGCGTAGTAGTCTCAGGTGGGTATATCTCACTCAAGTTCATAATATCTGCATACCATGGCACTTCTGCAGCAGGAATAGCAAAAAGTTTCTCATCAGGAAAAGCTTCTCCGATCTTCCCATCTTCTACTACATGATCATGACTCTCCAATCTCGAGAAGTGGTCAACTAACTAATTCTCTGTCCCTTTATGATCCTTGATCTCCACATCAAACTCCTAAAGTAGGAGAATTTCACCGATTAAGCCTGGGTTTCGCGTCCTTCTTGTTGAATAAGTAATGGATTGCAACATGATTCGCATATATAATAACATGAATCCCCATAAGATAGCACCGAAATATATCAAAAGCATACACCACGGCCAACAACTCTTTTTCAGTGACATTGTAATTCATCAGAGTCTTGCTGGCATGATAAATCTAGTGGAAGATCTTGTCTTCCTTTGGCCCAGAATGGCTCCCACAAAGAATATCACTTGCGTCACACGACAACTCAAATGGAAAACTCCAGTCATGCGCTATCATTATTGGTGCAGTCACCAACTTCCGCTTTAACTCCTCAAATGCCTTAAAGCATGCATTATTGAATATGAATTTGACCTCCTTCTCAAGCAGCTTTGATGAAAGATGAAGAATATCAAGAAATCCAAGAAACACAAAATTGAAATTCAAGAGAAAGAAAGTCCAAGAAGCTTAAGTTTGAAGAATATTTTCTTACAAGAATGGGAATTCTTGTTTCTTGTTTCTTGATTCCTTTTCTAAAAAGGTTTCTTGTTTCTTGATATATACTATAGCAGGGATTTAATTTCCTATCATTAGTGGGATCTTTATCCTAGTTCTAGTAGGATTTTAGTTTTCTATATTCTTTTCCTTATAGAATAGAGATTTTACTTTCCTTGTTTTTAGCTATTTCCTTTCTAGAGTAGAATAGGGATTTGTAGTTATAAAAGAAAAGACCCTGGGCCTATATAAAGGGTTCTCATGACATATAATAGGAGATAAACGTTTTTACATAACCCTAAATTTTGCAATAGATTTATTTTCTCTATTTGGTCTTCTTTATCCTTGTTTTTGGTTTCAAGCAAGGTGGTGATAGTCTTTATCTCTTTTTCAATCGCGTGTGGTGTTTCTTTATCATGTAATTGTTCTCAAGTGGTGACATAGGGACTTTGTTGGTTCTTGGTCATTCAAGAACATGTTTCTTGATAAAAATTCGTTCTATTTCATATCCAAAACCTTAATTTACTTTTCATCGT
>NC_081344.1:39105431-39165001 GCF_029784015.1 Lycium ferocissimum | reverse complement strand
GGTTTTTATTTCGTATATATTATAGTAGGGATTTAATTTCCTATCATTAGTAGGATCTTTATCCTAGTTCTAGTAGGATTTTAGTTTTCTTTATTCTTTTCCTTATAGAATAGGGATTTTACTTTCCTTGTTTTTAGCTATTTCCTTTCTAGAGTAGAATAGGGATTTTTAGTCATAAAAGAAAAGCCCTTGGTCCTATATAAAGGGTTCTCATGGCATATAATAGGAGATAAACGTTTTTAGCATAACCCTAAAGTTTGCAATAGAGTTATTTTCTCTATTTGGTTTTCTTTATCCTTGTTTTTGGTTTCAAGCAAGGTGGTGATAATCTTTATCGTGTTTTCAACAGCATGTGTGCTGACACCTAATTTTGTCCCTCCAATAATTTTATTTAATTATTCGGAGTTCTTGAATCTCAAACGGAGTGAAATATGTATTTTACAAATCAAAATGATTTTTACAAAATTTTCGATAATATTTTTCCATTTTATTTGGAAAAATAGTTACAATTATTTAATTAATTGTTTAAATTGTTAACGTCAAATTGACAAAGTATTTTACTCCGATAATACAGCAAAATTGATTAGTTAAATAAGATAATCAACTCCATCTCTATTTTATGATTTATGTGGCCATAATTGCATTTATCTCCAAAAATTGGTTACAGTTGAATTTTTTATTAATTGGATGACTTAATTGTGGCTATAATTAAAATAGCCAATTACTTGTTAGTTGTTAATTGAAATAGTTAATTTATCTTATGCACTTGGTCACACTGAAAAAGGATTAATTGAATCTGCTTTTTAATTTGTCCATGTTTGAAAAGATTTAATTAGTGTCCGCTTTTAATTTGGCTATCATTAAAATGTTTAATTAATTGTCATGCTTTTAATTTTGGCCATTTGTTAAATTGCACGTTTTGTCCTTGCATATATATATATATATATATATATATATATATATATATATATATATATATATATATATATATATATATATATATATATACACACATACGTAGACACATATATGTATATATGTTGGGTTGTCTCCCCCATTCTTTCCTTTAAATGATCGAGCCTAGTCCAGATTTGGACTAGACCCGGCCCAACACGCGTATAATTGACCAAAAAGGACCCCTTTCAGTTCATTTGTGCATTTGGAGAAAAGGGCTATGGAAACCCTAGCCTCTCTCTCTGTTGCCAAAAATGGTGAATTTGCCATACGGTTCTACTGGTTTCAGGCCTTGTGTGGTCTTTTGGGGTAAAATAATTAATGTTTACCCTCTCTCCACCACGTCACCACCAGAGAAAGGTAAAATCTCACCCTCTTTCTTCCTTTTCGACATTCTACGGTCAAAACAAGGACAAATCCCTTAATGGGGTTTGTCTTATTGCATTTTGAATACTCAATTCTCATTGGATGGTAGAGATTCAAACAGATTCAAGAGAATCCTTTGCCAAACCATCTATCCCACATCGAAATTGAGCCAAGCTTTAGGGCTTTGGGGGGTCTATATAAAGAACCCCCAACCTTTCACAAACACACGCAGAGAAGCTTATTCACCAGCAAAAAACTCGAAACTTAGGGTTTTGATAAAGTGACCGACTAAAATTGGACACTTTGCTTATTTCTCTAGTCTCGAGTACCACATGAGTGTGGATCGTTATGAGCAGTGTGTCTCCACTAATCTCGACATAAGTGTCGCACTTGGAAACGGTAAAGGCTTCTCCTTTTAGTCTATTTCTTTAGTAATTTTAAGTGTCTATGTGTTTATATGTTTATGTGTTTTATATAGTGATTAGTTGTCAGATTAATATATTAGTAGTCATAGTAGTAAATGCCTGCTTTTGTTTAGTTTGTTTAATATGGTGTCATAGGTAAAATATGTTAGTTAATTTCTGGTATATTAGCCTATAAGTTAATTTTACCTTATAGATCTGTGTTCGTTATTGATTAGTTAGTCTTAATCCTGTGCTATTTATGCATATATTAGCTCATATGAATCTATGGAGTTGTGACAATATGTGATTTGTTGGCTTAATAGTGACAAGTGTCTGCTATTACATTCATAAGTAGACCAATTGAGTTTGTTAGTTGTCTAAATGTTAGCTTAATATACATAGGTGTCTATGCTTGCCCTAACTTACTTCATTTTGGTTCATTGTACATGTTTGGTTGTGTTTTAGTTAGGTTAGAATAGTGTTTAAAAAGCTCTATGAAGGCATTTATTGTCGAAAGCATTGTTAACATAGTTTTATGAGTTAGTTAGTAAGTACTGCTTAATGGTTTGGTGTTGAGTCAATAGGCCTTTACTATGATCTCTTGATGAACATCCTCTATTGTCTTAACTAACTTTACTATGAGTATGAGGGTCCGCCTAACCTTGCAAATGACTATGTGTCTGATAAATGTTGGTTTGCATAACTACTTAATGTCTCCTTTGTATCTCTAAATCTGTCATTGATTTGTTTAAGCTATTTTGATTGGTCTGTGTGTTGCCATGTTCCTGTAGGATTTGATAATGACTCTGCTCTCAAATTTTGTTAGTTTGGAATAAAATACTTGTGTCCTGATTTTAGTTAGTGATTAATGGGCTTATGGAACTAAAGTGATAGGAAATTTGTGTTAGTCTAATTCATGGGAATCGTGTCTACTTTTCCTTTCATGTTCATGTTTGAAACTGTTAATAAAGCTAAACCACGTAGTGCAGCTATTATCTGCTTTAAACAAGACTAAAAGATTTATATTTTGGGATTATAAATGAAGAAGCATGCTAGTGGTGTATCTGTTCATATTGTGGTGCCTGTCCAATTAAGCTTAAATGTGCAAATTATTGGGAAAAAGTAACAGAGTCTTTGATGAAGTAATTAGTCCTTTGACATCCTAGGTTATGAATTAGACTAGAGAGCTCACATAGGTAAAATGAGATAGTATTTGATCTTGTAAGTGAAAAAGGGGTTCAAGATGGTTGTCACTTGATTTGTGGCAACATAGGAAGTGATTTACCTAGGGCTACAGATGGTCTAGGAAAGGCTTTGAGTTCCCACTCAGCCAGTAATACCTATCCTAGGCTGCTGGGTTCCTTTCTATGTAACAATGACATCATAGGACCCTTCTTGACCTCTGAAGCTGTAAAAGGAACACTGTATAAGCTCAGCATGAACAAATGGATTTTTAGTCTGATTTTCCCTTTCCCTCGCCCCATCTTATGACTGCTTCCTGCTCAAAACATGTGAAATAAGAGACAATGATTCAGAGTTGTTTAAAGGGATTTGTAACGACCCGTTTGGTCGTTATTGTGCATTTGACCCATCTGCCCCCGTTGACCCTTCCTTGAACCCTGTTAGTATGATTTTGACCCGCGGGGATGGGCGACAAGATTCTCAAGTTAATCGGGCGAGTTGTATGATGACTTACAAAAATTTAAACCTTACAGTGAAAAATCGTTGATCGATAGTTGACTTTTAGTTAAACAGACCTTTTTCATAAATTCGTAGATTTTGTGAGATCCAGAGGGTTGATTTTGACTTGGTGGGATGTTCAGTTCGCTTCCCGAGGCACTCGGGAGCGTTTTGGGTGGTTGGTTAGAGAGTTGGTTTTTGGCCGTTGGGGGTAACCCGGTCAAATAGACCTCTGATGGGAATTCTGAGACCACGAGTGAGTTCGTAGCATATTTTTATGTATATGTGCATACCTATTTTGTATCTGAGAGGTCTCGGGTGGATGTCGAGATTTGGGGAGAACTTGGTGAAAACTAAGAAAATGCTGGTTTCCGATGTCTCGCCCCAGCGAGACTGGGTACACCTCAGCGAGGCTTGGACAAAGATGTGCGGGAACTCTGTGATTCTATTGAAATCTGCTCCAGTGGATGGTATTCCGCCGAGGCGAATGCGCGGTAGCGGGACCACTTCCTCTAGAGCGGAAGACGTTGTTCCAGATTCATTAAATGCCTGAATTAAACCCTTCATTTCCCATTTCCAAAATTAATTCTCCAAAGTGACTCAAGGGTGATTTGAAGTGTTTTCTGAGTGGATTCATCTTGGGGTAAGTCTCTTCCACCTTGTTATCCATTACTTACTTTCCTAAGCTTGAAATTTATGGTGAAAATCTAGAAAGCTGGAGAAGATGAGTTTCAACCTTAATTTTATTATTTGAATTCTAGGCTTTGAATCTGAGATTAATTGATGGATTTGACTAATCTAAGCATGGGATTTCATTAATTAGTAACCAATAGGTTTGAATTTTCAATTTGAGTTGAGAAATTGAATATGAAAAGCTAGGGTTTATACCTAATTTAGGGGTTTTGCCTTGAATGATGAAATTGATCAATAATTGAGCTAAATTAGCAATTGGAGAGTAGAATGGAACTTCTAGAACATTGGGTTACCAATTCTATCTTTTGAAATACCTGTTTTACCCTTGTGGGTCCGATTCCCCTCTTTTTCTTAGTTGATTTTGATTCGAACGAATGTATAGCAATACGGGTACCGTGGTTCCCCCTTTCTAACTTAGATTTCTGTAATAGCTAGAGTTTGAGTATTCGGAGGCTCTTCGGAAGGGCAAGGCTCAGATTTGACTATTCGTGGCACCAGCTCGGCAGCGAGATAGTTAACGGCTTACCTTTTTGGTTAGACTCCAGTTAGTGAAGCATATGTAGAGTTAGTTATTGACGGAGAAAGCATTTTAAGCCTTTGGGTATGAAGTTGAGATGGATACTCTTAGGTTGGTATTGTTGTTGACTTTGTGGGTTTGTTGCCTCGTTTGTTATGATTTGACTTGTTGCCATGTGTGTGGTATTGGACTTGTTGCTAAATTGTCATGTTGTGGTTTTGTTACGTTCGTCTCTCACTTATCTTGACATCATCATTGATAAAGGAAAGAACTTGATTCGATATTGATATTGTGATATGTGCTCATGCAGAGGCACGATTGAGATTTGATATGCTTACATTTGATATTGATATTATGCATTGCATTCATACTCATTTTGCATAATACATTGATATGAACTGTGATTGCTATTGTTGATGATAAATGAGAAGGGAACATCCGAGATTATGGACAGATTTGATATAGTAGCCATCTCTGGGCTGTGTACGGAATGGCTAGTGATATGGAAGCCACCTCTGGGCTATGTGCGGAGTGGCTGGTGTTGTGGAAGTCATCTCTGGGCTGTGTGCGGAGTGACTAGTACATGGACTTTGCGGGTCCCCCATGGGTCATGACTATCGAGACGTGGAGGTTATCCGTCTATAGCATGTGTGTACAGAGACAGACAGTTGGCCAGTGCATATCATTGCATTGCATATGCACTCATTACTTCATTCATATATCAGTGTATGTACTGATACTACCTTGCTGTACTCTTTTCTGAGTGCAGAGTTCGTAGCAGGCTCCATTTCTACCCCTCGAGAGTGATCCCGAGGCTAGGCTTTCGAGTGTCCAGGGTGAGCATCTGATGGATCCGCTACCTGGAGACTTCTCTATCCCTCTGTCTTTATTTTCCCATTCTGAGATATGTTTGTTTTCAAACTTGTATTTTCTAGACATATGTACTTAGGCGCTTCGTACTATTCGGCACTCAGTATCTGTGGGTTTTATGTTGTAGGATTCCGCATGATTATCTATTTATTATTTGAGACTGCTATTTCTTCTTATTTACTTCTTATGTTGTTTTTGGAAATTGAGTAAGGGACAGGTTCGCTTACCAGGTGGGAATGGGTAAGTGCCCGCGCGATCCGTGATTTTCGTGACAAGAGTAACTTTGTTTGCACATAATTACTGATAATGTGGCTAATTTGCCCTTGCCTATTTTCAAGTCAAAATTGTTATATGTTGATTGCCTCTGATTCAATAATGTGGAAATGTTTAACATAGATATATTGAGTGTATATGAGTGCAAACCTGTGTGTTGATAATGTTTAAAGATGCCTGGTATGCCAATTTTTACTTCAAGTTCGTGTTTTCCCTTTTGTTTGCTGCTCTCTTGTAATTGCTATGTTGAGAGGTATACATAAGTATATTGGATATATATACTCTTTATAAACCTGTGTATATATTGGCTTGTATATTAAGAATACCCTTTGTATATCACACTATGGACTTAGGAATGGAATTGTTACTTGTTGAATCTAGGCTTGATTTATTAAGTGTAACCATTATGGGCTTTGTTTGAAGTTGCTCATTGTGTGTGTTTTCCTATTGGGCTTTGTTTATCTTTCTGTCCTCTTGGGCCATCTGAGCCTGTCCCTTTTTGTTTTTAGTTGACTGCTTTTCATATACATGAAAATGAATTATACATAATATATATGTATGTATACGTGACTATATTTTGAGTATTTTTCTTTTCTTTAGTTTATATTAAATGAATTACTAAGTTTAGGTGCACTCTAACCTCATTTCTCCTTTTCCCCTCCTTTGTCTTGCATGAGAAATACAACTTGGGCCATTCGGGCATCTTCTTCAAGCCACTGTTAGGCCAGAGGCCCAACATTATTTTTCTATCGAGTCCGAGTAGAAGTGAATATTATGAAGGCCCAACCATGGGTGAAAATGGCAACTAGTGGGCTTCGGTAGGCCCAGTAGCCTAACTTTTCTCCTTTTATTTTTTGTATATGTGAAGATACTTGTATAAATATTGAAACCCGAGTGGATAGGACTTAGATATCGAGTAGAATTAATTAGAAAAGGCTTTCAAATAATTTTTCAAACTTAGAATTAACAAAGGATTATATGATGCATGAAACATGGTAAAGGATTTTCCAAACTTGATAATCTCTTTTACCGAAAATTGAGTCGGTATACGAAGTATATATGTTGTATACGAGATTGGGAAAAGGCAACATTTTGATATTAATTTGAAAAATAGAAACTACTTTGGACCGTTTTCTCTAAGAATAAAGGTTTGAAATGATTTTTGGGGATTTAAAGGAAACCGACAAGAACAAAGCTGATTTATGAAAATGGCAAAACGATAGGGAAATAGATTTCAAAACCAATGGATTTTAAACCTTTTGGGCCCAAGCCCCGCCTTTTAAGGTCTCCACTCTATTTAAATACAACAATCTAAATAGAGTCCACAACCTCTTAGTAGCTTTTATGTCCCGCGTAAAAGTGAACCGTAACAGTGTGGTGTTTCTCCATCACGCCTATTGATTTCAATTGGTGACTTAGGAACTTTATAGGTTCTTGATCATTCAAGAACGCATTTCTGGATTAAAATTTGTTCCATTTCGCACCCAGGATCTTCACTTTCTTTCCATCATTTCGCCCTGAATATTTACTGGTTTTAAATAGGTACATAGTTATTTTCATAGTTCAGATTGTCATCTTTCACCTTATTTTTTAATCACGTAATTACGAGACCTATAGCTTGAGATACGTCTGTTTTTTAATCTGCCCATCAAATCGCTTCAAGAACAAGATCCTGGTCGATTAGTTCTTTGTTAACTCGAAGAATCACATCAAGCTTGCATATCAGATATTTTTTAGAAGTCCATAATGAAGTGTCTATAAAAACCAGCACGACCAAGAAAACTACGCACACCCTTGACATATACAGGGGTAGTAGTTTCTAAATCACATCCACCTTCGCACGATCAACTTCTAAGCCTCTCGTTGACACCTTATGTCCCAGGACTATACCCTCTCGGACAATAAAGTGACACTTCTCCCAATTCAAAGACCAAGTCGGTTTCTTCACATCTTCCGAGCACACGATCCAGATTCATCAAGCATATTTCAAATGACTTCCTAAAGACAGAGAAGTCATCTAAATAACTCTACAAAATCCTCCACCATTTTAGAAAATATTGCCATCATACACCTTTGAATAGTCGTTGGTGCATTGCATAAACCAAACAACATCCCCTTGAAGGTGTATGTACCGTAGGGACAAGTGAAAGTAGTCTTCTCCTGATCTTCTTGTGCGATAGCTATTTGATTATAGCTGGAATATCCATCAAGAAAATAATAATACTCATGTTCGGCTAATTTTTCTAGTATCTGGTTGACAAAAGGGAATAGGATAATGATCCTTTCTTGTGGCCTCATTACGTTTATGATAATCCATGCAGATCCTCCACCCTGTTACAGTTCTTGTTAAGATGATCTCATTTTTATCATTCATCACAACTGTCATCCCTCATTTCTTCAGGACACATTGTACTGAGCTCACCCACTTGCTGTCAGAAATAGGATAGGTAATGCCTGCACCTAATCACTTAATCACCTCTTATTTAACCACTTCCTTCATCATAGGATTCAATCTTCTTTGGTGTTCTATTATCGGCTTATGGTCATCCTCTATAAGTATCTTGTGCATACAACATTCTGAACTAATCCTTGAATATCAGATAACTACCACCCAAGTGCTCTCCTTCGATTTCGTAAGACAGCTAAAGATTTCTTTATTTCTGCCTCAATGAGCTAGGCTGCCAATATGATTTGTAGAATTTCACCCTTACCCAAGGACACATATTTCAGATGCGTGATTAGGGGCTTCACCTCTAACTTTGGGGCCTCTTCTGTTGATAACTTGGGCGGTGGCCCAATTGGTCTGTCAAGAGGCTCAAACTCCCCCTTTTCGAATGTAAATACCTGTCAGATCAAGAATCTGCACCAACTCGAATACCTTTGTATCCCTAAAAATATCATCCCCACAAGAGCTCTCTCCAATGGGTCGCTAGACGTAATGAAAGGTAGCTTGGTATCATCGGTCACCATAGTGATAGCAGAAAGCTTCTTATAAATTGCAGGTAACTTGAGGGCCTTGTACACATTAAAATACCTCAACCTTATCATGTACCCTCATAGTTAGCTGCCCTGTAGGTACATTAATCAACGCTCTGCCTGTGGCCAAAATACGGACGCCCCAAAATAAATGATACTTTCGAATCTGGCTCAAAATCCAAGATGACAAAATCTGCTATAAATATAAGAGAACCCACTTGTACTAAAACAACTTTGATAATACCCTCAAGGCTAGCTAGAGATCTATTTGCCAGCTGCAGAACGATAGTAGTCGGCCTCGGGTTTCCCAACCCCAATTTTCTAAACATAGAGGACGGCATCAGATTTATACTAGCACCAAGATCACGAAGTGCCCGTGTAATGACCTGTTTTTCAATAGTGATCTCAATAGTGAAACTCCCCAGATCCTTCAGCTTTGTAGGCAACTTGTTTTGAATTTCAGATGTGCACTCTTCAGTAAGTGCAGATGTGGCATACTCCATAAATAGACTCTTGTTCTCTACGATTTCCTTGATATACTTAGAATATTTTGGAATCCCTTGTCGCATATCTACCAAGGGAACATTGACATGTACCTGCTTCAGTAAGTTCAGAAACTTCTTATAAGTGGCCTTTTCTTTTTGCTTCACCAACCGTTGAGGGAACTGAGGGGGTGGCTTGGCAACTACTGGTTGTGGCTGCTTTACCAAAGGTTGCTTTGCTACCCTCTCTACCTCGATAACATTATCTGCAATTGCCTCTTTCTCTACTTTAACCTGAATCTCTTTCTTTGGAGAAATCCTCTAATTCTCTCCTATTTCTGAGAGTCACAGCATTACATGATTTCATATTTGGATCAGTATGACTTGGAAGGGCCCCGAATGGTCTAGTGTTCTTTGCACCAGTTATTTGGCCTTTCTGCCTCTCTATATTACACACTGTCAGATTACAATTCTGATTCTCAGCCATCATCTTCTTCATTATTTCTTCTACACTTCTCGCAGGAGCAGGAGCTGATTATTACCCTGTGTTGGTTGATAGTTCTATTTTTTGAGTGCCCTGATTACTACCCAAACAGAAGTTTGGATGATTCTTTCAATTAGGGTTGTAAGTATTTTCGTGCTGAATGTGGTTACCTTGACCTCTCCCTATATTGCTCATGACACACACTGATTCTAGATTTTCAGGACACATATTGTCACGACCCAACCAGAGCGCCATGACGGGCACCTGGAACTAACCTACCGAGCACCTACAACATACATCTCATAACCATCTCTAGGTGGACCACAAAGATAGCTCATGGGCATCATGATCTGTAAGGGCATATGTCACAAGATAATGGCACATTTCTATATAATCATCAACAATTATGCCCATCATCACAAGACGACAAGGCTGCCAAAATATTATATAACAATATGAACTACTAAGGTTAGGGGACATCTAGCTACATACATCTATTTACGAGCCTCTAGATAGAATACCGGAATCCATGAAGACAGCGCAGGACTCCGCCATGCCCAAGTATATATACACACAAGAGTCGTACCAATAAACTGCAGCTCAGAAGCAACTGGAGCGCTTTTGAAACTCCGCTGATGAAGCTCCTAGGGGTCAGATCCGTCTATCTGTCTACTTACGGGTATGAACGCAGCATCCATAAGAAAGGATGTCAGTACGAGCTATGTACTGAGTATGTAAGACATGAATAGCAACAGAACAAGAGATAGGGAACATAACATGAAATAAAGAGATAACCTACATATCTGAATGCCTCTTAGGCGATACCATGCATGCTTAGCCTTTTCACAAAAACATTTCATATATATATATATATATATATATATATATATATATATATATATATATATATATATATATATATATATATAGTGTGTTGCGTATGAACGTGTAGCCGATCCATAAATATATTATATCATCATTATATACCGATATATCCCACGTCCGGACGATATCATAAGTATACCAACCGATCGTGTGGTCATGCGTATATAACAACGTCACCCTTTTCCCATACCCCATATACATATAATATACGCGTATTAACGCTCGTCTTTTCTCATGTCATATATACATATATAATATAAATAGCATGCATGAGAGCCCAATTAAAAGTTGCTATTTTATCGGAGTGACGTAAGGTCGGTAACCTCCGATTTATATTATGGAACAATCATCATCGCTATATCCCACCTTGAAGGGACAACTATCATAAGGTGAGATCAACAACAATGAACAAAATCAAGAAAATCATAAAATAA
This sequence comes from Lycium ferocissimum, assembly GCF_029784015.1. Classification (NCBI taxonomy): domain Eukaryota; kingdom Viridiplantae; phylum Streptophyta; class Magnoliopsida; order Solanales; family Solanaceae; genus Lycium; species Lycium ferocissimum. The sequence continues at coordinate 39,153,983 of NC_081344.1, read as the reverse complement.
GCTCAATAATCTCATAATAGCATCAAATCCATAAGCTTAGGAATCTCTAGAATGGGATCATCATCATCATCATCATCATTATCATCATAGGAAACATCTATCTCTAGTATCATAAGAATTTTGAGAATCATGAACTTCTAGCTTTTTGGGGATAAGGATATCATGGAAAACATGTATGGGTTCATAAAAAAAGAAAGGGTTTAGCCTTAACATACCTTTTGGGTCTCCTTAACTACTTAACACTTTATCCTCCCAAGCTCGTAAATCTACATTCAAGAGAATTTATACTATTGTTAGGCTTATAGTCATATGCTTATCTTAAGCCTTCAAATTAAACCTTTTTTAGAATCTACCGAAATTCGGACATGAAGATCTCCCTTGTTTATATCCCTAGCCCGAAATCACAATACCAACAACCAACAATAATAACAACAACACTAACATCAACAACATCATCATCAATACCAAAATACTCCATAAAACATCCCATACGATGTTTTCCCAATGTCTCAACCAATCCCTAGCCTTTACGAAGCCTTAACAACTAAATCTCCATAATACCGTTCATAATATCAAAAATAGAGAGTATCCTTACCTCAATCAAAGTTGGAAGAGCTTGAAATCTTATTTATCTTCAATAGATTCCTTCGTCCTGTCAAGATTTGATGTTTAGAACAAAAGCTCCAAAGTCCTATACACTTCCTGAGCCTCGTTGATGGCTAACTTTAACACTTTATGACCAAAATTTGCATATGGACTTGTAGGAACAAGCATGTATGTTGTAGAATGGTCTAGAGTTGGAAAAATGACCAAAGGGGTCCTTTTATACTTGCCAAGGTCGGTTCCAGCGACCTAAAATTTCGCGCAACGCGTTGCTGCCGTTCGACCGTAGCCGGGCGCGCCTCTGCTCCGCCGGCCTAACTTGTAACGTCCATAACTCTCTACTCTGATGTCATATCGATGAACGGCTTGTTGCGTTGGAAACTAGACTCAATGATCTTCATTTTAGGATTTTACTTTACCTTAAAACTCTTCATATACAAAAGATACACTTCTCTAAAGTTAACCCAAATTTTCTGTCCAAAATTCTATCAAATTTTTGACAAACTTATTCTCTTCGATTTGCTTGATCCCAGAACCTTTAGACACTTGCTTAACACTTGTTAAGAGTATTCCTTAACCTTATAAGGGTTCCATGACCTCTCCGAGCTTACGTTAGTTTACTCACGACGCAAAGCGACGCAAATTTTTTTGAGGTGTAACACATATCACTGGTGTGGCCCTTGTTGACACCCAATTTTTTCCCTCCAAAAATTCAAATTAACTAATCGAGCTTCTTGGATCCCAAACAGAGTAACTTAATTATTCAGAAAATTAAAAAAAAAAAACTTTTTAAATTGTTTAGGTAATATTTTTACCATTTCATTGGCAAAATACCATAATGTGTATTATATATATTTTACGTATAAGCTCAAGCACTAATTATGTCGATTTTATCAATTCGAAAATCAATTTGTACAAAAACAAGGGTTTAATAAAAAAAAAACATATTTTTTATTGTCAATTTAAAGTCACATTTTACTTTGTTAAGTCTAGAAGCTCAATTAATTAATTGGATTACTAATTCATCTCAATTTTATTTTTCAATTTAGATTGGATTCTAAAGGGTGGTTTTAATTGAAAATAATTGATTCCAAATTGGAGTTCAAATTGGCCAAATTGTCAATATTTGGGCCATGTTTTAAACTCAAGTTTAACCACTTTTTAACCCCCAAAGATCAGCCCAATTACATGCCCAACCCAACCCATAACCTTACATAACCCGGCCCAAATTCCCTTATAATTTCCCAGAACCTCTTTTGTTCTTTATTTTTTCCCAACAACAGCAAAACCAAACGAATCCTAAAAAGCCCCAGCATACCAATTCAATCCAGCAACACAGCTGGCACAATCCATTTTTGGCAAAAGATTCCAAACGAGTTAAGTTTTCACAGCTTTGATTCACCATTTGAGGCAAAGTTTCAATGCAATCTGTCTTTTAGCCTTCAACAAAGCTCAAACGGTAACAGACTTGGCCCTCTATAAATAGAACCCATTCCCTTCATTTTAGAGAAGGTACTGAGAGGCAAAATTTTGATTTTTAACCATTAAGGGTTTTTACACCCTCAAAGAGTGGGAAACACTCAGAAAATTCGGCAATGCCTTGAGTTTTCGAGGAAGTTTTCTCGCTCTAAGTTAATTTTTGGAAATCGTTTCCGTTCATTGGAAATCGATTCGATGTGAAAGGTGTTCATCGACTCTCGTCACCCCCGTCACTGCTCCGCAAAAAGGTAATTTTCCCTCCTTCTCCTTTAATTTTGCGATTCTGTTTTAGTCTCATTGTGTTATTAGTTTTATGGTGTTCATGTTTTGTTACCATCTCTAGTTATGTTGGCTGTGATGTTTTTAGTTATTCTCCTAAGTTCTGTTTCCTGCCTATTTAAATCTAGTATGAGTATAGGTTGGTTGATTTGATTACATAATTGTTTGTGTGTTTTGGCTTTAAACTTCTCTACTGTGTTAGTCTAAAAATAAGAAGTCATGTATGTTTGGGGTCCTTAGTTTTAGAGTAAGTTTTTCTTTTAGAGGGACCATGAGTATGACTTGAATATGATTGTTTGTGTTAGCTTTAAGTCACATTGTTCTCCTAAGATGTACTTTGGTTAAGCTTTGTGAGAAGTGAAAGTAATATCAAACTCCTGTTCATCTTCTTCACTATGTATTAGAAGTTAATTTCTTTTGTGGCATAACCAGGGAATATAAATTGATACGCTATTTTGCCTGCTAATGTAATTTGCGGAAAACGAATATGCTTCGATAAAAAGAGATCTATTCGTTGTCATGTAGTGATTCCACTTGGTTTTATAGGGAATGTTTGAATGAACCTAAATATAGATAACAGAATTACCTGCTTGTGTCCCCTTTATCATATTAGTTGGTGAATAGATCACTGTTCCTTTGCTTGTATAGTGAACCTCTAACGAAGAAGCTTTAATTGATCTTAACCTATGTGTGTGTGTTATTTGGAATGGGATAAGATGTTAAATCTTGTGCATGATAAAGCAACAGGAGTTATTTCTGAACATGTTGAGTCCGCTAGTAGTAAATTTGTCTAAGCGTGCCTCTTAAATCTTTAGGGTTTAAAGCGTAACCAAGTTTCATTATCTTTAAAAGGAAAACTGAAATAACTACTGTTCCTAGGGATTAGGTGTTCTTTCTTGTTAGAAACTCTAACTACTTCTCCGTAAGATGATTTGGTAGATATGTAGGATTGTTTAAATCTTCTTGAGTTCACTGCAAAGTATTTGAGTTAATTATTTAGTTTGTGGCATTAAAGCTCAAGTTACTTCACTTATTGTTAAACTGTTAAATTGGGTCAATCCTTGAAGTTTGTTATATCCAAACAAGTAGTGCGAATTTGTTTTGAGTTAACAATATATGTGCTAGAACTCTTGAACGGGCAGTAGTTCAAGTTTGTTGCCGCCCCCTGTATGATCCCCAGCCCATTTGTTTGGACAGTGCATTCTCCACTGCAGCTTTTTTTGAATAGCTGAGTTGTGATTTCTTATATAGATCCCTAGATTCAGCAAATAGTTTATGAGCTTTCGCCTAACAACAACTAGTTTTACCCTTAGAGTTTACTGAAGATTAGATCGTTGGTTTAATTCTGGACATAAAAAATGGAACCTTAGCATGTCTAAAGATTATTGAAATCTGTCTCTATGCTAAAATGCTACTTCTCTATTAACTGGTTGCGTGTGATCACTCTATGCTTTTTATTAACAGAACCATGACGATAAGAAGATATATCTGAAATGTTTATGCAATTCATTGAGTCTATTATGATCTTTAGATTCAGATAATTGTGTCTTGAAAGGAGTAGAACTCCTAAAGATGCTAAAATTGGTGATATTATAAGATTTAGCCACTGCCGTATGCTAGTGGGTGTTCATAATATCAGTCCACTTTGGATAATAACGTTTAAGATATTTCTTAATTATTGCTCCCTGTTTTAGCTTAAGAAAGTATCAGTTCACAAAAAAAAAAAAAGTGTTTGAAACCTGGACTGAGTAATGGTATTCATTTCATAAGAGAAGAAACTTTTGGCTATTGTTTGTTGGGAACTATTGTTGGATACTCATTCTTTACCTTTACCTTTCTTTGCATGACATGGGGATTTTCAAATCCCAAAAATTATTGAGTTGATGTGTGGGCTGTTGCTGTATCCTTGAGGCCACTGCTGCTGCAATTTTGAGTGGACAAATGCTACAGTTGAGGCCTCCTACATTTGGTGCAAATAGTTGTAACTGAAATGAGATATCTACTGCAGTTGAGCTGAGTTTTCTGCTGCATTTGGAGCAGATTGTTGCTACACTTTTGAACCAAATTATGGCTGCATTTTGAGAAAAAAAATAGCATATCTTAAGGCAGTTTGAAGCCAAACAGTGGCTGCATTTAAAGAACAGCTGCTGCACTTGAGATTTGAGGTTGCTGCATCTATATAAGCTGCTGCCTTAAAAGGAAACGGTCTGCTCACTTTAGCACTATATTACCATGACTAAGTTGCTGTACTTTGAGCATTTCGTGACGGTGCTTGATATGCTGCTGCTCTGTGAATTGCCTCACTTTGATGCTTCAGTCGAGTTTGTTATTTGATAGGGGCTTTTGTTCCATTTTTGGAACAAGCAGATGTTACACTTTGATGCTTTGCACGATTTGAACATGATACTACACTGGGGCCGATGAAGAGTTGTTTAACTTGAGGCCTCACTTTTAAAAGAACGGATTTCTATACTTGATTGAAAGTTTACTGATTTGAATACTTAACTTGAGAATGCCTAGTCCGGAAAGGTTCTATCCCTCGGTGGGCAATGATGATCATAGTCTAGTTATAAAATAGGAACCAACATGCGCTTGGCGAGGCAATAGAATGACTGACGGGTCGCTATTTCGCAGCCATGACGTGTTCCAGGGTCCTTTTTCCTATATTTGAAAGAAGCATGATTCTGAGCCTTTAGTAATCAAAGCTCCCACAGTTTGATGCGAAACCGAGGGATATTATATTTATATTCATAAACGAGGGGTGGCGTATCCTTTTTACTAATCATTCTCGTTTCTATTCTTGCGAGGTACGAATAAACAAGTTCAAGGAATACTACAAGGGCGAATATTGCACAATTGGAGCATACATATGGAATCCAAGCAATATGGAATGACAAGAAGAGAAGTAGTAGGAAACAAGGCAAAGACTTGGACATCTGAAGCTTTCAGATGAAGAATAAAGGAAGAACGGAATTGCAACAAAAGGTTCAAGAAGGCGAGGAGATAGGCTTATCTCCTCCCTTTAGTTATTTTGCAAATATCCACCTTCATTCTCTCCCTCCCTTTAGTTATTTTGCAAATATCCTGTTTACTTGTTTTATTTAAGTATTGTTGGAACCTTTATAGATTAGAACCTAAGATTTAGAGTTGCCAAAACTGATTTTCAAAGCCATGTATAAAACAGATGTGAAATACGAATTACTCTTAATGCTTGCTTTTCATAATTTGACTCTAAAATGGGATTGATATATTAACTTTGAGCGTTTGAACATAAATGACTTGGATTTAAGAACCAAATTGAATTTAAGGAAGGATGAGAGATTAGAAACAGATAAGGTGAACCTACGAGGATTAATGGTATGCCCTAATAAAAGGGAGAACTTTACTTGAAAAATAGAAGATTTTTAAAGGACTTTTAAAGGGTAGGCTTTTGTGGTGTTCTACTTAAGTTAAGTGCCCTCGGGTCTTAACCTAAGTGTCCAAGCCCGAAACCTGGCACCCGAGATGTAATATTTTGCATAAATGACATTCCTTATTACGGAAATATAAACCTGAGCAATTTTTATCAAAAACAATTCATAACATTAAGGCACACTATTAGAAACCGTAGGTAAACTGCAATTGAGGGGATCCTTAATACCGGGGTGCCTAACACCTTCCCCGGGTATCACCAGAACCTTTACCCATACTTTAGTTAGATTAGGTTTCTTTTAAAATTTAACCGTTTTAAATGAACTTTTTTCGAATTGGTTTTTCCTAAAAATTAGGTGGCGACTCTAAAAAATAAGTCCATTTAGAGTACCATTACGTAGAAGTATATTTTTTCCTTTTTCCCGGTACGATTGACAACCGTACATTCCCGGGACACTTTCCTTTTTAAATGAGGCAAGTGCAAATGCGAATCGAAAAAAATAGAACCGTTACCGCCCTTTCTACAAATATCACAAAAGACATTAGCTTGCTGCACTGCTTGCACCTGTGGTTGGGCATGCCCCTTAGTAAACTTTTGGAAATCATTTTGCATAGCCGCAATCTGTGTTGATAGTGTCGTATAGTTATCCACTTCAAGAACTCTGAATGCCTTCTTAATTGCACCTCTACTTATGTCACCTTGTCAATCTAGACTGCTCTGAGAGAACCTGTTCAAGAGGATAAACAGTTTCGCATAGCTAAGATCAAGAGTCTTCCCCCTGCTGCAGAGTCTAATGATATCTTCGTGTGAGCATCCAGACTCTCGATAAGTGTGTGTGTGTCAGAACCTCATTCGATTAATGATTATGATGATGAGGACAATCTTCGAGAAGAGTCTTGAACCTCTCCCATGCCTGATATAAACTCTCTCCATTTTTCTGCCTGAATGACATGATTTCACTCCTGAGCCTTGCTGTCTTCCTAGAAGGGAAGAACCTTGTCAGAAATTTCCTTGCTAAATCGTCCCAATAAGTAATGGATCTTGCTGGTTCCCCCAACAACCAACTTTTTTCTTCCCCAAGTAGAGAGAATTGGAATAGTGTGAATCGCACATAATTAGTAGTGACCCTTGCAGTAACATAAGTATCAACAATCTCCAAAAAAGTTTGGATGTGTCGCTAAGGATCCTCGCGGAAAAACCCGTGAGGCGCTTACGGGAGTTAACGGTGAATCATAGGATGTTTCAGCTCGAAGTGCCCCTCGATGTTGGGCTTGACAATGCTCGAAGTGACACTACCCACGAGGCATGCAACTTCCGCACTGTCACTGGTGGAACCTGAGCTACCATATCTACAGGTAATTCGACTAGAGCCTGCTGATTTTGAAATAAAGTTAACTCTCTCCTGCATTGGTGGAATAACCGTTCAGGCTCAGGATTGAATTCCTCAAGATTATTTTGACTAGCAGGCCTTCGCATTCGACAGTAGTACATGCGTCAATAATAGCTCAGATTAAGACGTTAATACTTGAATAACTAAAGTAGTAATATATTGTCTAATAAAATCGTTAATTTCTAAGTCCCTGACAACGACGCCAAAAACTTGTTGTTCCCAAATGCATATGCAAGTATACGTTGTCACTAAGTAATATAGTGACTTATGATAGTCAGATATCGTACCCACAAAGACTTATGATCAACGGCTAAACAAGAATGCACTGTTACTACTAATTAAGCAAGTATGCGTATAAAGGATTAGCTGTTTTGTAATCTATTGCGAAAAGTAAAAGACTAACTTAATGCGTCACAATTTGTCACAAACATTGGTTCAAACTTGGTTTTAACACAGAGACAGGAATATTCCAGGGTCGTGGTTGGTTCATCGATCGTACTGAGTCATGCAAGTACTTCACCCCAGAAGCTTTATCCAAGATTGCAAATTAACGGGATTATTAGCTCTAGTAGTGTTCTCCCGAACCACTATTCGCCTATTCAAAACAGTTCGCCGCCTATATTCCTATGGAATTGACATGTAAAGAACGCAATTTGTTTACAGTATTTAATTGAATGCAGTGACTAAGTATATTCCTATCCTAGCCCAACTGTAGGGATTATCAGATCAACTCTCTTTACTTCTTCTCTAATCTACAACAAGTTTCCAAAGTTTGTATATTAAATAGTAGATAAAACTAGACTGTTATGCAGGCAATTAAGCAATTAAGAATAGAAGTAAAGAAACAATCGTATATGAATAAACTACTAAGATGAAAATACTATTTAAACGTCAATACTCATGGTTACATGACAACCCCAGAACTATTGAGTTTAGCCGCTCATAATCGGATTACAACAAATAGTTTTCATGTTTCGATCGAAGATAAGATGAATAAATGAAGGTAAAAGAGATAAACCTGCAAACAATGGCTTTTCTCCTTGATTTTCTCTATTAAAACGTCCAAACCCCTCTCAAAATGACCTAGGGGTCTATTTATAGCGTTGAGAAATAATCCTCCAAGGCCCGTCTATAACGGGTCAAGACTTAAAAAAATATTTCCTTTGGCCAAGTGAGGTTGCTGAGCGAGCTGGATAGCGAGCCACGGCTTCGCCATAGCCTTCGCTTAGCGAGGCTGGTGTGTACTTCCATACTTGTGAAATTTCCACATTGGATCTTTGACCTTTCCTCTTCCCGAGCGAGATGCAAAGCCAAGGAGTGTCTCGCTTTGGACCTCGCCCAGCGAGGTCCTTCTTCCTTCTAACACTTTAGCAAATTTTCCATCTTCTTCTTCAATTTGGCTCAATGAGCTAAATACAGGATGAGACACATGCTCGCTTTGAGCATCGTTCAGCGAAGCCCCCGCTAATTTTCTTCCTTAGCGAATTTTCCACACTTTTAATGCTTTACTTGTTTCTCGCTGAGCGAGCTGTATAGCAAGGGGATGCCTCGCTTTGAGCCTTACTAAGTGAGGTCTAGTGGCTTTCCTTGCCTTAGCGATCTTTTGCTCTTTTTCTCCGAATCGACGCATTTTCCATGTAAAATATCTTAATGCAACAATAACATCGTAATGCAAGATTCAATACTAGTTAGGTGTATTTAGTGCAATTAGTCCTCAAAGCAAGTTAGAAACATGGGTAAAACACGCCGGTTAGGCGTACAAATACACCCAACATCAACACGGTATGGTAAGACTAGTGTCACCGTGACAAGGGCGCGTGAAAAAGTTAAGATTACAGCTATGACTTGAAGACTCAATTAAGTGGGGTTGTGATTCAGACTCTTTAGTTCAATGATATCCCATAGAAATTGGAGTGATGGTGCGAAAGATGACATGGTATCCATGCCATCGGCGATTAGTTGCTTGGAAGATGAGGAAGTACATTAAGGCATAGCAGGTTGTTATATCCTGTACTTCGTACATTGGGACAATCCGGGTTAACTATGATAAGTTAGGGACAAAGCCATTCCGGGATGCGAAGTCGGGATTTTTGACCTTCGGTTTTGTTTTGAGACATAATGTGTTCATGAATTGGTTGGCATGGAACATTTAGGGAAATTTGGGACCAAAAGTGGAATAATTGAAAGTTGGGAATTATTGAATTTTTGGCCCTTGGCCGTGTGGTGCTTGGAGTGGTGCCCACACATTTTGTGGCCAAATTTAATTGGTCCAACCCATGTGTGGGCCATGGACACTTGTATAATATATGTGAGAGCTTAAAAGATGATTAAGTATTCATCTTTCAACATTCCAACACTTAGAGAAAAAAGAACTTGACGACAACAAAAGGAACCGTTCGACAACCACTTGAATTTTAACACCAAGATTTAGCCATCCAAAAATTAATTCTTCCTAGCAAACCACTAAGTGAAGGGTCCTCATCAACGTGGAAGTGTTGTTTGGTCAACAAACCTCTAGTTTTCATCCTAGCTAACCCTAGCCTAGTTGAGAAGTTGAAGAAGAAATGTAAGATTTAATCTTGTTTTATGTGTTATGAATGATGTGTGTGCATGTTATAGTAGATGAAAATGGATAAAATTCATAGAAATATTGCTGTAAGAGTGGAGCCGTGGTAAGTGCATGGTGTGTGTGCGGAGTGTGTGTGTTGTTGTGTTGCATTGAAGTAATGAATTAAAGTCTAGTTAGCATGTCGTGATTGTTGTAGAGTGGAGAAAAGAATGAGAATCATCAACATAAGTATTGGGAGGTGTTGGCCGAATATAGGCCATTTGTGTGACAAGAAAGGAATTAATGTTAATTAGTATTTTGATTGTTGTCGTTATAGATTCTATGTTGACGATAAGAGTTTAATGACTCAAATTGATATTGTAAGTGTTGCGAAATTGATTTTGAGGTTATCGCGCATTTGATGTAAACCGTATATTTATGAGAATGACATTGTTAAAATGTGAATTGTTGGTGCAAATAAATCATGATTCGGAAGTTAGGGAATGTGTCATGGATGTTGTTCTCGGGTCGAGTGGATTTTCGGGTGGATTGGAGTGGTATTTGGGAAGGTTGAAATGTTGTGTGAATTGTTTACAATGTTCTTGAATATTGTTGGTATGGGTTCAAGGGTTGGTATTGGAATGTATGAGCGTTGATGTTGGCTTGAATGGCCGTTGAAGTGAGTATAGTGAATGTTGTTGGATTATGTTAAAAGAGTATTTAATGCTAGAATGTGTTTTAAATTGATTATTGATGTTGCTAGTTTGGTTGTTGGTGTTGTTGTTGATGAATTTGGCTGAGTTGAATTCTCGGGGTTGTGCATTATTGTGAAATGCTTTATAAATTTACCTCGTGGAATTTAGTGTTCGTTTGGAAATGAACTCCAAAAATGTCTATAGTAACGTTGGTATTTAATGATATTGTGTAGATTTTGGAGAGCCAGCGGTTTGAGTTTGGAGTGACTTGGAGAGCGGACGAGGTATGTAGAAGCTTATCCTTCTTTCCTTTTGGCATGTCCTAGTATGAAGTAAGTTGTGATACGTATGAGCCTTGGGGTAATTCTATTCTTAAAAATCCGAGCATGTTTATGATTCATATTTGCTTCTTGATATTGACATCCCTTAATATGGTCAGAAGCTATAGGCCCATGTCTTCGATACGATTGGATTTGAAATGCTATGTATACGGTTTGTTCGAAAGGGTCTTATGCCTACAAATGTCCGTAACTTTCCTAGACAGAACCGGATTGCTTTGATAAGCTCGTAAACGATTCTTATTTGTTTCTTGATATTTGTATTCTTAATGTAGTCGAATTATGGTCTTTATGTCTTTTGTATGACTAAATTTCAAAAGTTGCGTAAAAGTTTTGTTTTTGAAAAGAGTTTTGCTCTAAACGATTATGTAACTACGAACCGTAACTCTCAAGAAAGGGCTCGGATCGCTTTGATATCTTCGCAAATGATTTCATGACGTATAATGACTTTAATTTTCATAGGCGGGCCCGGATTGGGTTGACGCTCGTCCGTGGGTCCCGCGACCTTCTTCTGTATAGTTCTGATGGTTTTTCTTTTAGAACTTAATATGATTACCTTTCCGACCCCCGAGTATGACTATATATTTATTTGTTGAGTCTGAAATGTGGATTCGTATACTTATGATTCCGATACATAACTATGATTCCTGGAGTTCGGTTTGATTTGTTCCCGAGTGAGATTCGGAAGAAAATCTGAGTTGACTACTGTTTGGGCTTATAAATGATGGTTCGTTTTGATTAACCTATTAAGCCTTTGAAATTGTTTTAGACTGTATTTGGTTACTCATGATTCTGTTCGTGTACTCTGTTGTTACATTTTTCGCCAAGTCCCGGGCCGGTATGTTATCGTGCGCACTATGCTGTATTCTGAAGTATGATGTGTGTTCGAGAGTATGGTCCGGTTCGCCGAACCCACGCGGGGAACCGGGTATGTATTATGGTGTTATGATGTGTCCGGCTTACGCCGAGCCCCTTTTTAGCGGAACCGAAATGTATTATGGTGTTATGATGTGTACGTACGCCGAGCCCCTTTCGGCGGGCATCGCGTATGTATGCTACGTTATATGTTATATGTATGAATTACGAATATGATCGGTTGGAATCGAGAGGCGGTGGTGGTGAAAGCCCAATGTGGTGGGGCAAACCCGCACAAGGTGGGGCAAACCCGATAATGAGGCAAACCCAACGATGATGAGGCAAAATTCCACGTTGGTTTAGGCGATCACATTAGTTTAGGCCATCCCACTAGTTTAGGCCAATCCCACATTGGTTTAGGCGATCCCACATCGGTTAATCTCATATGATCGGTTATGATGTTATGATGTGTTACGATATGTATATGATGATCATTATATTTGTCTTCCGTACCTCATATTATGACTTGTATGTGACAAAACACTGATATTTCGGATATTATGCCTACGTTCTGTACTTTCTGTTTCGATTATGACTACGATTTACATTTCTGTACCTTCACTTTGCATACTCGACATATTTCGTATCGACCCCACATCTTCGGGGGCTGCATTCATGCCCGCAGCATACGCACGCCTTTTGTGATGCCGGGCCCAGACACCTATTCTCGCTTGGAGAAACTCCGCTTTATTCGGAGCCTACATTTTGGTACGACACGCTTCGTTATTTGTATATATGTTCGTTCATAGGTACGGCGGGGCCTGTCCCGTCATATGGTGTGCTGACTCTTAGAGGTACGTGACATAGATGTGGGTTGTGGTCGATTCTGCTTGTGTTCGTTTAAGTTGTGTTTGGGCGGCCTGTCACGGTAATGACCTTGTGTTTAACGTATATATACGCTTCGATATGTTATGTATAGTACGTACGACCCTACGGCTCTGTGCGGTTTATATGTTTGTATGCGACGATTTGAAACCACGCGTGTCTTTATGCACGTATAAAATGTTTGTACGCTGATTTCGGTTAATGAGTGCGCATGGGTGTCCAGCTCGGGCACTAGTCACGGCCTACGGGGTTGGGTCGTGACACAGGTGATGGGAAGAGAGTTGGCGATTTGAATTAGTACAGTTAGTGAAATAGCTAGGTAATCAGCATTGTGACTTTGAAGACTACACCCGAGGAGGTTCGACATAGCAAGGATGATTTACTCGAGGTGTAATTGGAGTAGAAATGCTTCAACGTCGTCTGGATATATTACTACAGTCCTATGACACAGGTGTATCAATGACACATCAATGATTCGGTAATGGAAGGGTACATATGTTGATATCTTGAAGACAAGTGTAAGCTTGGGATGATCAATTGGTCATATGAGAGGATAATGACCATGTTGACGCGGGGTTGGTATTAAGAGTTTTCTTCCTATCCTACGAAATGGAGGTGTATTGAAGAGAATTTGAGTAGTTCAAGTTTGGTGACACGACAATCACAATGGTAAAACGTTCATCCAAAAGATGTCACGAGGTGTGCTAAGTCTAATGTTGCATGAGATTATGAAAGGCTAAGTTGGGTGTCGACAGGATGGCATTGTGGTGGAATAAGCACAGGTGGTTCGGGGGTTCTTTAAAGAAGTGATTGTTGGGTTTAGGCCGAGTTGGGGAAGTTACCCATGGCGAGTAAATCTTATGAGAATAGGCGGTTGTAATCCTTCAGTAAAGGGCATGTTTGCAGGTTCTTTTGATATTCCAAGGTTGGTGATATTTACCGCAGTTATTTGATGTGTAAGGATGACGCGGAAAATGGTTCAACTATATTTATGTATTAGTATCACATAAAATATATTTACGTGAGTACTAATCTTGTCCCATAATCACACCACTATTACTACAAATCCACTATGAGAAAATTCAGATCTAAACTCTCATACTAACACGAGACTTAAACTTTAACGGTACGACTAGGGGTGCTCACGGTTCAGTTTGGATCGGTTTTTATTTAAAAAATAACCAAACCAATTGAGTCGGTTATTTAAATTGTCAAACAAAACCAAACCAAACTATATCGGTTTTTACTATTCAGTTTTTGTCGGTTTTTATCGGTTTTTGTCGATTTTTTAAAATACATTGTAGTCACTATCTAAATTTAAACTCATGTGAAATAGTATTGCCAAGAACACTCACTCCTGAAACTAAACTCAGGAGCATACTTATTCTTAGCAATGGGTAGTATTGCCAAGAACAAAAGAGAGCAACACAAAACAAATTGGTAGTATTGCCAAGAACGATGAAGCAATTAGTTTAATTTAAAAGCATGGCCCAAGAGTATAAAAACATAATATAAATTGTAATGTTTCGTAAAAAAATTAAAATACATACACAGTATATACAAATTTAATTTTTAAAATAATATATAAAGTCGGTTTTGGTTCGGTTTTTCGGTTTTTTAGACTTGAAACCAAAACCAAACCAAATATAGTCGGTTTTTAAATTTAAAAACCAAACCAAATCAAACCAAATAAATGTCGGTTTTTTTTTCCGGTTCGGTTTGGTTCGATTTTTCAGTTTTTCGTGTTCAGCCCTAGGTACGACATCTTAATTTTTATCAAATTCTTTATAGTCCCCCCACCCCACCCCCCAAAACAAATGGTAAGAACATAATTATAACGAAAGCACCGGTTGAGTCTTCACGCATTCTTGACTCAGTTTCGCAAGCATGGCCATCCTTTTTTCTTTTTGCAAAATACATAAGCATATACTTAAACTTGGCTCCAACTATTAATGTGCATTTAAACTAACCTAATAATTAAGTAGACACTTCAAATTGATATAGGTGTGTCTTGTAGACACACATGACAAAATGTTTGATTTTCTCACCACTTTGGGCGCGTGAAGGCTCTTATGGACCCCACTTTTTTCATCACCAATCAAGCCCTAACTACCACAGCCCTTCCGCCACCATCACAACCTTATCACCATCCTTACACCACCAACCCAATAAGAACAACACCAAATACATCATTTAATAATCCATAATTCTAATACTATCCAGAATCTCCATCACTGAATCACCAAAAAAAGAAATTGAATTCTTATTTAACAATTGAAAATTACCTATCCTATCATGAAACTCATTATAGTTCAATTGAATAAAACTAATTATTGTTCTATAAACATGGAAGAAAAAACTGAACAAATAATGAGAGTTGTAGGATATATTAGTGGAATTTTATGAATGATGATGAAGAAGAAGAATTGAGAGAGGGGGTGCAGAGGACAATTTTCTTTGTCTTTTTCTATTAGATGTATTTTTTCTAAGTGTCAAACTGACAGTTGGAGCTAAGTTTGAGTGATTCTGTGTGTGTCTATGTATTTGCCCCTTTTTTTAATTTTAAATCCAATTTGTATGACATATTTTTCATATTTAGATACAATTTAATTTTAAACTTCTTATTTTACATTAAGCAACTGATTTATCTCCACACAATATATATTTTAAAATATTAGATCACAAGTTTCAAAACTCTTTAGTTATTAGATTATGTTTCTAGTAAAAAATCATCACATAAATGGAAACGAAAGGAGTATATATTATTACTTCATAGTGAATCTTAAGATTAATTGTTCAGTGACGCAAACAACAGACATAATTATATTTCTTGTTTAAACCAAAAAAGAAGTTGCATTTCTTGTTGTTTCACTAAAAAGGGATAAACGGAAGCTCATTCTTTGAACGAGATTAATAAGAATCCAATAGCCATTTTTCAAAAGTGAGAAGAAAATTTTGAACAAAATGGTCAAAACTCCTCGGGCATTGAAAGATACGAAATATGGAAGAATCAATGGCTTGGTCCAAAAGCATGGGCAAAAAGGAAATAAAACTATAGAAAAAGGAATAAAGAAGATCCCAAGAAGAAGCAAACAAAAGAAAAGCAATAGTAACCCTCTCCTAGAAAGTAGAGTAATTCACAATGTATATTTTACAAATATTCTTATATTATCTAACCCCACTCATCATTTAAGTAAATTTGGCGCCGATATCTTAGCGCCATCCAAGGCCAAGCACCGCCAATTGCGCCATTCTTTTTTATGCTAATTACGATTTTTTTCAAAAAAAGAAAAATTATTTTTAAAAGATTTCCACAAAAAGTGGTAGTTACTGTCCGGTTTTTCAGTTTTGGTCCCTCTTTAGCAAAACTAACAATATAAACACTATGACCCTAAATTAAGCTTTATCATGCCATGCATGGAGGCTTTTTGGTTACTTTGGTCGGGCTTAATGTCAACACAAGGAATATCTTTTTGGATTCGTTTCATTATTATTGGCTTCAATTTTTGGTCCCAAGCAAGCTTGGAGCTTCAAACCCTGCATTTGTTTATACAATTAGAGGTAGAATTAGAATCAATTTATTGATTTCAAAGCTTATAACTTAGTTGTATGGGTAAAATATTTTCATAAATAAATCTAGGTTCGATTTTAACTACTCTCCTTTCTGATTTTCCTTCCTCGATTCGTATGTGAGGGAAGGATTTTTTTTTTTTTTAACAAAAGGAATAATCAATTTTATGTGTCGACTTCTCCGACTGATGCCTAAGATTATCTGTTAAACGAAAACCCAAATAGAAAACAAGTGAAAGGAGGAGAAAACGTAAAGCAATAAAATACGACAAGACATTTTTTCTACTAATTGTCACAAAATCTGTAATTGCAACCATTGCATAAACAGGGAGGGGTATAGATGTACTTTCATCTATAATCTAGATCATAAAGTGCATAGCTATTCTGGCTTAGGAATGGACTAAAAGGTACCGATAATATTAACACATGTTTTGTCTCAAAGTCAAAAAATAGGAGTTTGCAGACATTCAATTATAATAGGCACGATGCATGTGCTTATGATCATCTATTCTTTCGGATTTCAACTTTAACCTAAACACATGAGAAATAAGAATTTATAGTTAGCCAAAGTTTTAGAAACAACCATGAAGCATTATGCCCTAGGCCTAACGGATTGCTAGATTATCCTTTTTTATTTCCTTTGTTTGATCTTCTTTTCAATATATTTTAAGGAATTTAAGTTATGCAATATATACATGCTTTTTCCATCATCGGTCTAATTTAACCTATGATATTAAGTTAGTACAATTTTTATCAAATTCCAGATTAATGTATATCACGAGTGACTTGAGTTGTGTTAATATTTTCTCAGCCGTCAGTACATATATAGAATTTAAATTTATCTGTAGATGTGCTAATATTAAATCGAAATATAAAAGGACACTGAATAATAATAAATTGTTAAGTACTTCTCTGCTTTAATAAATAGGAAAAGGATAAGTGCCCTCATTAAGAGCCCGTTTGGATTGGCTTATAAGTGTTTTCAGCTTTTTTGAGTGTTTGGCTAGCCAGCTTAAAGCCATTTTGTACTTAAAATAAGCCAAAAAAATAATTGGCCCCTTGGCGTTAAATTTATCTAAAGCGAACATATAAGTTCGAAAACAGCTTATAAGCTACTTTTTTTTAAGCCCATCCAAACAAACTCTAAATCTTCAACACCACAAGCTATATGTTCTACTAAAGATGTTACCCTGCAGTAGAAGGTAAATATCTTATCGCATTGGTATTCCCAAAAAGAGAGGGGAAAAGAAAAAGGGTGATGGTAATTGGCCTTCTGGTGAGATACATGCTGAAATATGACAGAAGTCGTTTATGCTACTCATTAGCACTTTAGTATTTATAATAACTAGTTCACTGTACGCGTTTTGAGCGTGAATTTTGCGTCTATCAATAAAAGGTGTATTGAATATTCATGTTAGTATAAATAATATCGATTTGACTTAATAGAAATAAACTATCAAGAATTGATGAGATACAATTAAATACCGCTTGTGTACTTTATCTGACTTAATCTAATTATTCATCTTTATGTTTCGGATGATATCCAGTCACTCCATTTCAAATATTCCGAAACCATCAAAATTCGCATGTTCTAATTACTTTAAATAACCAACGTATTTAATGTATACTTTAACTTATTTTTGTAACAACAACAACAACAACGTACCTAAGTGTATTCTCACAAGTGGGGCTTTTTGTAACTAAAACAATTATGCCAAATATATAGCTATCGACCAAATATTTAAATTGTTTTTAATATTTTGATAAAAGATTTACAATAATTGATTCTGGATATATTTGCAATGCGCCTACAAGGAGACGATATAAATCAGACAATCAAAGTTGAATTTTTCAGAATGGTAAAAATCAAACAAAATAATAAACAAAAAAAGTGTAAATAGCATGCATGAGATTTTCTCATGAGTTTAACTTTCAAAAACAAAAATCACAGGGTTCATGAACCCATCTTCCCCAAATAACCTATTAAGACCACCATAGATTCCCTTCTAAAACTCCTAAAAAAACTCTCTTCTCTCTCCATGCAAAACCCTAAAAAGTGAGTAAACCCTAATCTATGGAGGTGGCCGGCGGCCAGCTACCGACGGTGGCTGGCCAGGACATAGCTTCATCTTCCAACTTTCCTCCTTTACTTCCATCATCAAATCCATCATCAAACTCAAATACCATCATAAATCCAAAGGTGCATGAAGCAAAAACCCTAGTTACGTATGCTGCTCTTGTGAACCCTAAATCGATAAATGATGACTTGCATACGACCAAAATTGATATTGAACCTGTTCCCATCAAACCTGTGGAGATGATAAATGGAAAGGCAGTGGTCAGATGGACGGAAGCAGAAGTTTCACGTATGAATTCGATTGAAGAACTCAACTATGCCGTGGTTGGAAAATTCTCTCATGGTTGGCCTAAGTTGGAAGAACTTCGTGTGATAATTCCTAAGCAATGTGGGATCAAGAGAGATTGTAGAATAGGTATTCTGACATAGACATATTCTTATGAGATTTGAATTGCTGGAAGACTTCATTACAATGACATCGAAGGGTGTTCATTATATAAATTCAAAATATGGTTATTATTATCCTATGAGGCCCTTGATTTATGATCCAAAATTCAGAATTGATGAAGAGACAACAATGGCTATGGCATTGATTTCCTTTCCTCACTTATTACCAACTTTCTTTGTCAAAGAGTCCTTGTTTTCATTGGCTTCGGCTGTTGGTAAGCCTTTGCAATTAGATTTGGCTACGATTAACAAAACTAGACCTAGTTGTGCTAAGGTTAAGGTTTTAGTTGATCTTGTAGCAGATCTTCCAAATTCAGTAAGGATGGAAATTGTTGATGAAAAGACTAGTGAAGTAAGAATTGTTGATGTGAATATTCAATATGATGTTCTTCCA
The DNA here is from genome assembly GCF_029784015.1 of Lycium ferocissimum. Lineage (NCBI taxonomy): Eukaryota > Viridiplantae > Streptophyta > Magnoliopsida > Solanales > Solanaceae > Lycium > Lycium ferocissimum. The sequence continues at coordinate 39,135,011 of NC_081344.1, read as the reverse complement.
AAGTATTGTAAGAAGTGTAAATTGCAAGGTCATAATGAAGAGGGTTGTAGAATTCTCCATCCAGAATTGAGAAGGAAAACTGAAGATATTGGTGTTAAAAGAGATGACAAATAATCAGACAAAAGAGAAGGGAAAGAGAAGGTAGGTGATTCAGAATTGAAGAATAAAAGTAATGATTGGAACAAAGTGAAGACTCCTAGATTTATTCCAACAGGAAAAGTATTTGGACACGCTGTCAAATTTAATCTTGTCAAAGATGATAGAGCTTTTATAATGGAGAAGAATCCTAAAAAGTTCAAGAATGGAAAGCCTGTTAATGTTAATGAAGCAGGGGCAGAAGCTGCTACACAAAAAAGGTTTGAGGCCTTGATCAATAAAGATGAAATACAATCAGTAAAGAAGGAAGTGGAAGTTGTACAAAGTTGTCATGCAGTGTGGGATCCAGTTGGAAGTAGCCAAGATCAAAACAATTCAAAGGTTGCTAAGAATGACATAGTTGAGGTGGTTCAGGATCAAGACAAATCAAAGAGTGCAGTACATGACAAGGTTGATGTTGTTCAGGAACAAGGCAAAGTTCAGATTACATTTGAAGAAGTGGAGGAGCATGCTGGTATAAACAGTGATGAAAAAGCTACTGTTGACACAGTAGAGAGGTTACAAGCATTGAATAAAGAAGATAGCAGTGTAATTGTGGATGATAATATTTCTAATGAGAAGCTCAAGCATCAAAATTTGTCTCATTTTTCCAAATGGGGAGGCAGATTTGAAGAAGAGTTGCATGAAAGATTAGAAGAAGGTGAAATTCAAATTGACAAGGATTTGAAGAAGCAGTTAGAAGATCATGTTATTGAGGAAGAAGTGCATCAATGTAACGATCCACTTGGTCGTTATTGCATTTTCGACCCTTTTTTACCCTTTCTCGAGCTCTGTTAGCTCATATTTGACCAGCAGGGACTGTTGGCGCCCTTCCCGAGGTCACTGGACTCGAATTGAGTGAGTTTTGATAAGATTTGGCTTAAAAGCAAAAAAGATTTGACCCAAAGTTGACTTTTGGGTAAACAGACCTTGATCTGAGATTCGTCAGTTCCGAGAGGTCTGGATGGTCATTTAAAACTTGTGTGCGTGGTTGGCTTGATTCCCGAGGCACTTGGGTGCATTTTGAGACTTGGGTTGGAAAGTTAAGCGGTCTGAGTGACCGCATAAGCGGTGAACGGGCAATGACTGGGGTATTTAATGATATAAAACCTCAAGTACTTTCATTCATTTATTATTCCGAAAGTGGTTCATCTTGGGAACTTTTCTAGAGGTTTCTTAGGGCAAACTCTTAGAGGTAAACTCATCTATCATCTCTTCCTAATCTGGATTCATTGTCTCACCTAGTTATCATTAATCCATGCTAGAATCTTCCTAAAGTTATAAGAGCTAAGTGGGTTTTGGGTTATCTTCCTCTAATGAACTTGTGAGTATAAAACCTTGTTTTGTTAATGAATCTAGAATGGGTTAGCATGGAATTGATGGATAATGACTATAGTAACTTGAATCTTCCATTTCTAAGGCTTAATTTGCGAATTAAAGGCTAGGGTTTATACCAAAATTTGGGGGTTTTCTATATAATCCGAATTTGGAGTAATTGTTAGCTAAATTAGTTGATTATTGATCGGAATTGAACATCTAGAACACTAATTCCATGGTGAGAGCCTTAGATCATTATTTTTACTTTATTAGTTTATGAACCCTAGTTTATGGGTTGGAATTTGGGGATTTATTAAGAGTTAAGTTTATTAAATGCCTTCTTCTTGTTTCTAATTCCGCATTCGAATATGGTAGACTTTTAAGGTGTGATTGTTTGTGATATTGATGTTTGGCCTTCCAGGTAGGTTACAGTTTACCCTTATGGTGAGACTTTGACTAGAGAAGCGTATATTTAGATGATATTGTCGGAGATTCCATGCAAACCTTCGGGTATGAAGTTGGGTTGGATGTTGCCTTAGGGTTTGGTATTGCTTGTAAGTTGTTGATTGGGCTTGTGGCCTGTAGACTCTATATGATCTTGTTTGGTGCGTTATATATAAATTAGTGGATTGTATGTGAATTGGGAGTTAATTGGAAGGATGAAATTACTTGATATTGATTCTGGCACTTAGTGTACACCTGGTTATTAGTATAGCTAATTTGGGATAGTTGGCTCTTTTTGTTATGAAAATTGGAGATTCGTTACCATTACTGTGTGGACCAACTCTTGATTGATTATGGGGCATGACACCCGTTGTGTTGATTTACTTGCTGTGTGATTTACTCGTTGGCTCGTCGCCAAACTGAGATATTGATATTGGTATTGCTGTGTGGATCACTTGTTAATGATATTGGTGCGCTGTGTATGGCATAACTTGAACTTGATATTATTCATTGTTGTACTTGTATAGTTCCATATTCATTTCATATCATCTTATTATGCTGTGTGATTGACACTATTGATGGAAACGAGAAGGAACGTTGATGGTTATGGAACATGATAAGTCACCTCTGAGTTGTGTGCGGAGGGGCTGATTATGGAACATGGTAAGTCACCTGTGAGCTGTGTGCGGAGGGGCTGATTTGGAACACCGATATTGCGATACTGACTGATAATTGAGTCCTCTGAAATTGTGTGTACGGAGTGACAGTGCTTGGACTTCGCGGGTCCCCCACGGGTTATGCTGCCGATGCGTGAAGGTATTCCGCTTTCGGAGTACAAGGATACAGGCATTGCATTGCATTGCATTCATATCTCATATTGCATTGTTTGATTATCCTTGGTGGTTGCTTATGATTTGGATACTGTGTTGGTCATATTCTTGGACTGTATTGATATGGGCTACGTGCTGATTTGACTTGATAAGACTTGGTTTTCGGTATACTTGGATATCTGTTTCACTTGGGGCTAGATGTTACATTGAGGCATTGATTTTGTGAGTCGATTACTTGTGAGCATGACTTGTACTCTATGGTTTGCTTGTTTTCTCTTACCTTATTGTCTTTATATATGTCAACTAGTCTTAGTCAACCTATGATACCTACCAGTACTGTTGTTTTGTACTGACCTATGCTTGCTGTATTCTTTTATGGATGCAGAGTATTAGACAGGTTCCACTCTTTTCCCTCGTGGCTGATTGGCGAGGCTGTTGTAGAGTCATTCCAGGGTGAGCACGATGACGGCCACTGGCCGGATGTTCTTACCTTTACTTACTTGTCTTATTCTTATTTTGAGACAATTGTATTATGAGACTTTATCATCTCTCAGACTTGTAACATTTAGTTAGTGCTCTTGTATGACTAGACCAGATTTATGGGGTTGTATTTAGTATTTTCGCACTTTATCTTATATATATATTATTTGAGACTTATTCTATATTTATTTCTTCTGCCTTTACTTAAATTGGTTATGTTGGGATAAGGGTTCGCCTATCGCGGTGGAAATGATAGGTGCTCACACGGCCTAGTAAAATGGGTCGTGACAATCAATCAGATGTGGTACTTGATGATAGTATATGTCAGGATCTTGTTGAAGCATCTAATGCAGATATTGATAAATATTGATAAATACAAGAGGAAACTGGTCATGAATCTAGCTGGATCAAACAACAATGGCAAAATTTGTTACTTTATTGAGGATAATGTGGATGTTACTTCAGATGCAGCTCAACAAACTTCTTTAAAACTGGTGTTGCTTGATCAGAATAAGTCTATGGTTATTACATTAGTATATGCTAAATGTAATGAAGTTGAGAGACTGCATCTGTGGGATGACATTTATCAAGTGGCTTATTCAATTAATCTTCCATGGTTAGTTGGAGGAGATTTCAATGTAGTGCTGCATGAAGAAGAGAAGATTGGAGGAATTCCCATCCTGCCTCAAGATTATGAAGATTTTGCATTCTGTGTAAATTCTTGTGAATTGATGGAAACTAGTTTCAAAGGCAGTCATTTTACTTGGTGGAATGGTAGAGGAGATTCAGATTGCATATTTGAGAGATTGGATAGAATTTTCATTAATCAGCAGTCCCAGCAATGGTTTGCACATGTAGAAGTGGAGCATCTCTTAAGAGCAGGCTCAGATCATGCTCCTTTACTCATATCTCTAGAAGAACAAAGCCAAGAATTTATCAGGCCATTTAGATTTTTGAAGTTTTGGACTGAACATCAAGATTTCTTGAATATAGCCAGAGACAATTGGTCAAGTAACTTGAAAGGAAATCATTTTATGTTGTTTAAACAGAAATTGAAGCACATAAAAGGGATTCTGTCAGTATGGAGTAAAGAAGCTTATGGAGACATTTTCAAGCAGCTGATTATTAGAGAAGAAAAGGTAAGGATCAAAAAGATTTATCTGAAGACGATCCTTCACCTTTGAATAGAATGGTGCTTCAACAAGCCCTGGCTGAACTCAAGAAATACTTGCACTTTGAGAAGTAGTTCTGGAGGCAGAAGGCTAATGTTACAGTTTGCTGAAGGATATAGAAACACTAGATTCTTTCACAATCTAGTAAATGGCAGAAGGAAAAGATTACATGTGAAAAAGAATTCAGAATTCAAATGGAGATTGGTTGGAGGATGCTAATCAGATGGCAATTGAGGCTGAACATTTTTTCAAAAAAACAGTTTTCTCATGACCAAGATGCTACAGATTTTATTTGCTTAACCATATTCCTTCTATGGTGTCAGAGGAGTACAATGAGATTTTAGCTGCTATTCCTAGTCTTGATGAAGTTAAACAAGCAGTTTTTGCTTTGAATGGGGATAGTGCATGTGGTCCAGATGGCTTATCAGGTGCATTTTTTTTTCAGTTTTGTTGGCATATTGTAGGTCCAAATGTGTTCAATGAGGTTAAACCTTTTTATGAGGGCCATACTCTTCCAAATTCAATTAGTCACACAAATTTGGTGTTGTTACCAAAGAAGCAAAAAGTTCAAACTTATACAGACATGAGGCTAATCAGCTTGAGTAACTTCATTAATAAAGTTATTTCAAGAGTTGTGCATGGGAGATTGGAGAGTATTCTGCCAAGGCTTGTCTCTCCAAATAAATTTAATTTTGTGAAGGGAAGAAGTATCATTGAAAATGTGCTTCTAACTCAAGAGATTGTTACAGATATAAGGAATAGAGGAAAATCATCAAATGTAATCATCAAGCTGGACATGGCAAAGACTTATGATAGGGTGTCTTGGTTGTTTTTTATCAGAGTTCTTAAGAGGATGGGTTTCTCAGAAGTATTTGTGGACATGATTTGGAGACTCATAGCAAAGAATTAGTATTCAGTGATGATTAATGGTTAGCCTCATGGATTCTTTCACTCTACTAGAGGGGTCAAACAAGGAGACCCTTTATCTCCATCACTATTTATATTGTCAGTAGAAGTCCTTTCAAGGGCCTTGAATGGTTTGTTTGATGATCCAATGTATAGAAGTTTTGGCATGCCTAAATGGAGTGTAGACCTTAACCATCTGGCATATGCCGATGACACCATAATCTTTGCATCAACAGACAGGTATTCCTTGGAACTAATTATGGAAGTTCTGCTGAATTATGAGAAAGTGTCAAGTCAAATAATGAATAGAAGATAAGACCTGTTTTTACATGTATAAAACCAGTGCAATCAGTTTAGTTCAAAAAGTAACACAAATCACTAGTTTTACAAGAGGTGAATTCCCATTCAAGTATTTAGGCTGTCCTATTTTTCACACCAGAAACAAGAAAGCATACTACAATGAATTGATCAAAAAGGTGAAAGAAAAACTGTAGAATTGGAAAGGTAAGTTGATCTCTTTTGGAGGAAAAGTTGTGTTCATAAATAGTGTACTTCAAAGCATGCCCATGTGCTTGTTATCAACAATGGTTCCCACAAAGTACACAATTCAAGAGCTGCATAGAATATTTGCCAGATTCTATTGGAGTAACAATGAAGAAAGAAGAAATAGACATTGGTCCTCATGGTTATATATGTGTTATCCAAGACAAGAAGGTGGTATGGGATTCAGACCTTTATTTGATGTATCAAAAGCTTTTCCCAAACTTTGGTGGAGGTTCAGGACAAGTTGCACTCCTTGGTCCACATTCATGTGGAACAAATATTGTAAGAAACAAATTCCTACTTTGGTAAATTGGAAAGGGGGTTCACAGTTGTGGAAAAAAATATTAGAAGACAGAGATGATATTAAGCATGCTATTTGGTGGGAACCAAGGAATAGATCATCCAGCTTCTAGTTTGATAACTGGACTAGCTTAGGGCCCTTGGTCAAGGTTGTTCCTGCTGGATTTCATGTCAATGAAGACATTGAAGATGTGGAAGAACTTATGATAGATGGAACTTGGAACTTTGATCTGCTTCAAGCCATAGTTCCTGCAGAAATTATTGAACATATCATAACTGAGTTGGTTATCAAAGAAAGGGGGATGTCAAGTGACAAGGCTTGGTGGGTATTAACAAGTACAGGCAAGTTCACAGTGAGCAGTGCTTGGGATTTGGTTAGACAGAAGAAACAACAAAGCTGGTTTTGCAAGCTGATGTGAATTAAGGGACTACTATATAAGATTGCTTTTTTCTTATGAAGAGTATGGCATCAGAAACTCCCAGTTGATGATGTATTGGCTAGAATAGGTATAACCTCAACAGGAGACCATGACTCATTTATTTCTAACAGGTGAGTTTGTATCAGATATGTGACAAGTATTCTCATCAGCAGCAGGTGTACAGGGTCTTTTTGTGCAGATAAATCAAGCAATTTCTAAATGGTGGACAGCAAAATGTGGTACTAAGTTGAAACCAATTTATCAAGCTACTCCTGCCATTATCATGTGGAAATTATGGAAAAGAAGGAATACTATTGTTCATGGAGGGATTATGTCAAGAAATAAGGTGATTTATGAGATTAATATGAACTTATGGCAGTTAGCTAGGATCAAATTCCCATGATTGAATATTCCACATAGTTGGCCTCTATTGGTTCAGTTCTTGGAGAATTATATAAACCACAAATTATTAGTAAAGCAATAGCATGAAGTTGTGCTCATGATGGTTGGTTTAAGTGCAACACAGATGGTGCTAACAAGAGAAGTACAAGTCAAAGTTCCTCAGCATTTTGTGTCAGAGATAGTGAAGGAAATTTAGTGCATGCAGGGGCTAGTATGATATCAGAAGCATCCTGCATTGTTGCTGAGGCAAACGCAATACTAGGAGGGGTTACATAATGTGTTGGTAACCATTTGCTTCCTCTGATAGTGGAAACAGATTCACTTCTAATGATTAAAGTTCTGAATGAAGAGTGGGAGATTCCTTGGAGAATTTACATGGAGGTGAACTTAATCCAAGACTGGAGGAAGAAAGGAAATATACAGATTGTCCATGTGTACAGAGAAGGCAACAAGCTGGAGATTTTTTAACTAACCCGGTTGTTCATTTTGCAGGTACAGTTCATATTTCAAACTTTCAGGATCATCCAGCAGAGGCTAAAGGGATTCTAAATGCAGATAAATTGCAAATGCCAAGTTTCAGTTTCAAGATTTTGCAAGCAAGAGAACCAGGCTGAACAACAAAAGGCATGATATAATGCATGAACATACACAGTATCATGCAGGAAACAAAGCAAAACCAGGTTGAGAAACTGCTTGTCACCAGCTTCATTTCTGTAACTTAGTTGCTAGAGAATTTCTATCCAATGTGTGTTATTAACTTATAGTTCAACCTATTAGAGAACCTCATTAGCAGCCTAGTATATAGTATGGTTTCTGATTGATCATAATCACCTGGTTAGGTAATGCATTATATAGAAACTGAATTTGAAACTTAACTTGACAACCACAGCCTAATCCAAGTTTGAAGGATTCTTCAATTTGGCTATTGATTCCATAAGCACCTAGTGAGAGCTTTGAGGTGATTTGAAACGGCATCAAACCAAGACTGAATTAGCAGCAGTAGTTCTGTCAGTTTTAAGTTTTCAGATTAGAGTTTCTAGTCTTTTGTGGGGCACTTTTCGCCATTGTTGCATTACTTTCTTGTCTTTCTTTGATTTTCTGTATAGAACTGTTTTGCTTCAATAAAACACAACCAGCCTCATGCTGGTTGTTTTGGATTAAAAAAAAATCACGCAAAAGAATAAACATAAAATATATCTATGTGGAATCTTTTTGTGAGTTTAGACACATTATGCAACTCAAAATGTTTACTCTCTCTGTCAAAATTTTTGTGATACTTTTTACTTTCCGAGATTTAAACTTCTTAATTTTGACCGTACATTTGAACAAAGAATCTTTTGATTTTTCGAAATAAAATTTATATATTTGAAAACTAATATAAAAATCTTTAAAAAAAAATTAAATTTATAGTGCATTAAAAATCTTGCTGCTTTGGTATTAGTAGCACTTTTCGTATGAGATGAGTAAAATATGGAGTAACACAAAAGAACAGTAAATAAAAAAATTGTTACTATATAATATCTTTTTCCCATTTAAATTGCAGTAGGCCATGAGAGATCATTTTCTCATCTTATACAACGGTATGCTCTTGATTTTCTTTCACTTTGAATGAACTTTAAAAAATAGTAAAATATACATACTAATAACTTTTTCTCAACATATATATTAAGCTGATGGAAAAAAATGGAATGGGAATTACTAAACATTTCAATTGGAACAGAAGATAATACTGACAAAAACATACTCCTATACAAAAAAGGACGCCCACGATATCGGATTGGGCTCCTCTCCATTTCCCTTCTCTCCATTTTCCCCAAGTTCTATCTTGGATTAGAGACACATGGCATGGATTAGAATTAATGGCTAAGATTTAATTGACTAAAACAAGGCCCTAACCATGATTACATAATTAATAACTTATCCATAATTATATTAGAATAATTTTCTCTCTCTTCCTATTTTAATATTCCATCTTTTTTTACAATCATGACAAATCTTTAATGGTGATATTTTTTAGAATATAGACAACTCTTTCAAAAATATACAATTACCAATTGAATAATGGGGTCTATATTATGTAAATTAGTAAGCATCATAATTGAAAAAATGGAAAATATCACCAATTGAATATTGGGTCTATTAGGGGAAAAAAATTAAGTGGCAAAAAATAATCGGATAAATCAGAAAAGATATTTTTTTGCTTTGGGTAGGAAAAGTAAATAGGAAGAGAGAGAAAATTATTCTAATATAATTATGGATAAATTATTAATTATGTAATCATGGTTAGGGCCTTGTTTTAGTCAATTAAATCTTAGCCATTAATTCTAATCCATGCCATGTGTCTCTAATCCAAGATAGAACTTGGGAAAAATGGAGAGAAGGGAAATGGAGAGGAGCCCAATCCCACGATATCCATAAAAGCACAACTCTAAAACTGTCAAAGTCCTAAATATAGGCAAATATTCAAATTTCACGTAACCCTATTTATATGAGGAAGAATTCATATAAGTAATATTTTCCAAAAATAATGGTGGGATTCCAAAACCAAGAAGAACTCTTATCGCAGTTAATATTTTTCCAAAATAATGGTGGTTTTTTTATTTTTCCAAAAATAAAATAGGTGAAATATCACAAATTCTAACGAATATAAATTATGACAACTAAAAAAGTATGAACCAATTTCAACTAAAATTAAGGATAAAAGCTCAAAATCACACAAAACACGAATAAAATCACACAATTAGGTTAATGATAAACCAAAGACACTTAAACCAATAAAATTAAATTGACAGTAAACATATGCCAACAACATATAAAAGAATCTCCAAAAAAGATACATATTGCATAGAAAAGAAAATAGATGCAGACAATGGTGAGAACACACTTTGCCTATTAAAATCCCTCAAAAATCGTTTGCTCTTGTGAGTATTTGTATCCTACAGAAGGAAGAAAAAAAGAGGCAAAAACCAAAATTTAAGTCTTGTCCTCATTCTTTTGGGTGAAGTCACAAATCCTAACAAACATAAATTATGGCAACTCAGTTTCAAAACCTTCTGTGTCTTTACACCCCAAAGTTTTATCGGAATAGGTTAAGACGATGACTCCTAGGGGCAAGTTAGCTCTTATTTCCAGCACCGATGATGACTACCACTAGGGCTGGCCTAAAAATTAGTCATCATTCCTTACGAAGAGTTGCTTTAGCTATGCATGTTTGGATTACCAATCGTACGTAAGTCACTACTTGAAATTTTCCATTACATTTTCTGATTATCTTCCTCTCATTGCCTTTTTCCTCCAAACTTGTAGCTCTTAAGGTGACCTTCGATAGAGTAAAAGACACTGCGGACTGGGTCGATAAGATTTTGAATATCTTCGTTAGGTCTTCGAGGACCTAGAGAGCTATTGTTACGAGGGAGAGATGAAGGGCTAAGAACCATAGTAATCGCATCTCACAATTATACTCAGATCATGTCATTATTATGAACTCTGGTGACCCCGTTTGGTATGTTTACGCAGGTTGGTCTAGTCAAAAGGCTTAGTCACAATCCCAGGTCTAGGATCTCGCTTCTTTTATTAACGCAACAAAGAATGAGGGATTAAAACGACCTAGACAAACCAATCTACTGGGGTTTCTCTCACTATCCCGAAGGGAAGAACTCCCACCCCTCATGGTCTATCAGCCCTAAATGAGAAAAAAGGCTAGTAAGAAGGCAAACATTCTTGAGGGAGGTAGGAGCAGTTTAGAACCAGTCCTGAGTCATTCCCCGTATGTTGGTGGAAGACCAGAAAGATGATGTCCCTTCCCCCTCTCTACACGAAGTTGTAGAGGTTGAAGATGATGAGAACAGGGCCTAGGCTAGTAGTGACTTCCACTGAGCCGACGTTAGGGACACCTCCAGCAGGGTGCATCTTTTGGTTGTACGGGTGATTCCGTGTTCACATATCTGGCTAGGGATAGCAACATGTTGTCAAGTTTCAGATTTAGGGCGTGCTGTTGGGCCTTGAAGTCCTCCAAAGTTGGATGTGCTTTGCCTTTCCCTTTGTATAGGCATCTGTGTTGGATGTCATTTTTGGACTGTCGCTCTGGTTGTGGCGTGGGAGTGTCATGAGAGGTTCTTAATGGCTTTGATCTTCACCTCTATCCTATAACAACTAATCATTTGTCTCCTCATATACGTTCAGAAGTTTGTTTGCATTTAGGCTTGCGTTAGGGTTTAGAACTCCGTCAGCATTTTGGATACTGGTATCGTTTTAGATGTCAACCAAATGTTGCTGATCAACCATTATGATTCACAACTAACAAATACAAAATCAACGAAGGATTAGTAGTGTTTTGGGATAACCACTATCGCTAGGGCCCTATAGTGGGTGCTAAACTGTTTAGTCTAAAATTTGGTTATTAGGTCAAAGAGTTGAATTTGTTTGGATAAGGTAAAAAATGACATTATTAATCCAAGTAATGTCAGTCCTTTTATAATGCTAATAAAGTAACGACTAAATAATTGAAATAATAAATTAAGTAATCAGCAGTAAATAATTAATAAAATAGCAAAAGAGAGAGAATCTTATTGATTCTCTTGAATTAAATGATGTTGAAAAGAAGAGATGAATAGTCGTGTTTACAGAGAATAATTGTAATGTTTTTTATAATCATGTAAAAATCAGATGATACAATTGTGGAGAAGTCGGGGGATTTATAAGGTAGCAAATGCCCTTGATTTTCACACGTTTCAGTTGTTACTCGGCTAAGATCGTTGGAGTTAATGGGAGATTAAAAGGAATTCCTAAAACCTCAGGGTCTGACTGTTATCCGAATTATCCTTTATCCGGGTATTCTTAACCTCCCTAGATGAATCACTCTAGACTTCGATGAACCGACATCAATGGAACGTGTCCGGTTGAAATAGTCTCTGTTATTTGGAGTATTTTTACCCATACATAAATAAATAGTGAGGTAAAAGTGTATACGGTAAAAATCGGATATATGCAAGACCGATGAGACCGGGGGCCGGAGATAAAAAGAGACAATCATGGTCACCGAGTCTGCCCTTCTAACTAATGGAGTTACACCGACTGCGGCTGACCTGGGAAAAGCGAACAAACCTGTTTGATCCGACATCTCCGGACCAAACTCGGCATTATAGCCAGTCCGGTTTCAGCATGACCGAGTTGATCGTGACCGTTAGTCCGGTTTCTCCATGACCAAATTGATCATGTCCGTTGGTCCGGTTTCAGCATGACCGAGTTGATCGTGGCCGTTAGTCCGGTTAATCAGTTACAAAATCGCCACGCGTCAACATCGTTCTATCACATTATACCGACGACCGTGCGGGTGTCAGACCGTACGGCCCAACCTTATCCTTTCAGGGTTTACTTTATTCTAAAAAGGCTTTATGTTATATACAAGGCCCATAGGGCAAAACTATAAATAGGGGGCATTTCCCTACTTTTAAGGGTTGGCTTCTTAAGATCTAGAACATTGTAATAGCAAAAAAATACATAAAAGCTTTGTTTTTCTTTCTTTTCGGTCCGAATCCGTGGAGTTATAGTCCTTTCAATATCATATTAGCTCTAATCATCAACGTTTACATCTTAGCTCAAGTTGTTGATAAATATATATTCATATACATATTCTTGTCTGTACACACGAATTCTCATACGTTCATATTAGCCCATAATAGATTAAAGTTCATCCACATACACACCTACACCTCACACACAAATTCAATTGATTACCTAAATTCGGGGTAAAAACGGTTTGGCGCCCACCGTGGGGCTAGGATAATAGTGGTCTTTGATCTTGGTTTCTATCTCCTACCCATTAAGATTGAAAAAATATTTTGTTCGTCTCTGTGAAAACGGACCAAATAGCAAGCAATGGACAATCTGGTCACATCAACAACAATCCTCGGAGCTCGACGGCCTCGTTCAAGCTAAAGAAAAACTTGAGTCGTTGTTTGGATGGTACACCTCGGAAAAATTCAATGTGAATCTTAGTTTCTCGTTTAACTTCCCGTTTCTTTTACAGAGTGTGGTGCTTCTCAATGAAGCCTTCATCCGTGCTCAGCAAGAGGTTGACGACCTTAGAGGCCAGCTGGATGCCCAGGGTCGGGAAATAGAGAAGTTCCAGCACCTTTTGCAAGTGAAGGAGGATGAATTGAACCGAGCTGTTGTCCTTACCAATCTTCAACCCGAGCTCGACGCAGCGAAGGCCGAAAACCTTCGGTTAAAGGATGAGCGCGGGATGGTCGAGAAGAACCGAAGCACGGAAGCGGGAGAAGGTCGGCCTTAGCCAAGACAATGCTCGTTTTTCTTCGAGGGTTAGTGAGCTAGAAACCACTATCTCTCAACTCCGGGGGAGCTTGACTCGGTCAAGTCTGATGCCGTGAACATGGCCGAGAGGCATCGGCTGCTGAATCCGAGAGTGCTAAGTATAAGGAGAGAATGAGGGTGTTCGAGCGAAAAGCGAGGACGGGGCCCGGATATGCGGCCAGTCGAAAACCGACTCCGAGGAGACGGCGGAGGCTAATGACCTTCTCAAAGCCGAGCTCGAGTCGGCCACTCAATTCTAAAGAATCCTCGATGAAGAGAGAGATGAATTAGTGGCCAAAGGCGGCCTGGCCGAGGCCGATTTGGCAGAAGCCCTAAGGAGTGTGGAGGCTGCGGAGGCTCATTCTACGATTGCGGTGGAGTATGAACGGTGGAAGTCTCGGAGGGCCACCCTTGAGCAAACCGAGCGTGGCTTTGCGGATCTCCTGGCCCTGATACTCGAAGCTAAAAGGACCAAGGAAGAATCCAAGAGAGCCCTCGATATAGACTCCGAAGACTCCGAGCGGACAGTATTCGAACATTCTGGATCCAGCCACACCGGATAGACCAGGGCTTGTATTTAGCCTTTATTTTGTCTCGCCTTTTTGGCTTGATTTTTGTTTTTCAACTTCGTAGGAATTTCAGGTGTAAAAAACCTACATATATGAAATGTGCATTTTTCTTGTTGACTTTCTTTATTCTTTTGCTTGAATGCTTGTTATGACTTTTGCCCGAATTGTCGGTCCGTTATAAGGACAAGCAGAGACTTCAGAGTCATTTTTTCGGACTATGCCTGTATATTGGCTTTTCTCTTCGTCCGGTACGTTTTGTTCAGGAATATGATCGAGTGGTTTGCCGTGGGACTTATTTATGCTTTGTGAATTCAGACGTCTCCGAATCACGTTAGGCATTTTTAGGGCCGATATTTTTTCGGCTATTCACTTATCATAGATTAGGTTCGGACACCTGAATCTCTGCCACCAATTTCGATGTGGCCCCATTCGAGGGTGTTAAAGATTTTGGCTCGGTTCAATGTGACCTTGTTGCCTTTGTCGAATTTCGACTGTAGTGCCCGGAGTAGGGTATATGAATAAAGCGATGCCGAAATTCGGCGGTAATCACCGGGGTAGGGTGCTTTAACAAGAAGACATATCCGAAATGCAATAATCCGAATTTTCAATAATCTTTGTATTGCAAGTATTTGTACGTACATGATATGAGGACTTTGTCCGTTTCCTTCTATTTTTGCCGTAGCAAATATTAAGTGGACACGATTCGTTCTGATCGTTTGGTCCTTACATCAAAACCTAATACAGAAGGTCCGATTTTGGTTTTGCCGTAGCAAATACTAAGTGGACACGATTCATTCTGATCGTTTGGTCCTTACATCGAAACCTAATACAGAAGGTCCGATTTTCGAGGACCCAACGGCGTTCTGCTTTGTTGAGCTCCTCCGTTTTTTACTAACCGGGTAAACCTCGATGTGGGTATAGTAGTCCCCTAGTGCTTATCTGAGCTGCAAGATCGGGTAAGCACTATCAAGTCCCCACTCGTAGGGTGTGGCCCTGAGTTTCCGGGCATTTGTCCTCGTCTTAATCTAGTAACACATTGTACTTGTTGTCTCATTAAAAACCTTGTCGGAAAATCCATTTTGGGACAAAGCCATACTAAGGAAAAGAGCGCAACACGTGTTTTCAGACCTAGCACCTAACTTTATCCGATACTTGACTCTTGCAAAAAAGAAAAGGTTAATAAATAAACACAAGTGTCCATACCTTAGCAGTAGTATCTCTTCAAATGAGCCACATTCCAGTTATTACGCAACCGTTGCCCGTCCATGGATTCTAGCTGATATGATTCTTTGCCCGTTACCTCGGTTATCTTGTACGGCCCTTCCCAGTTCGGACCCAGTTTTCCATCGTTGGGATTCTTGGTGTTCAAAGTAACTTTTCGAAGCACCAAGTCCCCAACTTGGAAATGTCAAATATTGGCCCTCCGGTTATAGTACCTTTCCATTCTCTGCTTCTGGGCTGCAATACGGATCAATGCATTTTCGCGAAGTTCATCCGTGAGATCGAGTTTTATGGCCATGGCCTCCTCATTTGACCCCTCGGTGGTGTACCTGAATCGGAGACTCGGCTCACCAACTTCTACGGGAATGAGGGCTTCGGCCCAACGTAGAAGAAGGTTGTTTCTCCCGTGCTTGATTTCGATGTGGTTCGTAAGACCACAATACCTCCGTAGTACTTCCCTCCGGTGATGCTTTGATGTTTCAAGTCTTTTCCTCGAGATTTTGAATTATTGTTTTATTCGTGGATTCCGACTTGTCCGTTCGCACACGGGTGATACGGAGTTGATACGATTTTCTTGATCTTCAACCCTTCGAGGAAATCATTGACTTTGCCGCCAATGAACTGAGGACCGTTATCACAAGTTATCTCGGCCGGGATGTCGAAACGATAAATAATGTGGTCCCATATGAAATCAATAACTTTCTTTTCTCTAATCTTTTCAAAGGCCTGAGCTTCAACCCATTTGGAGAAATAGTCAGTCATAAACAAAATAAAACGGGCCTTACCTGGTGCCCATGGCAATAGACCAACAATGTCCATTCCCCTTCATGAAGGGCCAAGGTGATATCACCGCAAAGTGTAGTAACTCCCGGTCGATGAATCATCGGGCATGTCTTTGACACCGTCATTTTCGGACAAAATTCTTCGAATCTTTCTCCATCCGGTTCCGGTAGTAATCGGCTCGATAATTTTCGGACTAAGGCTTGACACCGGAGCGATTGCCGCAGTCCCCTCGTGTACTTCTCTCGTTATACTCGGTTTCTCAGGACCCAAACACTTGGACAGTGGGTCCGAAGAAAGACCGTCGATACAATTGACCGTCTACCAACGAACCGTGTCGCTTTTGTCCTTAGTGACCGTGATTCTTTTAGGCCACTCGGGAGCTTTCCATCTTGCAAGTAGTCGATGTATTTGTTGCGCCAATTCTAAGTTAAAACCATTGTGTTTATTTCAGCATGCCCGTTTTCTATCGCCGAATTCATCAAGTTCACCATAGTCCCGGGGTTGATTTCTTCCCCTTCGACTAAAGATCCCAAATTAGCTTGATACATCGGCTTGACGCCGTTACGCTCCACGGGTACATCTTTGCATGGTCCATTCTTTAAACCGGTGTAGTATCACTTGAATTTTTCCGGATACCTTTGCATCATTCGTCTTAACCTCGAAGACGCCATTCACACGGTTAACGACCAAGAGAGTCGCATTTTGCTTCAATTATTTCGGCCCCTATACTTCGAGCTAATTCCAAACACCGCAATCATAGCCTCATACTCGGCTTCATTGTTAGTCAATTTAACGAGTTCTAATGGATTGTCGAAACGGCATCCCGGGGGTTCTAAGGACGATTCTATCCGGAACCTTTGAGGTTCGAGGCCC
This sequence comes from Lycium ferocissimum, assembly GCF_029784015.1. Lineage (NCBI taxonomy): Eukaryota > Viridiplantae > Streptophyta > Magnoliopsida > Solanales > Solanaceae > Lycium > Lycium ferocissimum. The sequence continues at coordinate 39,118,305 of NC_081344.1, read as the reverse complement.
CGTCCGTGTGTAGCGACCAAATACCCGAAGCTTTTTCCGAGGTTAGCAGAAATTCTTTCTCAACCTCGGGGACCATAGCCGGGGTGAAGTTTGCCATAAAGTCGGCTAAGATCTGGGACTTGATGGCTGTCCGAGGCTTATATTCGATATCATATCCGCTAATCTCTACAGCCACCATTTAGTTAATCTACCGATAATTAGGTTTATGTATGATGTTCTTTAGAGGGTAAGTAGTCACTACATATCGGATGGCATTGAAAGTAAGGCTTGAGCTTTCTAGAAGCACTTACCAATGCCAATGCCAATTTTTCAAGATGGGGATAATGGGTCTCCGCATCCCCCAAAGTTCTACTCACATAATATATGGGGAATTGCGTACCTGATTCTTCTCGGACCAAAATACCACTTTACCGCTACCTCGGATATGGCAAGGTAGAAAAAAAGGCACTCGTCCGCTTTCGGTGTGTCTGAGAGGCGGGGTTGGACAAGTATCTTTTCAATTCTGTAAGGCCTTTGGCATTCCGGTGCGTGTGAAGTCATTCTTCTTCCTTGTAAGGAGAAGAAACGGTGACTCTTGTCCGATGATCTCGATATGAACCGACTCGGCGCCGCTATCCTTCCGGTGAGCCTTTGCACTCCTTTGACGTTATTTACCACCTCAATGTCTTCGATGGCCTTGATCTTCTCCGGGTTGATTTCAATTTCCCGGTTAGATACCATGAAACCCAAGAACTTGCCCGACCGGACACCGAAGGCGTATTTCTCCGGTTTGAGCTTCATGTTGTATTTGCGGAGTACATTGAAAGTTTCCTGCAAATGTTTTAAATGGTCCTCTGCTTCCAGGGACTTGACAACCATGTCATCAATATAAACTTCCATTGTTTTCCTTTCTTCGTTCTTCGAGCATCCCGTTAACTGGCGTTGGTAAGTTGAACCGATATTTTTTAATCCGAAGGGCATGACCTTGTATAAATAAGTCCCATACCGAAGTAATAAAGGATGTTTTCTTGATCCTCAGAGTGCATCCGGATTTGGTTATGCCGGAGTAAGCATCGAAAAACTTAACATCTCGTCCTACTGCCGCACGATCATTACGTCGATGTGAGGCATCGAAAATGAATCCTTCGAGCATGCTTTGTTTAGATCCTTATAATCAACGCACATTCGAAATTTATTACCTTTTTTCGGCACCACCACTACGTTAGCCCCAATCCGATTTTACCTCCCGAATAGAGCTATTTTCAAAAAAACTTTGTTACCTCATCCTTTACGAAGGCATGCTTTAGTTACGCCATAGGCCTCGCTTTTGCTTCACCGGGGAAATCTTCCGTCGAGGTGAGCTTGCGAGTTGTTACTTCCGGTGACACACACGTCATATCTATATGGGACCGTGCGAAACAATCGGCATTAGCTTGAAGAAATTTAATTAACTTGTTCACCGAGCTCAGAAAGTTAACCCCGTACCCGGTATACCTTTCTATCCGGTAGATATTCAAACAAGATGACTTGATCCAACTCCCCCTTTGTAGACTTGGTTGCATCAGAGTCATCCCGTGAAGACGAATGATGCCGGAACACCGAAATCATCCTCTTCATGCCCCGGGTCCAACCCCTTCTGCTCCGTTGTCGAACCCGTGTACTTTAGTTGCTATTTAGAGTCCTTGCCCCCGGTTGACTCATCTTCTTTTTGATCAATTTTTTGGGAAGGGGTGACGCTTCCTCGACCACGAACATTTCCCTTGCGGCCATTCACCTGGAATGGTTTTATCCTCCCGGAGTCGGAATTTGTGATGTAATGCGATGTACACGCCATTATACTATGTATCCATGGTCTACCAAATGCATTATACGTCATATCACCTTCGATTACATAGAACACCGTTTGCTTCCGAATAGTGCGTCAATGTTGACCGGCAAAGAAATCTCCCCCTTCATTGGTTTGACTCGCCATATTAAACCATTGAGCAATACGGCTACCGAGGGTACGATCTGATCGAGTAGCCTTAACTGTTCAACCACTCTCCACCGGATGATGTTGGTCGTGCTACCTGGGTCAATCAAAATACGTTTAACTTAGGATTTAAAAATAAGAACATAAATTACCAACGCATCATTGTGCGGTTGAATGATGCCTTCGGCATCCTCTTTGCTTAATGTGATGGAACCCTTGGGCATGTAATCCCGGCTGCACTTCTCGCGTACAATGAAAACCTTTGTCCGTTTCATCACCGGGCCCCGAGGCGTATCCATACCCCCGATTATCATGTTGATTATATGCTGAGGTTCCACCGGTTCAACTCGTTTGTTTGACTCCTTTCTCTCGTAGTGGCCTTTAGCGCTCGCTCGCTCAAGAATTCACGAAGGTGACCATTTTTGATGGGGCCACCTCTTAATTAGCGGCGATCTTCGATTCTGTGCCCATGGGTTTCGTAGTGACCGACATATCACGTTTGGGTCCCGACCGAGATCCGATCTCAATGGTCTCGGGCATCTTCTTTGCTACGCGATACGACCTATGGCGGGCGAGATCCAGGTATTGACGGCGGAAGTTGTATTCGATATCCTTGGCGGGTCTCGGTAGTGGCCAGCTCCCGACGATCACTTCTAAATGACAGACCTCGGCTTGTTTGATGGCTGCTCGATTCGTTTATCTCCCGCCGGAGTATTGGCGGGACCCCGATCCTCGATTTTCGACACCGAAGCTTGACTTTTCTGAATGAGAGTATGGCCGATATCTTTCCCTCGATGGTCTTAACTCCGGATCGTAATTTTTCCTCGATCTCTCAGAGCTTTTGTTCATATTTACGGGCCCCGGGGGATGTTCGAGTTGGTCATCCTCTACTCAAATTTTTGATTCGTATCTGTTGTGGACATCCGCCCAGGTCACAGCCTCGTATTCTAGCAAGTTTTCTTTTAGTTTGAACGAGGCCGTCGAGCTCCGAGGACTGAGTCCTTTGGTTATCCCAATTTTCTCTAGCTTTAGTAAGCCCGTTCTTATAATCGTTTAATTAATGTTAATACGAATTCTCTTGAAGGTATAAACGTGGGCATTGAAGGAGAACAAGCAAGCGATAGAATAGTAAACAAAAAAGGTATGTAAGGCTAGTCCCTTTTTTCTAAGGCATGACTTCTATGGCATAAATCTTCCTATTTCTCCATGATCTTCCTAATAGCGGAAATGATGAGTCCATGACTATAAAGATCTTCATATAAGATAAAGAAAAGAGATACGTTACGAGGATGACAATCGAGGAGATGAATCTAAGTCTAGAAGTCCTAAAGCTCATGATATGACATTCCTACGAAGCCAATGGTCCTTATATGGTCCCTATGATATTATTTCCCTACTTCTCTATGACTTTCTTACATTCCGGGAACTATGAGTCAACGTCGATAAAGAGCTTCTTATGAGGTAAAGATGAGAAATATGTCATGAATACAATAATAATGATGATAAGTCTAAGCCTAGGGATTCTAAAGCAAGATATGATGTCCATGAAGTTAATGATCCTATTTACGATCCCTTGATGTTGTTCATGGTTTACACTCACCTTAAAATATTAGTCTCTGCAAGGTGAGATATGACGATTATGATCACTCCATAATGTAATCGGGGGTTCACGACCTTACGTCACCCCGACATAGCTATAGTTGCCTTCAAGTTCTAATGTATCTTTTAACGATAAATGTATGATGATGCTAAGTTTATGATAAGGTTACGATAAGCTTATGATAGAGTCATGATATGCCTATGAGATGAATAATAATGATAAGTTAGGAGATATATGTGATGATATGATTCCACCGCGCCTAAATGGCCGGACATGTCACCCCACGGCGGGCTCTTGTAGTTCCACCGCCGGAAGGCGGACACAACTACCACTAAATAGTGGTGCACTATGGTTCAACGCTGCTGGAAGGGCGGACACGATCACCACTAGGTGGGCTGCGTATGAGGGTTACCGGACGCGGGTTAACGATGATGATGTATGAATGATATGATGATGTATGTATGCTAAGATGATGTATACGCTATGGTAACTCGTATGATATGCTACGTATGATATATGTATAAAATGTATCCATTCAAAGAGTACGCGAGTTATGTCTTCGTCTTATGCCTTATGATTTCTCTATTATGTTCATTTCATTCATGCCTTACATACTCGGTACAATGTTCGTACTAACGTACGCGTTTTCTTTGGACGTGTGTTCATGCCCACGGTGGACGGAGAGGTGATCCGATTAAGTAGGAGCTATTAGGCGATTGAGAGCACTCTATTTTTCGGAGGTGCCATTGATTATTCTTTTGGTGTATATATATATTGTATATATATATATATATATATATATATTGTATATGTATGTTATGGGCATGACGGGATCCTGTCCCGTCCCTATGTCTAGCACTCTAGTAGAGGCTCGTAGATGCGCAGTGTAGGTAGTATGGTCTCACAAGTTTCTCATTATATATGTATATATTATTTTGATAGCCGAAGGGCTTATGTATATAAAGTGAATATGTTTCAAATGAAAATAGTTTTCTATGATTATGAGCATAAGCGATATGAATAAAAGCAGATGAGTAATAGAATGAGTGGTGCTCGGTGGTTAGCCCCGGGTACCCATCATGGCCTTAGTCAGGTCGTGACACTATGTCTAAAGCAGTGGGCTCAACGACGTTTTTTCCCTTGGGTTGAGAAGCCGGTTGGGCTCCTTGAGAAGAAACCGAGGGAACATCCTGGGAGGTGGTTTCAGTGTTGGCAGGCATTTGAATTAGGTAACGAAAAAAGAGGTCCGGTAAATTCGATAAGGAAGAAGGAACAAGTTAAAAAAAGATAAGAAAGGGTGAAGCAGCAGTTGAAAGAAAAATTCAGAATGGCAAAGTGAGAAGAAACAAAGCAGCACTTTCAATCGAAAAACAGCAAATGAAAAGGTTGGCAAAGTTGGTTTTCTTCCACACAATGTAAGCAACGAATTGAGGGGAGAAAACGGTTGAAATCAACAAAAAAGATGAGATTAAAATGATCAGAAGAGAAGTAAGAAAGAGGAAGTAAAATGGTGAAATGAGGGGGTGCTTGGCCTTATATAGGCGTGGTAACTGTAGCGGTTGCAGAGGTTGGCCAACCGGGGGGTGCCACGTGTCCCATAATTAATGAGACATGATTTGAAACGACGTGCGTTACGGCGGTTACCGAAGTCGGCCGTTCGGGATGAGACACGTGGCTGATGGCAGAGGGATGTGACACAACTGTTCCCGCTAAAATGAAAGGATAAGAACGAGCTTATAGAACCACCGATTTCGTGACTCATCCACTTCCCATTACTCCGGTAAAACTACGGTCCGAAAAGTATGGGGACTATCTGTATACGGTAAAAATCGGATATATGCAAGGCCAGAGTGAGGCAGGGGCCGGAGATAAAAAAAGCGATCATAGTCCGGCAGTACCGCCGCCAGAAGCGGATGAAATTCTTGGGGCAACGTGGTGGCTTTGAAAGCAACAAACTATTTGATCGACATCTCGGACCAGCTACATCATCGCCGGTCACGGTTTCGACGCAGCCCGATTGATAAATGGCGAATTAGTCGAGTTCTCAGCGGCGACAATTGATAAATGGCCGTTGGTCCGATTTCGGCGTGACCGAGTTGATGCATTGACGTTAATCCAGGATTAATCGGTTACAAAATCGCTACGCGTCCAACATCGTTCTGTCACATTATAAAGCAACCTACGGGTGTGGACCGTCTTGTTAACCTTATCCTTTTAGGGTTTGCTTTATTCTAAAGAGGCTTTATGTTGTATACAAGGCCACGTAGGGCAAAAGCGTTATAAATAGGGTGCATTTCCTACTTTTAAGGGTTGACTTCTTAAGATCTAGAACATTGTAATAGCAAAAAAATACATAAAAGCTTTGTTTTTCTTTCTCTTCGGTCCGAATCCGTGGAGTTATAGTCCTTTCAATATCATATTAGCTCTAATCATCAACGTTTACATTTTAGCTCAAGTTGTTGATAAATATATATTCATATACATATTCTTGTTTGTACACACGAATTCTCATACGTTCATATTAGCCCATAATAGATTAAAGTTCATCCACATATCCTACACCTCACTTACAAATTCAATTGATTACCTAAATTCGGGGTAAACAAAAGATTTTATGTTATTTCTAGAGTTGTATGTTTCCCTCCTTTCCATTTTTTCCCTTCAAATACTTTGATTTGCTTTTTTACGTGTTTCGGTCACTCATCTAAAAATTCTTGGTCAACTTAAACTAGTTCTAAGAGATTAGAAGCCGCTATCTTTTGGCATGGACTACCTTTTCGCGTCTTTCTATAGTAGGATACTATATGTTTACTCAAACAGGAATTAAATATTTTTCAAAAGGAAATGACAATAAAGAAAAGACACTAATTGATTGAAAAGCCTTAATTTGCGTTCTTGTAATTGGATTCCCCAAGCCCTATATAAAGGGTCATTTGTCTATGTCTTAATCAACGCCATCATAACTAACTCTAAACAAGCCAATTATACTTTGAACAAATCTCAAAAAAGTATAATATGGCGTTTAGAGTGGAAGTTTCTTTTTGCCTCATTCTCTTGTTGTCTTTCTCATCATTCTTCTTCTCTTTGGGTACTGTCCAAGGGGGTTTCAACTATAGAGATGCTCTTGAAAAGTCCATTATGTTCTTTGAAGGACAAAGATCAGGGAAACTACCCCCTAACCAGCGAATCTCTTGGAGGGGTCATTCGGGACTTTCAGATGGTTCACTTGCTAATGCAAGTTCAATTTATTATTCTTCAAAATTCTTTTTCTCCTACAATTATTTGAGTAGTGTTTACGCCAATTTGAGAACTGTATTCTTTTAGTATCCTTTGTTTCTCATGACATCATATTCTTTATTTATATTCATTTACATTGTCCACTTAAAGTTTAACAAATGACTAAGAACTATACCATGTACCCTTATGTTGCTAAAGTATGGGCTTTAATTAGGATTTAGATGCTAAAGTAGCAGTCATATGGAGAATATGATTCCGATTTACGGGGTTATAATTTCTTCCATTTCTTGATACTTTTAATATACCTTAGAGGCATAGACCTTTTAAGGTAGGTGTAAGGTCTACACTTTACCCTCCCCAGATCCCATATTGTGGGATTTCAATGGGCATGTTGTTGTTGTTGTTATTCTCAACATGCCACGTGAAACTTTTCCCTTTTCAGTCTGTCAAAAAAATGGAAAAATTACACAATTTTATATTCAGTGAACGATTCAACTTCTAATTTACCCTTATTGAGATGATTTATAGTCATACAAATTTTTTGGCTTATTTTAGACTGCACATTTCAAATATTTTCTTTCTAAAATTTTATGCCTAATCAAACACCCTCACGTAAAATGTGATAAGAGTAGATATTTATAAAAAGCCATTCCCAAAATGATGTTTGCTATTATAAGATTGTATTATTTAATTTTTTGAAATGTCCATGTATTGCAAATATCATTGCTTTCTTTCATGCTTGCTATAAGTCCGTAACAGAACATGATTACTCTCTTCGACAAACATTTATCATCATTATACGCCTGAATTATTTAAGTTAAGGACTTCAGTAGCGTTTTATCTTAAATAAAATAATACCATTTTGGGCAGGTGGACCTAACTGGAGGCTATTATGATGCTGGAGATAATGTCAAGTTCAATTTCCCAATGGCATATACTACCACAATGCTCTCTTGGAACACAGTTGAGTATGGCAAGAGAATGGGCACCGAATTACAAAATGCACGGGCTGCAATCCGTTGGGCCACCGATTACTTCCTCAAATGTGCAAATGCTGCGCCCAACAAGCTCTTCGTTGGCGTAGGTGACCCAAATGCTGATCACAAGTGTTGGGAAAGGCCCGAAGATATGGACACTGTCCGGAGCGTCTATTATGTCTCTCCGAGCAATCCTGGCTCCGATGTGGCCGGAGAAATGGCTGCTGCTTTAGCCGCTGCCTCCTTGGTTTTCCGGTCGGTTGATCGGGCGTACTCGAAAAAGCTACTGGGAAATGCAGTGAAAGTGTTCAGGTTTGCAGTTCAATATCGGGGCTCCTATAGTGATTCACTAGGCTCTGCAGCTTGCCCATTCTATTGCTCATACTCTGGTTATAAGGTATGTATAGTCCACTTACCTTATTATTGGGCCTAGTTATGGCTTAATATACACATACTATGCATATAATATACATAGCTATACACAATATATACACTTATATATTTGGTAAACTAGTTGGCCGAACTGTACATATCCGTAACTTTTCAAAAAGTTTTTCAAAACCGAACGAAGGCACATATACTATACATATAATATACATACCTATACATAATATATACACTGATATATTTGGTAAATTAGTTGGCCGAACTGGACATATCCGTAACTTTCCCAAAAGGTTTTTCAAAAACAAACAAAGGCCCATACATTATACATATAGTATACATATCTATACACAATATATACACTGATATATTTGGTAAACTAGTTGGCCGAACTGTACATATCCGTAACTTTCCCTAGAGTTTCTCAAAAATAAACGAAGGCACATAGATAAATGGTTTTCTGGCCCAACAATATTTGATGTGTATGATCTAATCACTTAGTTGTAAAAGGGGGTCGTTCGACCCGTCCCTATTAAATTGGGTTAATTGACGTTGTAGGATGAGCTATATTGGGGAGCAGCATGGCTATTGAGAGCAACAAATGACATTTCTTACTTAAACTTCATAAACAACTTGGGAGCCAATGATGTACCAGATTTATTCAGCTGGGACAACAAGTATGCTGGTGCTCATGTTCTTATGGCAAGGGTAGGTCATCCAGATTATTGTACAATTACCTCTATGTTTTGTCATAAAGTTTTGTTCTTTTGTTTGTTATTTTAGTTTTCTTGATGAGTGTGTGTATATATAGCCCTGAAATGGTCCTAATATTGTAGAGAAGCGTGGTTGGAAATGACAATAGATTTGATTCATTCAGACAACATGCCGAAGACTTTGTATGTAAAATACTACCAAACTCACCTTATACAAGCACCCAATATACAAAAGGTGAGGCTGGACTTTTCTCTTGTTTTTTTTTTTTTTTTTTTTTTAATTGTTTTGGGGGCTATGTCTTAGTATTTACTTATATATTTATCTGTTACAGGGGGCCTAATTTACAAGCTACCTGAAGAAAACCTTCAATATGTGACATCCATTACATCTTTGCTCACCACTTATGCCAAATACATGGCAAGTAGAAAGCGTACTTTCAACTGTGGAAGCCTCTTGGTAACAGAAAAGACTATTAGAATCCTTGCAAAAAGACAGGTAAATCCTTTTATATCTCATTTAATAAACTAAGCTCGTAGAATATATACATAAATTTTCATTTTTAACAGTATAATTTGACCGATTACAAGAAGTTTTGTACCATCAATTTCGCAATTTGTTACGGTTGCTAATTGTAGTGCTTTATTAATTTAGGTGGACTATATTTTGGGTAACAATCCAATGAAAATGTCATACATGGTAGGCTATGGTTCAAACTATCCTCGAAGAGTTCACCACAGAGGATCATCTTTACCTTCTTTGGCAAGGCATCCACAATCATTTGGTTGTGATGGTGGATTTCAACCATTCTACTATACAGCAAATGCCAACCCTAACATATTAGTTGGAGCCATTGTTGGAGGTCCTAATCCAAATGATTTTTTCCCAGATGAACGTACAGATTATAGTCATTCAGAGGCTGCTACTTATATTACTGCTGCCTTTGTTGGGCCTCTAGCATACTTTGATAGTTCCAAACGTTAGGGGAGGGGAGGGCACAAGGATTTATTTTACTTTTAAAATTGTAAATATATCCCTAAAATCTAGTCCAAAAACATATGGGCATGTGCCACCAGAAGTTGGTGGCTACATAGGGATACTTTTTAATATATCAGTTGAGCTACATGTTCCCTTCTCAAATACCCCTTTTCAAATTTATTTTCTTTTCTAGTTTTGGCTAGCCTGGCTTGTACCATAAAAGCAAATGGTTACTTTAATCAAGAGACTTTGTGCCAAAGAGTTAAGTTTGAAAGTTTTATGCCTACACAATCTCTATCTCATCCCACTTCTATTCAAGTTCAGCTGCTTAGTGATTTATTTATGTAGGCAAATGTTACACCTCGAAAATTTTTTCGTTAATGTACAGTGAATAGACTAACGAAGGGCACGAAGTATACGATGTTTTGATAAGTAAGAAATAGCATTTGATGATCCTAAATGAGATTTCAAAGACATTCGAGATAGGAGACGGAAGTTGTTAAGGAAAGCAACGTATATGTTGTGTGTCGGGCAAGATTTACGAGTATCGAATTAATGATGGCTTAATGATGTTTTGGAGAAGAGTTATAATGTCCCTTAGATTGGTATTGAGGTGTTAAACAAGTGTCAAGAAGGTTGCATAAGGATTGGAGGTCAAATGAGTCGACGAGAACGAACTTTGGAAAGCTGGGCATTATACGGCCCAACATACTGGCCGTATGTTAGGCCGTATGTTGTGACCAGAATGGGTCTTTCACTAGAACAGATCTACGGCCAGACAACGGTTGGTATAATTTATACGGACCGTATGTTGGTCCGTAGAATCTGATCGGGACAGCTTTAAGATTTAATATAAGGACCCTCTCTCATTTAATTTGTTTCATTCTTTCTCTCCACACTTCAAGAACACTCTAGAGAAATCTCCACTCTTCATCCACAAGAACCTAAGAGAAATTGATGATCAACTTCATCAAACCAACAAAATCAAGTGTATGAAACACATTGAAGTTCATCCAAGCCAAGGAATTCCAATGGAAGTGAACTAGGGTTTTGGTGCAAGAGAAGTATTTACACTCAAGGCTTATTCCTACACTATCTAAGGTAAGTTTTATGATCTTTTCATGTTGTTTAAGGTGATGAGAGGTTGAAAGACTTAGATTATGGAAGGAGATAGAAAATGGGTCACAAGGATAGGAACAATGAGATTTTGAGTAGTAGTTTGGAATGAGTCATGAATATTGATATGTTGTGATTGTAAGTATGCTATAAATGCCATTTAGAACATGGGATAAGTATTATATGTGAGAAAACGCAATAGTGAACTATGACCATGATTATGGAGGAATTGAAGTGAAATTGTAAAATGTGGATAATGTAGATGAATGATGAGTGTTGCTTATAATGTTGTGAATGTTGTTATGGATGTTTGGGAGTTGATATGTAAGATGAGGAAAGTTGTATAAACAAAAGAAATGCTGCCCAATTTTCTCTAGCATTAGTAAGCACGTTCATATAATCGATTAGCTAATGTTGATGCGAATTCTCTTGAAGGTAGAAACGCGAGCATCGAAGGAGAACGATCAAACGATAGAATAGCTAAACGAAAGAGGTATGTAAGGCTAATCCCTTCCTTCTATGGCATGACTCCTATGGCATGAATCCTCCTATTTTCCCATGATCTTCCTAAATAAAGGAAGCTATGAGTCCATGACTGTAATGAGCTATATATGTATAAGCTAAAGAAAAGAGATACGATACGAGCATGCCAATGATGATGATAAGTTTAAGTACAAAGAACCTCAAAGTGAGGTACGATGTCCATGAGGTTAATGACCCTAAGTATAGTTCCATTGATGCTTTTCCTTGTGTGCACTCACCTTAAAATGTTAGTCCCTCTAAGGTGAGATATGATGATTATGATCACTCCATAACGTAGTCGGAGGTTCACGACCTCATGTCACCCCGACATAGCCACGGTTACCTTCACTTTAATGTATGATTAATGATGAATGTATAATGATGCTAAGTTATGATAAGGTTATGATATGCCTATGAGATGTGTGATAATGATAGGTTTATGTTGACTATATGACGATACGATTCCACCGTGCCTAGTTGGCCGGGCATGTCACCGCGAAGGCGGGCTGCATACGATTCCACCGTGCCTGAATGGCCGGGCGTGTCACCGCTAAGGCGGGCTACTATGTTTACACCGAGCCTAGAGGGCCGGGCATGACACCACTAGTGGGCAGCATATGATGGTTACCCGGACGCGAGTTAACGATGATGATATTTATGATGCGATGATGTATTCTCTATGATGATACATGTACTACGACTATATGTGATATATGTGTGAAATGTATCCACCCTTAAAAGTTACTGTCACGACCCAACCGGAGGGCCGCGACGGGCACCCGGTGCTAACCCACCCGAGCACCTCTTGACATACTTTCACATTAACATTTAGGTGAGTCACATAGCTAAATCATACTTTCCATCCATTATTCATACTAATTCCGTCGGGCAACAATTCATTTATATCATCATTGACAACTATGCCCACAACAATGTACACAAGCCGACGAGGCTAACAAAATGATATCCAAAATATAGGCCGACAAGGCCAAATACATCGAACCATATACACATGTCTACGAGCCTCTAAGGAGAGTATATCATATCATATAGGTGGGATAGGACCCCGCCATGCCCATAAATATGTACACAAAGAATAAATACCAAAGGCCGTGGCTCCGAATGAAATGGAGCTCCCGCTATGTAGTCACGAGTAATAAAGCTACGGATCAAGTACGTGCTCCCACCCCGGCCACCGCCGAGCATGACGCAGCGTCCACAAACAAGGACGTCGATACGAAGCATCGTGCGAGTATGTAAGCATGATCAACATCATTGTAAAGCATAATAGACAACATAAGAATTAGCATAGGATGGGAGATAGTAGTATCATCGTCATAAACATTTACTCGCTTTTCATAGGGACTTTCCATTTCTAATGCGTGATTGTGTACATAC
>NC_081344.1:39098802-39105331 GCF_029784015.1 Lycium ferocissimum | reverse complement strand
ACGAATAAGCTATTTGAAACAACGACTCCACGTTACTAAGCACCCTTCAATTAGCAAGTTTGCTTGAAGAAATAATTTTTTGATGGCCAATTCTTGGTCTTGTTTTTCCTTGCCCTTGGCGAATATGGCCTTTTTTTTTTTTCTCAAAGTTGTTGATTTTTTGATTTTTCTAAAGTGTTGGAAGTTAACAAAGAGATGACTAAGTCATCTTTTTAATACCTTGTATAAGGCTCCATGGGGCCCTTTGGCCCACATGCCACGGCCGGCCACATGCCCTACTTTTCTCTTTTTTTTTTTTTTTCAAATAATAATACACTTTCCAAAAATAGCATACTTTCTAAAAATGGAATTTAACCTCAATGCTTCTAACATTTCATGCCAATAAAATCATACACAACTTAAGCCTTTAGAGCATACCAAAGTCTCTACTTCATATCTCGGAATGATCTTGTCCTTAACTTGTCGTGGTTGACTCGGATTATCCCGACGTACAAAATGCGGGATATAACATTGGGAATGAAAATATGAAGTTGGGAACACATTTAAACACTTAAAACATTTCAAGGTCGGGTTTCACGGACTGTCACGGTCCGTGGAACCCAACTGTCCGTGGAGCGGTCGTGGTTCACGACCAGCCGGCCTTCTCTCGCCGGCGTTCCCACGGACCCTCCAGGCCCGTGGAACACATTCCGGCCGTGGAACCGTCGTGGAACTCACCTTCCACCAAGTTTGATCTCGTCGTTTCATTTGATCTCCAATCCTAATGGAACCTTCCTAGCACTTGTTTATCACTTCGTTAGCGATCTAAGGGCGTTATAACTCTCCCCCAACACATCATTAAGTTGTCATCAACTTACTACTCATAAATCCTTTCTTAAACTTATCGTATACATGGCCTTCTCTTGGCAACCTTCTTATCTAACATCGAACGTCTTTCAAATCTCATTTAGAATCATCAATTGCTATGTCTTACTTATTGAAACATCGTATACTTCATATTTCTCATTAGCCTATTCACTGTGCATCAACGGAAAATTTTCCGAGGTGTAACACTTTCCAATCTTAAAACATAAACCAAAGCACTCTAATTTTTAGTTCATCCTCGATAATATGATAAACAGGCTTTCCAATTGGAAACTAAATTTTCTAAGTACTGCAGGAAGAATCACTCTCATCAAATCTACTTTAAGTGGTCTTCCAGCACATGCTATGCAATATTTTCACTTGCCAAAAAAGACTTGTAAGGCTATTGATAGAGTTCAAATGGACTTTCTATGGGGAGCACAACCCAAAAAAAGAAGATGCATCTTATAAAGTGCATAACATTACAATTCCTAAGGATAGAGGAGGATTAAATCTCTGTAACGCTCATCATAAAAACCTCTCTCTCCTTGCTAGCCTAGCCTGGAGACTGTACACTAACAGAGATGCTCTTTGGGCCAAAACTCTTATAAATAAGTATGGACTAAAGCCCAATAGCCCTTCTAATTCCTTTATTTGGCAGAATATTTTGGCAGGCGGCAAACTCTGCTCCAAAGCAGTTGCTTGGGACCCAGGTAAGGGGAACACCATTAGTGTATGGGACCATAGTTGGATACCCACATCACCCCACCTTAAGAAGCTTGATTCATGGACCACTCACAATTGCAGAATCCAAGCTGAAGCTATCTCATTTTTGGAGTGGGGAGGAGTGGAATTGGAATGCCCTTTCCTCTGTAATCTCTGAGGAATTAATCCATAAAGCATCCCTAGTATCCGTACAACTGGATAAATCAGATACCTGTTTCTGGTCCTTAAATGCCAATGTTCTATTTACTACCCAAAAATCCAATTCTTTAACTGTCTTGAAGTTGCTTAGGACAGATAGTGATACTACCTAGTTTTCCTTTAACTGGGTTTGGTCCTTACACACTCCTCCAAAAATCCAATTCTTTCTTTGGCTTTGATCTCATAATAGGCTTCCCACAAAATCATATTTACATCATCTTGGAATCACTATTGATGTTTTTTGTGAGGTATGCAATGTTATGGAAGAATCTATAACTCACATTTTATTTGACTGTCATGTTGCTAGAAAATTTTGGCTCGATGTTTGTCTAAATATGAGCAATATCCTTAACACACCCAACCACTGGTTGACTAACCTACACCAGCTCAACGTACCCATCCATCATAACCAATTAAGTTGGGCTGAATTCTATCCTTTTGCAGTATGGTACATCTGGTTAAATCGCAACAATAGATCGTTCAGCTCTAAAAACTCAATTATCCAACTAAACCAGATGCTTATGAAGGCTGCTGAATTTAAGCACCTCACTAATACTGGTTCTCAGCAGGGTATAGGAAAGAAAGAAATCCATAATAAGTGGTAACACCCTGTATTAAATCATTACAAGCTCAATGTTGATGGTGCTCTCACACCTCTAAATTGTCAAAGGGGAATTGGGGGAGTATTCAGGGATACGAATGGAGGATGGATAATGGGATTTTGTCAGAAAATACATAGCATAAGCCACACAATGGCTGAACTCCAAGCTCTACTGCAGGGTCTTCAATTGGCTCTTGGTAGAAGTTACACCCTACTAGAAGTGGAGAGTGACTCCACAGAGGTAATACAACTTCTAACCACTCCACACGGCATTTACTCTAATACAGTTGAATCATGCAGGTTGCTTATGAGGAGATTGGGGAATCCAGTGGTACGACATAACTTCCGGGAAGGAAACAAGTTAGCAGATGGACTAGCCAAGCATGGAGCAAGGAAGAAAGAGTTTGAAGGAGTCTCACTTTTTGTTATCCCCCCTACTAATATATCTAACCTTTTGGATGCTGATAATAGAAGCATAATATGTACTAAACTAGTAACGCAGTCTGTATGTAATAGTCTAGCTATGTTAGGTAACTGTTGCGTCCTCACAGATAGTGAGTATGCAGAAAATGAGTACGGCGGTACTACTGATGTAATTCTCTAATATTTAAGCAATATATCGTTTTAACCAAAAAACAATATATATAAATATATATATTTATTTGATTTGGTTATAGGTAACAATCGGTAAGAGAATCTTCTCTCTTTATTATTTCTTTCCCTTTTTCTTTGTATGTGTGGTAATAAATAGTTATACCACATTAAAATTTTTTACAAGAAAGGAAAAGGAAAAAACCCCAATTTTTTCTAAAAACCTATATGTTTTTTTTTTTTTTTCAAATCTTTCAGGTTCGAAGCGGGGAGGGAAAAAGAAAAGTAACATTTTGAAAAATTAATTTCCCGAACCTTTTAGTTAGGAATAAAACACAATTAAATCTGTGAGAATAATATTCTTATAACCATTTTGCAGGTCAAGAAGGTGAAGAGGAAAGATAAGAGATTTTAGGATTGAGAGCAAGGAAATAAAAAATAAATTACTCTAGAACTTTTGGTGAAATTGAATGTGCACTATCTAAATTAACAATTACTTAACTTTAAATATACTATTCTCTATTTTTAATACAGAATATCCAGTTTACAGCCAAAATTATATTGCCTCGGTCACTCTAAATCTCCAAAACTATGCTTTTATATTTTTTCCTTTTAATTAATTATGTCAATTAGGAGGTATTATCATTCTTTTTCTTAAAGTTTATTACTTTGTGCTCTTGAGTTATAATATTTTGAATATGTCATCTTCTCAATTTTTTCTTATGAGTTGTTGTGTTTTGAGTTTTGATCTTCTTTGTTTTTGTTCCACGTAAATGCATTCAAGGAGAGTCTTGAGGCTTCGTTTTCTGTTTCTCTTAATTTCTTTTTTTTTTTCCTCAAGTAAATATGCTAATATTATGCCCATGTTAATTCTACTTTTAAGACGTTTATACTTATAAAGTTGTTATTTCCTCCGTATAAAAAGATAAATTTAGGAAATCAAGGTCTATACATTTATTTTATTTTAAAACAAAAAACTATACATATGTATATATATAAAAAAAAATCTTTTTTTTTTAGTTATATAGGAAAATTTAAAATTTTATTAGGGAGCGCGGTAAATTATAGATAATATAAAAGGGGAGGAAATTATGGGGCCCTTAGGCCTGGTATTTACTTTTTTTTCCCTTTTTTTTGGGTTTTTTTTCTTTTCTTCCATGCTTTATTAAAAAATTCAATGGACACTTTTAAACATTGTTAAATAGTAATCTTTTATCCCATTTATTGAATCACTAATTAAAAGGGTATAATTTCAGGTCCCTTCATTATTGTATAAAATTTTAAAATAAATTTATTACTTTATAAATTTAATGTGTACATATATAAGTATTAATTTTTCCCTCTAATTTCTTTTATAATTTCTTTACATGTTTTTTAAGAAATATTTAAAATATTTTCACCCTTATTAATTTATTGGGTTTTAAGGTTTGAAAGAATTTTATTTTTTTTGGGAAAAAATATTCGTTTGCTATTACAAAAAAAAAAATAGTTAATAACTTTATGATGTTTTTAGCGCGGAAAAGTTACCTAGTTAAATCATAGTTTAATAGTTACCCTTGCTCCAATACTAGAATTATCTTAATCCTAGAATTTCTAATAAAAATTTTTTTTTTTTTTTTGGAGAGAAAAAGCTGGGTTTATTAAAAAAACAATAGAGAGTTTTGTTTTTAAACAAAAATCAATCACATATATGCCATTATATAATACAGTTTAATGTTTGGATTATTTGTTCTTGTATACCAAAACAAATGGCCCCTAATTAATAGTCACCCTGGCAAGACCTTTAAAATTTTGTCATTTAAACCTCCATGTTTTAGCTCCAAGTATTCCATAGCCACCAATAAATGATTTATAGGAAGATCAAAATAAATGACCCCTAAATAGTTACCCTAGAGAAAATCAATATTTTGTCTGCCAATTTAGGAAGATCAAAAGTGTTCTTTCATCGTCAAGTATAAAAGAAAAAGAAAAGGAAAAAGAAGCTTCTATTAAACAACTGAACACTAAAATAAAATATAAAGAATATTGACTTGTTCATGAAATCTTAGGTCCAGCTTCTCTAACGAACACATTCTAAGCAAAATTAATTATGAAAAAGATCACTTAGGAAAACAAAAAAGAAGAAGAGATGTCATGTTAGCGTCACAGAAGCGGATACAGGACTTGAACGAACGTGGCTTCAAGTACTAGTAGTTGAGTTCTGAATTTAATTTTGTCCATATTTAGTAATTTTTTCAATACACATGATATAAGTGTCACACCCCAATCTTGATCAGGGTGTGATGGGCACCCGACAAATGGAGCCGAGCGAACCCGACCCACTACGTACTTAAAATTTTTTTTGAACCTACGAAAAGTATATACAATAAGATTACTAAAACATTCTTTTATTGCTTTTAAATCAAGTAAAACATGTAAGCTACAAACTTGTATTATAATACAACCTCCAAACCACAACTCGTCCCGCAAAGTCTCTATAATCGGGCCCGGCACATGTACTCGACTGGGCTATACTCCGGGGCCAAATGGAGCTTGCCAACTTGCCGGAACATCTTTTATATTAACTTCGATCCGTCGGGTGTACCGCGGCATGAACGCGCCCCGAAGAAGAGGGGTCGACGAGCAATGTGCGAGTATGCAAGACATGAATAATACTAATACGAACGAACGTAAGTATGAACAACAATACCATGGGATTATAGAATGCGGATGAGATAAGAGGATAGCACGACCTTGTGCCCGGGCGTGCGTACTTTCTTCGCTTTCCTTACTCGACATATACATATATATACATAAAAATAGAATATATTGCCGGGGGTCGGTGGTCCATTTAACCATAATTATGCACATCCCCCGTCGGGCATCCGCGTCCGGACGATATCTGTGTCATACTCCAAGCCCATCGGTGGATATGCGTATATAACGCTCCTGCCCTTTTCTCCATTTTCCCGTAGATATATCGGCGTCTATAGCGCCACGCTCTTTCTATATATATTCTATCACATACGTATATCGTCTATAAGCTCGATTCTTTTTTTTTCACATATAACCCCATATCATACATTTACCGGCGTCTAGCGCTCGATTCTTTTTGTCACATATACACACTTATATCATATACATTTACCGGCCCTCAAGCGCTCGGTTCCTATCTATTCATATACTTATATCATGTATATTTATCGGCGTTTATATAGCGCTCGGTTTATACCATATATATACGTATGTCGGGTACACTCAATCGGGGTCTGAGGCATAATTCCATGTATCTAAAATCCTTGGGATAGTCATTACCTATAATAGACTTGGGATATCCAAAAATAGCTAACCTTCTTATATTTTCATTCCCATAGCAAGGTATATCATCTACATATCTAACGTAGGCACTTTCCCCTTTTCGACTCCATCGTTGTCCTTACAAACCATATTCTTTCCTGTCAAGGAATCATCTTTGTTATACTTATCATAGACATATGTTCTTTCTTAGCATTGTCGTTGTCATGGTCATCCTCGATATATTTACATTAGGATAGCGTTGTACCTATTGTTTGATATTCGGGACAAGGATAA
>NC_081344.1:39090966-39098702 GCF_029784015.1 Lycium ferocissimum | reverse complement strand
ATAATCAATTCATAACATGTTCAAAACATTCCATCTCAAATCCTTCAACTCAATGAACACACCAACATATATCTTTCTTCCGAATCCATAAACTATATCACCAATTCCATATATTAACAACATCATTTTCATCAACTCAAGCGACTATACTAAAATCTCATTAGGTTTTAAATCAGCCCACAACAATTACGACTTCCATTTAAGTTATTAAACCTTCGTTTTCATTACCTTAATCCACAATAAACAACAACCAAATGTTACATAAAATTAGTTCATCACATTCCACCGAAAACAAATGCCCTACTGCTAAGATTCAACATACATAATTCCATGAAGTTCATTCGTTTCTTCATATTACAACATGCTCAACTATCCGTAATATAACAATCCAAACATGCTAAGTAAATAAATTCTTCATTCCTATATCACACCATATACACACGGCTACACCTCATACACCATAATTCCTTAAACTTCATTCATTTCTACCTACCTCAACATACATAATTCATCCACAAAACATGTAAAGAACCTTAAGCCTTACCTTTTCCATGCAACTCCTCCACACGGCTAGGGAGTATCTATAGCCACAACGAGTGTTCCTCTTGTTCAAACAACTTCTCCACGTTGACGAGGCCTTCCAATTAGTAGAGAACCAAGGAGTAAAAATTTTTCCAAGACCAACTCAAGGGGTCGGTTCGAGCGGCCAGCCCTTGGCCGTCCCCTCCTCTCTCTTTTTTTCTTTCTTTCTTTCTTTCTCCCACTTTTCAATTAAAAGATGAACTCTCTCATCTCTATATATATATATAATTCTCATGGCCATGTGAGGGGCACATGCCCCTCTCTAGATTTTTCTTTTCTTTTCCCTTCCTTTTATTTCTAGAATTTTCTTTATTTTCCAAGGCAAAGATGACTTATTTGTCATCTTTTTTTTCCACATGGTCAATATGACCTTTTTGGAACATTCAAGAGACCCATATGAAATTCCTCGTTTACCCCTCGACTTTTCTCAATATTACCATTTTGTCCCACCTTCAGATTATTTCCACGGCCCATTTTGCGAATTTCTTTCGCCCCTAGCCTTTCTCAATATTTCCGTCCAATAATATTCATAAATAATATTCATAACCAACTTATGCGCTAAAATAACTTTTGAAGATGGTCTTGCCCTTAACTTCCCGCAATTGTCTTAAAATATTCCGACGTACAAAATGCGGGATATAACAATAAGACTTGGACTAAAGCTACTGAATTATGTGAAATCTACATGATATATATTTTTGTAGATGATACGAGTTACAGCTTGGTTCGCTCGGGCTTAGTAAGGTACCGGCTGCCAGCCACGCCTCACATAGGTTGGGGTGTGACAAAAAGATTGCCATAAATATTTCAAGGTACCCTACTGAGGACAATAGAGAACTGAAAGCCATTATTTCTTCCATAATGTTTACTTTTTTTGGCGTTTTCTACTTTGATGCAAGCCTTTGCTTCCATGTTTTCATACCTAATCCTTCGTTGTTTCTTCATTACTGAAACTTTCATAACATCTTTGTCTAGTAACTTTGAGTAAAACCTTCCTTGGAGTCCTATCTCCCAAACTTTTCCTAGTCATGCATATGACTGACTGGCTACGTCTATCTTCAAATCGTTCTTGCACCTTATCATTCTGCTTGTATAATTATCCTTTTGAGGTGGGTTCCCGATTCCATTTTGTTGCTATCTTTCCATCTTCTAACAAAGCATATTCGTGATCCCATACTTGTCGTCTCATCTTCCCCCCTTAAGGTTGTAGCCCAATACTCTATGTTTATCATCCCAATTATCTTCTCTTTTCTTTTCTATAATACATACTCCCAGTGAATCGCAACTAAACATAACTGTGACTATTTGTCTTCTGAGTCTATCTGGTCAGTTACACACACATATAAGGGTCATACTCCTATAGACGTATTGGCCTTGTATGGGCTTAACCTTTCATCGAAGAGATCTTCATAATTCGCCTTACCGTCCTTCCAGAAATCACCTTTCTTCTATTACTCGCTTTTCTATTTCATCACTGCAATGGTATCTAGTATAGTATTCCATTTCCAAAAATCCTCCCTGGTTGTTACTATTCCTCCTTTCCCTCGTTACATAAACGCTCGTTATTTAGGTAGGTCTCTTTTAGACTACAAGTTCATCTCATTAATGAAGGGCGTATTTGTATCAATTTTCGACTTCAAACTCCTCCAATGCCCCTTATACAAATACTCCTTTTAAAAACATCACTCACTTCCTTCATTAGCTATTCAGACTTATACTACTAACTTAATAATCCTGTGATAATAAAACTTTTGGAGAGAAATTTTCCAAACCTTAGTCCTACCTTGTCTTATACACTCCTGTGAAACAATTGATGATTCATATATCGTTATTCTCGTACCTCTGTACAACATCCTTGTCAATATAATCTACACAATAAGAAGGCCCTTATCGATATCTAGCTCATTAAGTAACGTACATCGTTCTCTTACCCTTTCTGACCAATCATTTTCCTTTTTATTTTCGAAACAATAACTATCCTCTGATGAATCTTGCATTCCATATCATATCACCTTTAGACATTAAACATCATCATCCGTATAACTTATAATTTTCTCCCTTTTTTCCATAATTCATGTGTTTACCTCTTTCTGCTCATAAATCATTTGCATATTTACACTTAAGTGTCATATCTAAACATATACTTATCTTTTCCACTTCTTACCTCGAAGAGAAAATGCAAATCCCATTTAATCATACCGATATCTCATTAATAAAACACTTCTAAGGTTGCTAACCACTTATAGTATAACCACAGTCGTTTGCTATTGTTCAACTGAAAATTTCCATCAGAACTTCTGTCCTTTTTAAATCCCATCAGTAATGCTCCAAAAGTTATCTTAACAGAATTGGATAAAATATATCAATACCACCCTCAAGAGTGTATAAACATTAATACAACATTAATTATACCCGGCATCATCACTCATCCCCTCATACTATACTATCTCCTCTTACTTGCAAGACATTCATATCTTACAGATTCCTCTTGACACCTATCATTCGTAATTCTGTAAATATAATCTCTCCATCGAACTATGTTCCCCACACATACCTCTCCTATTTTATTATACCATTTCCTTGTTACCATGATATATCTCCACCTTCATTTGAACCTTGCTCCGAAGATGCCATCAAGTCTTGGTTACTAGGGTCCTCAGGCTGCAAACTCCTCGGTTTCGCAGAAGGCCTTACAGTCTCTGCTGGTCTACCATAATCTGAAGCTTGGGATCAACTCCCAGTATTGGCCTTTCCCTTCCTTTCCCGACTATGGCCAAAGATGAGACTGGCAAAATCAAAGTTTTTCCTGGCTCCTTTACACTTATCAAAGTCAATGGTACATGTAGCGCTGATTCATCCTGAATCTCCAAGGGGCCTGTTTCCATAAAAGGTACGATCTCAGATGGGTCCGTCACAATGAAGGGTACATCCTTACTTGGGTCCTCCTCCAAAGTGTAACTTAATCCTCCCCCTCTCATCATTGCAATCCTCGAATCGCCCATAATCCTTTCTGAAGGAGTCGTCATCAAATTGTAAAACAACAGAGGTTAAGGCTGAAGATTTTACACCCTATGACTCAGCTGTATGGAGCAATCTAGAATACAAAGAAGGGTAATAATCCTAAATGCCTTGTAGCCTACTGTTTATAAGTGTGGCGCGCTTCACACCCATAAACAAGACTCTATTGGACGCGGCTCGTAGACAAACCAAGGACAGAACTGCTCTGATACCACTTTTTTCATGACCCAAGCTAGATGGGCGATGACGGGCACCCGGGCCCTACCTGCCGAGCGCCACTAACACCTCATAGTCATATATGAAGGGAACACAATGCTAACTCATAGATATCATAAGCTGTATGGGACACAAGCCCAAAGATAATATACATCATCAAGCTGAAACCAAGTGTACAAGCTGGACCAAACTGTCATATACGTCTAACTGTACATACTATCTACAAGCCTCTACTGGAGTACATGATATAATGTCGCCAGGACAGGGCCCCGCCGTATCCATGAAAATGTATATGCAACCATGCTGACACACAGAGTAACTCCGGAGTAAGTGGAGTGCCACGACACTGCCTGCTGAGTTGGTGTCCTACTGAGAGATCCATCAACCTGTATCTCAAGACCTGCAGGCATGAAACGCAATACCGGCCAAAGATGTGATATCGATCGGACAATGTATCGAGTATGTAAAGCATGAAAAACAGCATAATAGAGACATGAGAGTAATATGAAACATGAGAGAGAAAATAAACATGTACATATGAGTTGTTTCTATGGACCAATGATATGCATAAATACTGTGCATCCGAAACCGCCTCGAGGGCTAATGATATACGTAAATACTTTGTTCATGCATGCATAAGTATATATATATATATATATATATATATATATATATATATGCGTATATAATGCATCGCAAGCCCCGTGGGCATTTTCTCGTATCGTATCGTTCCGCATCATCATCATCATCATCGTATCATTATATGACACTGACCGATGTGTGGTAGCGCATGTATATACGCCGTCATATATATATATATATATATATATATATATGTATGTACATATATATACATATATATATGTATGTACATATATATACATATATATACATATCTATATATATACATATATATGTACATACATATATATATATGTATATGTACATACATATATATATATATATGTATATGTACATACATATATATATATGTATATGTACATACATATATATATGTACATATATATATAAATGCAATGCAATGCATAAACATGATAGGAGTACAAGTG
The DNA here is from genome assembly GCF_029784015.1 of Lycium ferocissimum. NCBI lineage: Eukaryota > Viridiplantae > Streptophyta > Magnoliopsida > Solanales > Solanaceae > Lycium > Lycium ferocissimum. Next base: position 39,093,816 of record NC_081344.1, on the reverse strand, counting down.
ACTCTAAAGATCAAACTAGATCCAAGCAAGACTTTCTGAAGATAACTATGTGGAGCAAGAATCAAATGGATCATTCCCGACTCTAAGAGTAGAATCATTATGGATTAACGTTGCGTGTACATTCGGTTTGCAAGGATCATGCCAAAAAGAAAGAAAGGGATAGTCTTACATATCTTACCATCTCCTTAACTACTCAACGCCTATCCTGCCAAGCTTATAAAACTACATTCAAGATGATTCATACTAAAGTTAACTCTTTGAAACTCTCGTAAGGTCAAACTAAAGTAATTGGTAAGCTAATGAAAATTGGACAGCATTTCCCTTATATCCTGTACTTTCTCCAACTTCAAAACAACTCCCAAAACCACAATAAATTATCAACAATTCCATAATCAAAATATTACATTCAAATTATACTCAATTCAATCCCAAAACTTCTTTTCATAAATAATCTATAACAACAACTTCAACACAACCCCTTATACATTTGTATACAACATTTCTATCCCTCATAACAAGATTATACTCATAACATGCCAACAATTATAGTTCAAGTTAATTTACAACTCAAAATATCATCAAATTCATATTTGAATTTTTCCTTCAATTTCTTCTCCTCATATCTTAACATATTTACCCCATGAATTCATAAACATGAAATAAAATGAAATCTTACCTCAAAAACTCCAATTCAAAGATCACTTCACTTTGAAATATCCTCCAAAGCTTTTACAAGAAAAAGAGACAAGTTCCAACCACACTTTCAAACCCTAGGCACTTTGATCTTCACTTTGATCTTTGATTTATGCTTGAAGAAGTGTATGAATATGTTTGGAAAGGTCTCTAGAGATTTCTTGGACTTGGGGTTATGTCTAAAATGATTAAAATGAATAGGGATCATCATACTTAAAATCTAGAAAATTCCACTGACATTGTATTATACTGGCCGTATTTCTTGGCCATATAAATTATACAGTCCGTATCTCAAATCTATAATTTTATACAGGCTGTAACTTTGGCCGTATTTCTCAGATTTGAAATCTGTCAGTTGCATTAGAAAGAAGACTCTCTGAACTTGAATTTGTATAGGTTATACATTCCATAACTCTTCATATGCTAAGAGATATGCCTCCCTCAAGTTGGAGCAAAAATCCTATCCGGAATTCTGCCAAGTTTTTCCAAAGTTTCGACAAATTTAATTTCTTCGATTCGCTTGATCCCGGAACTTTTAGATACTCTCTTAACACTTGCTAAAAGTCTTCCTTAACCTTATAAGGGTTCCATGGCCTCTGCTGCTTATTCTAGTTTACCTTTGACACAACCGACGTGAAAATTTGCGAGGTGCAACATCATATATATATATATATATATATACACAGTCCGTATCCTGGTCGTATAAAATTGTACGATCCGTATAGTTAGCCGTATAATACCACCTCCAAAATTGCCTTCTCTGGAAAAAATTTAAAATCCTTAAATACGGTCCATATCTCAAAATACGGACCATATTTCAATTACAGGGTCCATATTCTGTATTTTCCAGAAACAACTTTTAACAAACCATAAGCTAAACATATCCAATCTCGTATAACCTCGAAGGCAAATCCGGTATCCAAAATTTAAAATAGCTAACGTACGACGAATGTCAATGTAGAAAACTACACGGTGTAACAACATAAGTGAGTCAAATAGGTGCATAGCAAATAAGATTCAAACCATATTTAGATCAGTCAAAACTTTATAAGCATGGATGAAGCCTACTTTAGATATGTTTTGCAATAGCTAACTATATCAACACATTAACATATTACTACATAACTACATGGCTACCTAACTGATTTCTACTACATTAGATTAACTAGCCTAAATTAAACCAAATTAAGCTAAAACAATCAAATTAAACTAACATGAATACTAACACAGACATAAGCTAAACTAAATATACAGAAATGCTAAAAATACATTAAAATAAATGAAATGAAGAAGGTTTACCTTTTTCAAGTTCAACCTCATTCGAGATTGAAATTGGAGACTTTTTTACTCTTTGCCAATCCACACTCAGCCATAAAAATGAAAAAAAAATATTAAACTAGTGCTCAAAGTTTAGAGAAATATTCAAGGTGTCCAATTCAAGTCGGTCACCTTGTAAAACCCTAAGTTTCGAGCCTTTTGCCTGTGAATATAAGCTTGTCTGTGTAATGTGAAAGGTTGGGGTTCTTTATATAGAACCCGAAAAACCCTAACTCTTTGTTGCAAATTTGATGTGGGATAGTCAAATTTTCAAAAGGATTCCTCTTGAATCTGTGTGAATCAATGTAAACCAATGAGAATTGCAACTTTTGGGGCTCAATGAGACAAATTCCATTAAAACATTTGCAGAAAAGAAAAGAGAGAGAAAGGGAGCAAATACTGTGTTTGGGTTGATACATGGTGGAGTAAGGACGGAGGAATGCGCCTTCTCTAAGTGACCATACAAGGTCAGCGAAAAAGCAAACCGCTCTGTGTTTTTGCCATTCTCGTCGATTTGATGACGAAGAGAGAGAGAGAGAGAGAAGCCTCGGGCGGCTATGTTACACCTTGGAAAATTTCGCGTTATCAAGACTGTGGACGGCTTAGTATGAGCTCAGGGGAGAGCAGAGTTACAAAAGGATTATGGATGAAGATTATGTTATATGAGCATAAGAACATATATGACATTTGAGAGTGTATGGGTAAATCGGTTAAGATGATCACTCGATGATAGCCCTCGAAACCATGAGTTAAGGGGGGCCCACATGTTAGAATTTTGTAAAGGATATATTATAAGTGATACAAGTAGTACATGAAAATTTGAGCAAGTCCTAAAAAAAG
>NC_081344.1:39081465-39090866 GCF_029784015.1 Lycium ferocissimum | reverse complement strand
TCAATTTTTTTTTTGTTTTCTTAATATTCGAGTAAGAACTTAGTCTTTATATTAATTCATCACAATTTAATTAATTAAGACGGGCTTCGGGCCAAATGCACATGGCCTACACCCTCTCTCACTTGGGCCTTAATTCTTATCATTTACTTTGAGCCCAATGACTTATGGATCACATTTTGTAATTCCGAAACTAATTTCCAAAATTCCAATTTTGCCCTCGCCTTCCTCCGTATTTCCACACCACTATTTTTCATGAACAACACACACATCTCTTAATCCCAATCAACAGATGACCTTATTCTTTACAAATCGAAATTATTCCCAAATTTTCCAAATACGCAAAAATGCCGGATATAACAAAAGTGCTGGGGGTCATCCACCTCTCGTGACCCGAAGAACTCTGGTGACTTCAAGTCGAGGAATTGCTTAAGTTTGCTTCCACCATGAGGTCCCACACCTGCAACGCTGCCGGGCCGAGCCGCAATACAGGTTAACGTTGGAATAGCCGGTTTGACAAGTACTAATCTCAGACACATCCGCAACAGGAATAGCAGGAGCAGGCGGTGCTGGAGGTGGTACTTGGTTTCCAGTATCATTTTCTTTGCCAATATTCGCGCCCCCAAGATTTTGGTTAGCTCTCACTGGTTGTGCTCGGTTGCCGTTTTTGGATCGGGTCAGAGCCATTTCGACAAGGCACAAATTAATGAGCGAATTAGAATGATCCTAAAAAGGACTTTAAGCTTCCCACAAAGACCATCTAGAATCAGAGACAATAGGAACGCCTGTACGAATGTCCCGGGAGTTACTCCGTACGAGCATTAGGCTACACAAGAAAACTCCACTAGACAGAGGCTCCACGTACACCGATAATAATCCTAGACGTTTTTAAACCTAGGCTGCGATACCAAGCTTGTCACGCCCCAAACCCACCCTAGACGTGACCGCATCCGACGTCGTGAAAAATATTTGAAGAACCTAAATGACACAATAATAAAATTTGAACCGCGAGGTTTAACGGTCGCCTCCAACGGGTTTATAAAAAAGGTAAACAAATCATACGTATATGAATTAAATCAGCGGAAGTCTTTAGTAATCAATACTTGTCAAACATAGCAACATACCTAAGAGTTAATCAATAACTCAACAACTACCCATAAGAATTTATATTATGGAGCTTCTAAGATAAAGAAATAATAGTTTGACCTATCGGGACACAGCCCAAAAACTAATAATGAATGAACGAATAAATAGGGTGTCCTATAAATGAACGTGTGGGCTTACCAAATCAGCGATAAAATAAGTCCTTCCCCGAGTGCCGGAAGTATCAAGAACTTCCGCTCTTCTCCGTTACCTAACATACCATCAAAAACACGATGGTATGCGCGAGTACTCGTACTCGATGCCGAGTGCTCTGAGACAACAAGTAATATGAAAAAAAATTATAATAATACATAAAGAAATCAGTCCTGAAAAGATAGTATAAAAATAGTTATTCCACTTTGTGATTCTTAATATCATTTGTTAAACAGTTTACAAGCCATTTCAAAATCCCAATTTCCATTATGCTTTAAATCGATCAGGCATAAATACTAGCTCCATAATAAAGATGGATATCACAATCGCCTATATAGGCCAAACTCAATATCAATAACACTGCACAATACACGTAATATAGATTCATGGTGGGCTACTCTTCCTCCCCAATAGCAAGGCCATTAATACACCCCAGGTAGCGAACCCGGAAGTGGCCACTCTTCCCCCCGAATGGCAAGGCAATTAATACTAAGATCCGTAAAGGGCTACCGTTCCTCCCGAATAGCAAGGGAACACAACAACAAGGTCCATGGCATAGAAGCCGATTCACAATTTATCTCAAAGTAGTCACACCATCAATAACATCAAAGTTCATTATGTCATATCAAAAGAATAAGTCATTCCAATCAATGTTTTGAAAACGTATAACTTCTTTACAAAAGATTTTCATATCATAATTCATCAATAAAAATGTCATTACCAACTCTTAACCATCATTATTAAGCATCTCTCATAGAGGAAAACATTCATAATATCTTATACATATATAGTGTTTGTTACAATCTAGGTTTAATGTGGGTTTGTCCCCTCACACACATTAACCACTATTTAGACATGAATTAGGGTTCAAGAAACATGAAAAGATGACTTTTCCTTTCATTCATTAAAGAATCTTGAATAAAATTTATACTTCCAACAATAGTTTCAAAAAGTGATTTTCATTCAGAACAAGTTTCCAAAAGAGAGACATACAAATCACCTTTATAGTCAAAAATGATTTTAAAAGAGACATACCTTAATACATTAAACAAAGTTTAACAATTCACTTTCCTAATAAAGAACACCCAAACCCTAGCTTGAATCAATTTGGGTTTGAAGACTTAGAGGAATGATTTAAGTCCTTAGGGTTTGGAAGGATGAAAAAAATGGGAACAAAATAAGACCATACCCATTTTTAACCCAATTTTCTGCCAAAAACGGTGAAAGTACGTCCACAAAGTACGTCCCGTACTTGTAGCCCGTACTTTGGCTACCAAAACCAGTGAGGAATGGAAGAAGTACGTCCTAAAAGGACGTCCCGTACTTTCTGGGCGTACTTTGGGTGAAATCTCCAGCTTTTGCGCCCTTCAAGAAACGGACATAACTTTTTGTACATAACTTTGCTTGGGTTGGGCGACCTACCATTGGAAATATATTTCAAAGATCTACAACTTTAATCACGGAAATTTGTTCAAATTCGCAACATATTTTCATGAAAATCGCCCAGAAGACAGACCTACCAAACCTTAGGTGAATTTAAGAGCCCTTAAGAACTTCAATTGTTAGTTTGACTTCTAAATGACCATCTTCCACCCGAATTCATCAAGAATGAATTCATATAGATATAATATCATCTTAACACTAGATTTTTGCATATTCTCACCTAGTTCAAGTTTACAGGGTGTTACACAGAGACGAAGTTTGTAGGCCCAGACTTGATCCAGCAAGCGGTGTAGAAGATCAAGCTTATTTGAGATCGATTGCTAACAAATCAAAGTCGTTAAAAATCCTATACGGACAATCGTCAATGAGACTTGGAATTTCAAGATAACGTTTGGGTATTCTTAAAAGTGTCGCCGATGAAAGGTGTAATGAGATTTGGTAAGAAGGGAAAGCTTAGTCCTCAGTATATTGGGCCTTACAAGATTGTGCGCAAGATATGTCAAGTGGCTTATGAGTTAGATCTGCCTTCAAACTTGGAGTCAGTCCACCCAGTTTTTCATGTATCAATGCTTCGTAAGTGCATTGGGGATCCTTCCCGAATTAAGCCTATAGATGATGTCCAAGTTCCTGAGAAATTGTCCTATGACGAATTACCCATTGCCATTCTAGATAGGCAAGTTCGGAGGCTCAAAACTAAAGACGTAGCCTCGGTTAAAGTTCTGTGGAGAAACAATAACAGAGAGGAAATCACTTGGGAAGCAGAGGAAGATTTGAAGTCCAGGTATCCATATCTATTTCCACCCCGTAAAAGCTTCAGACAGAGGCACCATTATCCCCAGGTATGTAATGCTTCTTTGAATGATTTCTTGGTCGTGTGCGGCCATTATTGATATTGTTGTTATAACCCTGTGAGGCACTGTGTATTATGGGTTGTTGTGACAAGATTGTAGCGGCATATTTATAGAGAAAACTCCAGCGAAATTTCTGTAGAATCCTTAAGAGTTTAACATTCGAGAATGAATGTTTCTAAGGGGGAAAGAATGTTGCACCTTGGAAATTTCGTGATGTTTGCCCTATGAGTGAACCAACATAAGCCTAAAGTGTAAAAGAAGCCTATGTAAGGTTAAGAGAGGTATTTGATGACTTTAGGTATATGCCTTAAAGTTTCAGAGTTATATGAAACAATGGAAGCTGGTTCGTCGGAGAAAGTTGATGTTGAATCATGTTTGGAGAGAGTTCATATCATTTGAGTTAAACATTGCCTAGCATCACTTTGAGGAAGATATATAGAGCCTCTTAGATGGTTAATTAAGTTTTAGACAAGTGCCAAGAAGGTTCCATAAGGATTCGAGGTCAAACGAATCAAAAAGAACGCGATTATGCGAAAACGGAGAAATTGGGGCAGTGTGCGGTCGCACATTGAGTGTGCTGAGCGGCACCTTTGGATGCCAACTCTAAATTTTGGGTGTAATAACTGGTTAACACCACCCCCTAAGTGGTGTAGAGAGTGTGCGGCCGCACACTCAGTGTGTTAGGTCGCATACTCTTGGCCAAATGGATCGGGGGGTGATTTTGCCACCTTTTTAAATCCCAAACGACCACAACTGAATTTCCAACTTTCCACACTTATTTCCCTACCTTTATAGAGGCTTCCTAAGAGTTCTTGAAGGTTCCAATAACTTCACACCTTTCTATATCATCCAAAGTGATTCAACATCAAAACTTTAAGGAAATCCACGGAAGGTGATTGTTCTTGCTTCCTTTCAAAGTTGTGGCGAAATTGGTCTTGAAGAGAGAGTTGAGTAAGGTGAAATTCTACTACTATAAGGTATGTTCTTCATCCTATTCTTATGATTGAGTTGATGTAAAGGTTTAGTATCCCTTAGAAAGGAAAAGAATTAAAGTGGACAAGCCATGAATGGTGTGATGGAGAAGATGACTATGAGGTGAACTCAAAAAGGGAATTTTGGCTAAACTTGGGATTAAATTGAATATAAATTCTTGATTATGATATTATGGATGTTTTTATTGTTGTTTGGGAGCTTTTTTATTATATGGTGGAAGTTGGTGAAATAGGGGAAGTGCTGCCCAAATTCCGTTAGCCTTTTAGTTGCTCTAGTTTGAACTTAACCATGTTTTCAAGACTAACGTTATACAAATCCTCTTGAATGTAGAGTTTACGAGCTTTGGAGGAAAACAATTAGTCATTAAGAAGACGTGACTGTATGTAAGGCTAACCCTTTCTTTCAAAGGCATGATTCCTATGTTATGATCCCATACATGCTATCCATATTACTTTTACTCCTAGAAATGCTAGAAATCCATCATTCTTAAGATTCTTATGATCGCTCCACATTTAGTGACACCAAAGCCTATAGTTCTAGATGTTCTTATGATATTATTGAGCTTACCATATAATTCTTGATTACATTCATGATAGTTCGCCTTATCTTATGCTATTGTTCCTTCAAAGTGAGACAAGATAATGATGATGATTATGATGATGATTTCCATTCTAGAAAGGCCAAAAAGCTTATGGTTCTTAATGTTCCATGATTATTGGTTTTATTCACTGTTGTTGATCTCACCTTATGATAATTGTTTCTTCAAGGTGAGATATAGCGATGATAATTGTCCCATAACATAAATCGGAGGTTACCGACCTTATATCACTCCGATAAAGTTGTAGCTTTTAATTGGGCTCTCATGCATGCTTTATATATATGTATTTATTTTATCATACCGTGCCTACATGGCCTGGCAGCACCACTATGGTGGGCGGCTTATGGATGATGATGTATGATTATACCGTGCCTACATGGCCGGGCAGCACCACTGCAGTGGGCGGCTTGAGATGATTACCCCGGACGCGGGCTAATGATGATAACATCGTGCCTATATAGCCGGGCAGCATAACACCGTACTTATATGGTCGGGCAGTTTACTTTATATATTTATGGATGTTGTTTGAAAATAAAAGTTAGCATGCATGGTATTCGCCTTAAGGGGTAGTCAGATATACAGGTTATCACTTTATCTCATGTTTCTCTATTTCTTATTTATGTTATTATTCATGCCTTACATACTCAGTACATTTTTCGAACTGATGCCCCTTTTGCTTGTTGACACTGCGTTCATGTCCGCAGGTAGATGGATCTGATCCCTAGGAGCTTCATCAGCAGAGAGCTAGAAGCGCTCCACTTACTTTGGAGCCGCAGTCTATTGGTATTCTCCTTTTGTGTATATATTTAGGGCATGGAGGGGTCTTGCCCCGTCCTTATGATTTCCAGTACTCTATATAGAGGCTCGTAGACATGTGTGGATAGTAGAAGTTTCATGACCTCACTAGTGCACATCTTGTATAGCATTTTTGTAGCCTTGTGGGCTTGTATATATGTATATGGGGCAGAGTTGACGATTATCATATAAATGAGTTTTTATTTGAGAATTCATATCTGTACAGGTTATGATGATAGCGAGTTAAATATGTGGTCCACTGAGATCAGACTAGAAGAAACATGCTAGGTGGTGCTCGGTAGGTTAGCTCCGGGTACCCGTCATGGCCCTCGGGTTGGGTCGTGACAGGTATTCAAGCAAAAGTATTTTTAGCAGTATCAGGTAAGTCAACCCCATCTATTCTATCTGCTTCATATTCTCCCCATTCTAATTTCCCCTCCTCTTCTCAACCCAAATATACCCAGAAAGCTAAACAGCAAAGAGTTATTAAGCGGAATCTCCCCACTAATAAAAAAAACCCTACTTTGAGCCCACCAGTGGAAACTAAGCTTCCTTATTAAGCTTAGATACTCCACTCCACAATGCTCAGACCAGTTCACCCACTAGACAGAAGGAACCCACCCCTTCTTCTTACAACCTAAATCCGACCACCACTAACCAACATGAACAACCTCCACCCCATACCACCCATAATGGCCCACCAACCCTTAGTGTTTGCGACCCAACCAGTCCACCCACTTCATGCCCACAGTCGTGGATAGAGCAAGCTCTACAGGGACAGGCAGTCTTCTTCACTCTGGACATCAATGGCTTAAACACAATGATCATCATCCAAAACTCGAATTTTCTAACCTAGCTTATAACGGAGAAAATGCACTTGGCTATGGAAAACTACATGAATCATCAATGGTTGGCGAATGTGCTAGACCCTCTGGCTCAGGCTATAGCTTCAACATTGTTCCATCAGCTCCAACCACAATGGAACTTACCACCCCATTTTAACCCACCGGTGCACATGAACCTTATTCTTCAGCTTCCCTTCTACACCCCACAAGAAGTGATTCAAGCCAATACCCTCTTCTTTCCATGGCAACCGATTCCTATTCCACTATATGCACCACCTCTGCAATTCCATGTACCACCCCCACCACCCCCTAGAGCTCCTCCAATGCCAATCCCTGTGTAGATGCCACCACCACCTCCTCTTCAACCACTAGCTCCGATGCAGCCACCAATAGACTTACCACCTTCACCAGACCAGATAGAGGACGTGATAGAAGACCTGATAATGGATTCGGAGGAAATTGAGAGGATCTAAAGCAATATGTTCACAGAGATCTCAATTCTAAGACATGTGGCCTTAATGAGCTTCCCAGAAATAGAGGACAAGAAGTATATTCACAAATGTCAAGTAGCTCTAACCAAATGCTCTTTTTATCTGTGTCCAGCAGTGAATGTGGATTTGGCAAAATATGCAGTAGTACTGACCCCCATGATGAGACAAAGCACTCTCAATCCGAGGGAGGGCGTAGTATCACTGACCCCCACTTTGTAGCTACCCCCATGATGAATCCCACTAGCATTATTATTTGGAACAGAAGGGGTGGGAATAACCCTACTTTTAAGCAAAACTTTAGGGAGTAAATTCATAGTCATAATCCTTGCATGGTAGCTCTACTAGAAACTAGGATGCAAAGCCATGATGCTCTTAGGGAGGAATTTGGATTTGATGATCTTCTAGAGGTGCCAGCTAATGGTATGGCGGGAGGCATTGTGCTGATGTGGAATATTGATCTGGTCACTGTCATTGGACTCCGACAATCTGAGCAGGAGATTCATGCAATGATTCAGGTACTCCCCAATCATAAACCTTGGTGCCTATGTGTTATTTATGCTAGTACTAAGGCCTTTAATAGAAGCCTGTTATGGCAGAGTCTTAAGACCATCTCTCAATATCTCAATGATTTGTGGTTAGTCACTGGTGATTTTAATGATATTCTTTCTCAATAGGACAAATGGGGGAGTTAACTTGTAGATAATGCCCGAAGTTCCAGATTCAGAGAATGTATAAATGCCTGTCATTTAATTGACTTAGGTTTTAAAAGGAATAGGTTCACGTAGTCCAACCAACGAAAAAACATAAAGAGTTAAGTTTAGAAAGACTACACCGTAGTTTTGCAAATGAGAAATGGGTGCAAGCTTATCCGAATGCTTCCATTGTTCATTTACCAAAAAAGCACACTGATCACAATCCAATGCAGATATAATTGACCGATAGGATTTCTAGCCTCACACAAAGAAGTTTTAAAGTGAAAAGCTTTTGGTATGGCCATCCGGCCTTTAGGACCATTATTCAAGAAAGTTGGGATAATAGACCACTTAGAGAAGCCACAAAAGATTTTACTAAAAAGGCCACTAATTGGAGTCAACTTACTTTTGGTAATATCTTTTCTTAAAAAAAGAAGACTTTTGGCAAGATTAGATGGTATCCAAAATCCTAGCCTACTCTTATAGTGACTTTCTTCAAAACCTAGAAAAGGAACTCACTATTGATTACAATAATATTCTAAAAATTAGATCAAGGGTAAACCGGTTGAATGAAAGGGATTGCAATAAGAAGTTTTTCCATATGTCAGTCATTAATAGATGTAGAAGGAATCGTGTATGTTTTTTCAAGGATGAATCTGACAATTGGATTACCAACCCAGATCAAATTAAGGATCATGCCCTGACCTTTTTTCAGTAGCTATATTCTCTAGAACAAATTTCTTCTGAGCTTTCCAATATTAGGCATACTGCTGTTAGTTTTCACCATCTAGATCTATCCCCTATGGATAAACCTTTGCATAACCAAGAAGTGGTACAGGCTATTTTCTCCTTTAAGCCTTTTAAGGCACCTGGACCAGATGGCATACATCCTCATTTTTATCAAAAACATTGGGACATTGTTGGGCAATCTGTGCTTAACTTTTGCCATGAGGTCTTTAGCTTACAACAGATCCCCATAATGTTAAATGATACTCTACTTTGCCTCATTCCTAAATTCAAAAATGCTAACCAACTCCGGAATTTTAGGCCTATAGGACTATGTAATGCCATTTATAAGGTGATCACAAAGATTACAGCCAACAGAATCAAACCCTTTTTGCAACAACTTGTTGACCCGCACCAAACTAGCTTCTTGAAAGGAAGAAGAGCTAGTGACAATGCAATCCTAGTCCAAGAGCTTGTGCAACAAACCATAGATGTGTTGGAAGCCTTTTAATAAAAATAGATTTAGAAAAAGCTTTTGACAGAATTGAGTGGTCCTTTGCGTATCATACTCTGACCTTTTTAAAATTTTCTCCAAAGATCGCTACTCTAATAATAAACTGTATTACTTCTAGCAATATTGCCATCTTGATAAATGGCACCAAAACTAATTATTT